>NC_036842.1:17539191-17743509 GCF_002910315.2 Salvelinus sp. IW2-2015
CAGCACATGGACAGACGTGACAGAGCTGGAGACGCCGTGGAGAACGGCTGCTGCCTGGTAAAGAAAAAAGTATTTAATAAGAATATTTCATTCATTCAGATCTAGGATGTGTTATTTTAGTGTTCCCTTAATTTTTTTGAGCAGTGTATTTATAGAAAAGGGAAGTGGTTTTAAGCTTTGTGGTTTAACAAAAAAAGACTGTACAATACAATATACAATATTGACATACAATAACCTTTGATTTAACGGTGCAATCCCAACCCTTCGAAGGTAAGAGGCAAGCCTCTATGGCAGGCAACCACCAATCTAACTCTATAACAGACACACAGTTACAATAAACAGTAACAAAGTGGAACTGCTGAGAATGACTGGGTACCTTTCTGGATGGGAAGTCTAGTGCTGATCTCTTGCCTCCTATGGGGCAGTTGGAGATGTAGCAGGCAGTGCACACAGATAGCAGGAACAGCAGACAGAGGGCAGACACTGGGGCGACAGACATTGCCACTGAAAATAAAGGAAAAATAGATTTAAGTTTGTCTAAAGTGGATGCGTCTTGTCTCAGGATAAATATAATATAGTAAGATTAATCATAGTCTATTGTTGCAATATTTTTTGCAAATGTCTGTTACAAAAACATTTCCTGCAGTTATGTTTTTTAAAATAAAATAGATTTAAAAGATTGTCAGAGAAAATACATACTGTTTGAGACACAAAATGTCACACTCGCTGTGTTGAAGATGAGGCTTTGGTGATGATCTGCAAATTTGCCAATGGTTGATCGTCTTCGTTTATAGTCCTTGCCATGAAAAGGTACCTTTTATACCTCTTGCTCTTTCTCTTAGGCTGTGACAGGGCCTCAAAACCACCAATTAAGTCCAATCAAGCCATTATTACACTGGTATTAATTACGTGACCTGATTAGTAGTGGGGAATGGACATTGAGATGGACAAGAAAAGGGCATATCAGTCGTGACCATGCATAAGAGGTATGGGTGGTCTGGTTAGTCTTACTTTGCCCTCAAACACTAAAATGAGTTCAGCTTTCCACAGTTCTACGCTACATTCTTAAACATTATTGTATGAACAACAACAGTAGGAGGGAGGGGGGGATGTTAAGGGTAAGACAGGAGCTATGACTTCAGAGTTGTGTGTGTGTGTGTGTGTGTGTGTGTGTGTGTGTGTGTGTGTGTGTGTGTGTGTGTGTGTGTGTGTGTGTGTGTGTGTGTGTGTGTGTGTGACTTAACTCAGCCTGTATAGGCTATGTAACAACTAATAGGAGAAAAGGAGAACTTTAGATAAATAAAGAAATGACTCAAAGGATGATTAAAAGGTTTATTGTCCTCAGAGGGTGTCACGTTCTGACCTTTATTTTCCTTTGTTTTGTCTTTAGTTAGTATGGTCAGGGCGTGAGTTGGGGTGGGCAGTCTATGTTATGTGTTTCTATGTTTAGGTTTGTCAATTGGCCTGATATGGTTCTCAATCAAAGACAGGTGTTTTGCATTGTCTCTGATTGGGAACCATATTTAGGTTGCCTGTTTTCACTGTTGGTTTGTGGGTGTTTGTTTCCTGTGTCTGTGTTCGTGCCACATGGGACTGTTTCGGTTAGGTTACTTTGTTATTTTGTATTTTTTTGTCGTGTTCTGTTAATTATATTAAAACATGGACACTTACCACTCTGCGTCTTGGTCCGATCCCTGCTACACCTCTTCAGACGAAGAGGAGGAAATCAGCCGTTACAGAGGGTCCTGCATTAATAATAAGAGCACAGTTGACCTTGACCTCACCATGTCAATCATATATTTCTCATTATGTTTTATCCTAGACAGATCCTATACATTTAACTCAAGCCATTATCTGAACACTGTTATTTCCACCCCAACTTAATTTTTCGAATTACACTCATTATTACTCAGTCCACCTAATGGAAAAACGTAAATTGACGTCATAGGCCTACATGATAATGCTGAAAAATTAACATTGAGGAAGGCACATTTGGAAAGTCCTAGTGGCCATATTTTAATGCATCTAATAATAATAAAAATAGCTCATATTATATTTGTGCGAAAATATGCGACGGACTAAGAAGAACAATTCATTTATGAATTTGTAAAATGTTACAATGTATCCGTGTATAAAATTACTTTGATGAAAGGGTAAATCACAGTTGAGATTTGGCGTGTCAAAAATAGATTTCATTTCTGACCGGCGACAGAGCCATGCTCCTCCCTCGTTGACTGTCAACTCCACCTGCCCTCTAGTGATGGGCATTCCGTATTTTCGGCTCATTTGGCTCCGTTCACTTAAAAGAGCCGGCTCATTTCGCTCCCAAACGGATCTTAGTGTAAAATGCTTAAAAATCGACCTAGAAGCTACAAATATCAAATCTCAAATGTAAAGCCCAAAAGGTAGGCTACCAGTATATCAGATCGTGAAATGCGCGTTCAAATACATTTTTACCTAGCCAAATTATTAGATGGTCTCAGTGGTTTCGTGGAGGGTATACGCCGCATACCCACGTATTTCTTAATCCCCATTGATACATAACAATTTAGTGTAGTGGATGTATACGCCACTTCTATTAATAAGGCTGATGGAACAGATCAGAATGTTTAGCTTAAAATGTTGATAAACTATTATTTCTTTACATTTTAGTCGCAGCCATGTACAGACGACGGTAGGGCTTTGGGTGAATGTTCCAAAATGCAATTTGCGGGAAGACGCCGTTCTAAAATGTGCACCGCACATGCGAGCGGTTTCATGAACAGAGATGGAAATATCCGTTAGAAATGTTGAAAGAATGGGGGTTTAAATATGCAACAACTATCATGGGTTGCTAATATGACTAGGATAATGCATTTGGCTGCTAGACAAACAATGAAAGAAAGTTTAAAGAAAACGCATACGAGTAGGCCTAAGTCTTTATAAAAAATTATTGCCTCCACGTTTCTATGGTGGGGTTTTGGCTATAGGGTACTTCCAAGTAAGGTAAGACATGCCTCATAATATGAAGTAAAACGTCCAGGTTTCAAACAGTTAAGGAATAGAAAAAAATATAGCGATGCTAATGATAGGCCTTTCCCCAAAACCATCTCTATTAAATTGTAACAAGACTGGGTCCCACTTCTGACACCAATGTAATAAAACAGGCAGGGAGCAGGTCTCGAACCCTCGACCTTCTAGCCCGAGGTCCGGTGCCCTATCGACTGTGCATGCAGAAGCATGCTCATGCGGCAGAGTCGATTTCCGCGCTTATAAACCCAGGGTCGTTACAAAATGTTAATTGCAGTACCTACAAAGTAGCCTATGCCTACCTGTCAGAATGATATCATGACTATTTGTGTCAATCCAGTAGGCATTTATTTAGCAAACTCCAACTCATGTGCTACAGAAACACTGCTAACCAAACAACAGTGCTAGGTGCCTGCACAGTTGAATTAAACTACACTCAAAAAACAACATTTCTTATATTTTTCCCAGACCTCAAAAGTGGACTTAGAACAGCGTTTCCCAACCCTGGTCCTCGAGTACCCCCAACAGTACACTTTGTTGGAGCCCTGAACAACCACACCTCATTCAGCTCATTGAGGGCTTGATGATTAGTTGACAAATTGAAACAGGTGTGCTTGTCCAGGGTTACAATACAAAATTACACTGTTGGGGGTACTCCAGAACCAGGGTTGGGAAACACTGATTTAGAACATAAAATGGTGGTTTTTCTGTTTAAAAAAAAGGTGTGACAGAGTGAAAACCTGAAAAATGTAGGGAAAATATGAAACCTGTGATAAAAAAAACTACATGTATCTATTTCAATGGTAGGCCTACTATTAGCATAGTTGTACAGTACAGATTGGGTTGGCCTGACTTTGAAAAAACAATATGGGATTTATCGTTTTAGGTCATTCTGAGTGTAGGCTATGTCACTGTTTTTCATATAATTTTTCAGACGGGGCGCCATTCCTTCGCCGGGCGCTGCGTCTGGAAAAAATTGAGTATACCTACTTCTCCAGGCACCACTACACCATTGGATGGCCTGTTGTTTTGGGGGCACTCAAAAGATCAGCTTGGATGGGCTCTCCCCACTACTTGTGGTTTCTGCAGTGAGGATTCACCCTCATTAGTTAATAATTTTGTAACTTATCTGCAGAAAAACGTTGTTTTGAGCTCATAAAGCAGTAGTAGCAGTATGCAAATTAGGGAGCCAAATTAACGTCTCTTTCACCAATGCGATTCGGCTCCATACGTTCACCAAAAAGATCCGTTCAAAAAGAGCCGTTCGTTCGCGAACGACCCATCACTACTGCCACAGTGAGTCGGACAAACATGGCGGCGGTTCGGTAGATCAAGACCGTACGACGAGCTTCATTTTATTAATGTCAACAGTCACGGATAAACCAGAGCCCGAGAAGAACCGAATAGAGACTCCGTGTATATTGGCAAACGGACAAATTGTATCAGCATATTATTATTTTTCATCCAAGAAACGTCATACAGGTTTGTGTGACAACAGTGAACAGTAGAACGCTTCACTTACAGCGGACTGGATAATTATTTTGCTGTACATCCTGAACCTTGTTTGGGATTTTAGGAGACTTCAGAGAAATGTGTGGGAGGTAAGATGTCAATGGCATTTGACTACGTGGTTCTATGGTTGTTTTCGTCCCAGTTGGCTTAATTCTATTTCTTTACTATCGTGCGTGTGTGTCACTGTCAGCTGACACGTAGTTCCAGACAGGTCAATACTCGACTCGGGAGATGGGCAGTAAACTAAGGGAGATAAGGAGAAAAGAGAATGAATACACACAGCAGAGGTTATTGTTGGACGACTGATACAGGTGTTGTCAGCCCTAGTTTCTAATTACCAAAAGCCTTATCAATATCAGTCTATTGTCATGGCCATACAGTTCTCAAATATGGTCTCACATTCACATCATTGTTTTGTGTGATGCATAATGCCAAATTGTTATATACCAATATAACAATGCCTTTGTTTGCATGATAGTAAACAATAGATGTACAAATAATACTAGTCATTGTTGACTATAACATAGTTATAACATGTGATGTCCTCCATCCAGTACTATTAGTTATTTTCCACTGTAAGCCCCAGGCTGACACTAGACCCCTCCCACATGTGATTCATATATGATGTTGAACATTACTATTCAACTCCCCATTCAACCTCCCCTCCTCAACCCATATTTCCCTATGGATGGACTCCCTTCATGCGATGAGCTCTAATGTTTTCCCCATAGCTCATACTAGCCCTCTGTGTATTCTTTGTTTTTGTATGCAGTTATATGTCAGTGTACTCAATAAACATAAGTAAGTGTCAAGCAGGTCAGGCTACTAGTAACCATGGACCATCAGAAGACACTATATATACAAAAGTACAGTTGAAGTCGGAAGTTTACATACACTTTAGCCAAATACATTTAAACTCAGTTTTTCACAATTCCTGACATTTAATCCTAGTAAAAATTCACTGTCTTAGGTCAGTTAGGATCACCACTTTATTTTAAGAATGTGAAATGTCAGAATAATAGTAAAGAGAATTATTTATTTCAGCTTTTATTTATTTTATCACATTCCCAGTCGGTCAGAAGTTTACATACACTCAATTAGTATTTGGTAGCATTGCCTTAAATTGTTTAACTTGGGTCAAACGTTTCAGGTAGCCTTCCACAAGCTTCCCACAATAAATTGGGTGAATTTTGGCCCATTCCTCCTGACAGAAGTTGTGTAACTGAGTCAGGTTTGTTGGCCTCCTTGCTCGCACACACTTTTTCAGTTCTGCCCACAAAATTTCGATAGGTTTGAGGTCAGGGCTTTGTGATGGCCACTCCAATACCTTGACTTTGTTGTCCTTAAGCCATTTTGCCACAACTTTGGAAGTATGGTTGGGGTCATTGTCCATTTGGAAGACCCATTTGCGACCAAGCTTAAACTTCCTGACTGATGTCTTGAGATGTTGCTTCAATATATACACATAATTTTATTCCTCATGATGCCATCTATTTTGTAAAGTGCACCAGTCCCTCCTGCAGCAAAGCACCCCCACAACATGATGCTGCCAGCCCTGTGCTTCACGGTTGGGATGTAGTTTGTCGGCTTGCAAGCCTCCCCCTTTTCCCTCCAAACATAATGGTCATTATAGCCAAACAGTTCTATTTTTGTTTCATCAGACCAGAGGACATTTCTCCAAAAAGTGCCATCTTTGTCCCCATGTGCAGTTGCAAACCGTAGTCTGGCTTTTTTATGGCGGTTTTGGAGCAGTGGCTTCTTCCATGCTGAGCAGCCTTTCAGGGTATGTCGATATAGGACTCGTTTTACTGTGGATATAGATACTTTTGTACCTGTTTCCTCCAGCATCTTCACAAGGTCCTTTGCTGTTGTTCTGTGATTGATTTGCACTTTTCGCACCAAAGTACGTTCATCTCTAGGAAACAGAACACGTCTCCTTCCTGAGTGGTATGACGGCTGCGTGGTCCCATGTTGTTTTTTACTTGCGTACTATTGTTTGTACAGATGAACGTGGTACCTTCAGGAGTTTGGAAATTGCTCCCAAGGATGAACCAGACTTGTGGAGGTCTACAATTTTTTTTCTGAGGTCTTGACTGATTTGTTTTGATTTTCCCATGATGTCAAGCAAAGAGGCACTGAGTTTGAAGGTAGGCCCTGAAATACATCCACGGTACACCTCCAATTGACTCAAATGATGTCAATTAGCCTATCAGAAACTTCTAAAGCCATGACATCATTTTCTGGAATTGCCAAGCTGTTTAAAGGCACAGTCAACTAGTATGTAAACTTCTGACCCACTGGAATTGTGATACAGTGAATTATAAGTGAAATAATCTGTCTGTAAACAATTGTTGGAAAAATTACTTGTGTCATACGCAAAGTAGATGTCCAAACCGACTTGCCAAAACTATAGTTTGTTAACAAGAAATTTGTGGAGTGGTTGAAAAACGAGTTTTAATGACTCCAACCTAAGTGTATGTAAACCTCCGACTTCAACTATAAATACAGTCGTGGCCAAAAGTTTTGAGAATGACACAAATATTAATTTTCACAAAGTTTGCTGACTTATTTAACCAATCACAATTTACCCATTTTAAAGTCATACATTATTTTATCCAGCCTAGTAGTGAAGTTAATCTAGGTCTTATACCATTTTTATCTGAGGTTTCTAGTGAATGTACAAAGGCAGCTTCAGTCTAGAGTGTAGACTTTGCATTATGGACAAATTTTATGCATTGACTCGGTCCGCATTGTTTGCATATCAGTGTTGCTGATGGTTTTAACAAAGAGAAGTGGGTGTTAACCATGACTGATTACATGTGTAAGTCTGTGTCTTTCTGTGTTGTGTGTGTGAGAGAGAGAGAGAGTGCTCTTGTGTGGATTGCTCCATGCACATGGGGCAAATGCAGACATTCCTGGAGTGAGTGGAATATCATAGGCCCACAGCTGCTGTACAGAGCTAGAGCTGCTCTGTGCTGTCTGTCACTGAAGCTGTCTGACTTCCTAGGCCTTCAATGACTAGACTAGCAACTATGCACTCAGCATAGCACAACTGTTACTGTATACTTAGCTAGTCAAGGTTGAAAATGGCCTTACCCCTGTGAAAAGTTTGAGGCTTCTTACACAACATCAAACGTTCTCTCTCCAGTTATGAATCATAACATGTGATATACAGTACCAGTCAAAAGTTTGGACACACCTACTCACTCAATGTTTTTTCTTTATTTGTACTATTTTCTACATTGTAGAATAATAGTGAAGACATAAAAACTATGAAATAAGTTGGAATCATGTAGTAACCAAAAAAGGGTTAAACAAATCAAAATATATTTTAGATTAATCAAAGTTGCCACCCTTTGCCTTCATGACAGCTTTGCACACTCTTGGCAGTCTCTCTACCAGCTTCACCTGGAAGGCTTTTCCAACAGTCTTGAAGGAGTTCCCACATATTCTGAGCACTTGTTGGGTGCTTTTCCTTCACGCTGCAGTCCAACTCATCCCAATCCATCTCAATTGGGTTGATGTCGGGTGATTGTGGAGGCCAGGTCATCTGATGCAGCACTCCATCACTCTCCTTCTGGGTCAAATAGCCCTTACACAGCCTGGAGGTGTGTTGGGTCATTGTCCTGTTGAAAAACAAATGATAGCGTAAACCAGATGGGATGGCGTATCGCTGCAGAATGCTGTGGTAGCCATGCTGGTTAAGTGTGCCTGAAATATGGACTTGGTCTTTTACCAAATAGGACTATCTTCTGTATACATTGTCACAACACAACTCATTGGCTCAAATGCATTAAGAAGGAAAGAAATTCCACAAATTGACTTTTAAGAAGGCACACCTGTTAATTGAAATGCATTCCAGGCGACTACCTCATGAAGCTGGTTGAGAGAATGCCAAGAGTGTGCAAAGCTGTCATCAAGGCAAAGGGTGGCTACTTTGAAGAATCTCAAATATAAAATAGATTTTGATTTGTTTAACAGTTTTTTGGTTGCTACATGATTCCATATGTGTTTTTTCATAGTTGTGACGTCTTCACTATTATTCTACAATGTAGAAAATAGTAAAAATAAAGAAAACTCTGGAATGAGAAGGTGTGTCCAAACTTTTGACTGGTACTGTATATATATTACATTTCCTTCAGTGACTCAAGTTTAACACGAGGTCCCAAGCCTCAAGCAAATTAATCCCTTTGTCTCAAGACAGGGGTCAACTAGGTTGACTTTAAAACTTGCTCTACAAGCTCTAACACAACAGCATCCAGATAACCAATGCCTCTTTTCCTCTTTGGTCCTTTCCCCAGGTAATCTCCAGTCACTCAGTTACCACCCCTTTCCCTTTCTCCCCTTCCGTCTCCCCCCACCCACCCTGCAATTATGGCGTCATCCCCTCCTGCAGCCCCCTCGACAACGTCCCCCTCCACCCTCCGCCCTCCCTCGGCTCTGGACTCTCTCTCCATGTCCTCTCTCCTGTCTGGGGACCTGGAGGACGAGGCGGGACACAGAGGGGGCGATGAGGGTGGCCTGGGTGACCTGGAGGTGAACCCATACGACGGCTTGCCCTTCTCGTCACGCTACTACTCCCTGCTGGAGGAGAGGAAGAAGCTTCCTGTTTGGCGCCTTAAGTACCGCCTGCTGGAACACCTGGAGACAAACAGCATGGTCGTGGTCAGCGCCCCCAGTGGCACGGGAAAGAGCACACAGGTAAGAGGCATGCATAATACGTTCAAACATGCACGCACACACAGAGGCATGGGCACACACATGAGCGCTGGTGGTGAAGAGCACTCTCACTCTGTCTCCCTCCATCTCTTTGTCCCTCACCGTCTCCCTCCAAGGTGCCCCAGTGGTGTGTGGAGTATGCCCAGTTCCATGAGTTCTCCCATGGCCTGGTGTGCTGTTCCCAACCCTATGCTGTGGCTGCATCGAGTCTGGCCCTCAGAGTGGCTGATGAGATGGACCTGAGTATGGGCCTGGAGGTGGGCTACTGTGTCCCCCACGATGATGGCTGTACCCCCGATACGCTACTCAGGTGAGGAGGGAGGTAGACACACAGGTGTGCATGAAGATTGGGCCATGTGTATGTACACACACATACACATAGGTACAAGCTTGGGTACACACCCATCACACTATATGACGGCACGGTCCTTACTTCCTCCTTATCTTCTTCTAACTCAAATCAAATGTATTTCTAAAGTGCTTTTTACTTCAGAAACCCAGCCTAAAACCCCAAACAGCAAGCAATGCAAATGTAGAAGCACGGTGGTTTGTCTAACTGGTTTGTCCACCCTCTTTTCTGCTCTTCCCGGCCTGGATTAGAATATTGTTGTCCTTGTATTCTTATCTCTTATCTCTCTTTCTCTCTCTGTCTGCCCCTGAGGTGTATACAAGTGCAATACAATCGGATTAAAAGTGCAATATGCAGAAATCGCTCCCCCATTTCCTGGTTGCTAAAATTCTAATAGTTTGCCTAATTTCAGTTTATGTGACATAACAAGTGTAGAGACATTGTACCATCTAAACCGCTGTGAAATATATTTTCCATAACCAACAATATTGTATTTTCAGCTGTTAGAAGCTGGTATACAAAACTGAAGCTAAAAGATGCAGAAAACTAAGCTTAAATCGGAAATATGTAACTTTTTGGGCGAACTGACCAAATTCACATAGAAATTTTTTGCTATAGATCTGTCACTCATTGAAAGCAGGTCTAAGAAGCAGTATATATGTTCTATGTGCTCTATTTCTATGCTTCCCATTCTAAAGTTTCATTTTTGCGTCTTTTACTTTCGGTTTTGTACACCAGCTTCAACAGCTGAAAATACAATATTTTTGGTTATGGAAAATATATTTCACAGCGGTTTAGATGGTACAATGATTCTCTGCATGTGAGTTTCCCAAACTCGGTCCTGTGCTCCCCCCTAGGTGCATGTTTTGGTTTTTGGGCAAAAACCAATATGTGCACTCGGGGGGCAGGACCGATTTTGGGAAACCCTGCTCTACACTATACTTGCTTGTTTTGTCACATAAACTGAAATTAAGCGAACTATTGGAATTTTAGCAACCAGGAAATGATGGGGATTTCTACATAGTGCATCTTTAAGACCGGGAAGCATAGAAATAGCACACACAGAAAAGATCTACCGCTTCTGTGTAAGAATGAGAATGTAATGAGAATGGCAGATCTATAACTAGAAAAAAATTTAGGTTACATATTGCAGCTTTAAGGGGTGAGTTTGTTTCTCTCCATGATCTCTCTCAGGTTTGTCAGTGACTCTCTGCTCCTGGGAGAGATGATGTCGGACCCCCTGCTGCGTCAGTACGGGGTGCTGGTAGTGGACGAGGTGCAGGAGCGCACGGTGCCCACCGACGTCCTCCTGGGCCTGCTGCGGGACGTGTGCAACCAGCGCTCCGACAACCTCCGCGTGGTCCTGCTCACCGACCCCTCCCTCGCCCCCAGCCTTGCCACCTTCCTGGGTGAAAGAGTTCCGCTTCTAACACTGGATGAGCCTGTCGGAGGTACACCCGACACAGAGATGAGGAGGAGACCACTGGTTGTCATGGAAACGGTGTACAGGGATCCTGGAGGGAGGGAGTCGGCGGCGGCAGCGTGTCATATGGTGTTGGATCTTCACCGCAGGGGGGAGGAGGGGGATGTAATGGTCTTTCTCCCCAGTGCCCAGGTAGATGCACGCACACACACAACACAGTATACTAAATATATCCAGCTAATCTCATTAACTACTGGGGCTGTTTTTATCAGATCAGTAGACGGTAGATGCCCAGTAGGCCTACTGCTGTTACAGAGAGATGGCTCAGTGGGTTACGTTTGTTCGGGTTAGTTAGGGTAGTTAGGGCTAGTTGGTGTTAGTTAGTGTAGTTGGGGTTAGTCAGGTGCATGCAACAGTAGAGTTGTGGTATTACTCCCCACACGATGTAAGTCGTTTTGGATCAAAGTGACTGCTAAATCAACTTATTTTGTATCCGATTTTTCTTGTCCGTTTCTGATCGACTTTCTTCCATCTGAAAATCCTTATTGAACTGAGTCTTATTTCTTAATGCTTTGTTGTGCGGTGTTTTGTAATATGCCATCCTCTTCCTTGTCTGTTGTTGTCTCTCACGCTGGGGACAGAGAAATGGGGGCACTGTAACCTTAGACTGCTGAATGGCATCAGTGTGTATCCGGTGTCCTGGTTAATGCATCCAGAACACACACACACAGATTGATAGATAAATAGATACATACACTTCACCCAGATATGCACATATTTTAGGATATTAATCAATTCCAGCACAGATCCCTATCATATTCACATCCACCTCTCACATACACACTCCCACTATGTCAACATCACCACACCCTAGCACCTCGCCGCATTCCCGGCTATGGTTTCAAATCCAGAGGCATACCTGGACTTAAGTACGGTAGTTGACGCCATGGCTGCAAAACACAGGGCTAGCTAGCCAGGAGAACTGATCTGTATTAGAAGAGTCACAGTAAACAGAGTACTGTTTGCCAAGTCTCAACTCAGATCAACCTAAACCATGCGTATAGGGAGAGGGAGGGAGCGAGAGAGCGGGTGAAACATGAGAAAGGAGCAGGAGAATGGGAACAGGGGATATGCTCAAATATATTATTTATTCATTTAGATAATTTTTTACTTAATTTTTTACTTTTTAAAACAATAAAAACTCATTGGTTTAGATAGCTTAATGTGAGAACGCCATTAAAAAGTATGAAGACTTTGCCAGGGCAAGGGGTGGGGCAGTGGCAAAGATGAGGAGTTGCTTCCACTCTACCGCTTTAATTGCCCTCAGTCTGTACCCTATGGTCAATACCTTTAACTGGTTAGCATAACTACTCCCACACAGCTGCAGGAAGGAGGGAGAAAATGATAGCCTTCAAATAAAATTTTATTGGTCACATACACATCTTTAGCAGATGTTATTGCGGGTGTAGTGAAATGCTTGTGTTCCTAGCTCCAACAGTGCAGTAATATCTAACAATTCACAACAATACACAAATCTAAAAGTAAAAGAATGGAATTAAGAAATATATACAAATTAGGACGAACAATGTCGGAGTGGCATTGACTAAATATAGTAGATTTATATGAGATGAGTAAAGCAGTATGTAAACATGATTAAAGTGACTAGTGTTGCATTATTTAAAGTGGCCACTGATTCCATGTCTATGTATATAGGGCAGCAGCCTCTAAGGTACAGGGTTGAGTAGCCGGTTGGTACCCGACTAGTGATGGCTTTTTAACAGTCTGATGGCCATGAGATAGAAGCTTTTTTTCAGTCTCTCAGTCCCAGCTTTGATGCACCTGTATTGACCTTGCCTTCTGCGGGGTGAACAGGCTGTGGCTCGGGTGGTTGATGATCTTTTTGGCCTTCCTGTGACATCAGATGCTGTAGGTGACCTGGAGGGCAGACAGTGTGCCCCCGGGGATGCGTTGGGCAGACCGTACCACCCTCTGGAGAGCCCTGCGGTTGCGGGCGGTGCAGTTGCAGTACCAGGAGGTGATACAGCCCGACAGAATGCTCTCAATTGTGCATCTGTAAAAGTTTGTGTGGGTCTTAGGGGCCAAGCCAAATTTCTTCAGCCTCCTGAGGTTGAAGAGGCGCTGTTGTGCCTTCCTCACCACAGTGTCTGTGTGGGTGGACTATTTCAGTGATGTGTACACCGAGAGACTTGAAGCTTTCCACATTATCCACTGCGGTCCCGTCGATGTGGATAAGGGCGTGCTCCCTCTGCTGTTTCCTGAAGTCCACGATCAGCTCCTTTGTTTTGTTGATGTTGGAGGGGTAGAGTGGAGTTTGGAGGAGTAGAGTGGAGTTTGGAGGAGTAGAGTGGAGGTTGGCGGGGTAGAGTGGAGAGCGGAGGGGTAGAGTGGAGAGCGGAAAGAGTGGATGCATTTGGGACACTAAACTCTACATTGCAGTCATGTACTGCATTTAGGGAGCTTAAATAGCATGTCCTCCTTTCATTGAAATGACAGTGTCTCTACTTGTCCACTCATTCACTTGTCTAACAAAAGACAAGTTTTAGAATGTCAGGAAATAAAGTTTCTCAAGAACGTGTCAAAGTGCCCAGGATAAAACAGTATACAGTGCATTCGGAAAGTATTCAGAACCCTTGACTTTTTCCAAATTTTGTTACGTTACAGCCTTATTCTAAAATGTATTAAAAATGTTTTATCTACACACAATACCCCATAATGACAAAGCAAAAACAGGTTTTTAGAAATTATTGAAAATGTGTAATATATATATATATATATATAAATATGGAAATATTACATTTACATAAGTATTCAGACCCTTTACTCAGTAATTTGTTGAAACACCTTTTGCAGCGATTACAGCCTCGAGACACTACAAGCTTGGCACACCTGTATTTGGGGAGTTTCTCCCATTCTTCTCTGCAGATCCTCTCAAGCTCTGTCAGGTTGGATGGGGAGCGTCGCTGCACAGCTATTTTCAGGTCTCTCCAAAGAAGTTTGATCGGGTTCAAGTCCAGGCTCTGGCTGGGCCACTCAAGGACATTCAGAGACTTGTCCCGAAGCCACTCCTGCATTGTCTTGGCTGTGTGCTTAGGGTCGTTGTCCTGTTGGAAGGTGAATCTTCACCCCAGTCTGAGGTCTTGAGCACTCTGGAGCAGGTTGTCATCAAGGATCTCTCTGTACTTTGCTCCGTTCATCTTTCCCTCGTCTCCCAGTCCCTGCTGCTGAAAAACATTCCCACAGCATGATGCTGCCACCACCATGCTTCACTCTAGGAATGGTGCAAGGTTTCCTCCAGACGTGGCGCTTGGCATTCAGTCCAAAGAGTTCAATCTTAGTTTCATCAGACCAGAGAATCTTGTTTCTCATGGGCTGAGAGTCCTTTAGGTGCCTTTTGGCAAACTCTAAGCGGGCTGCCATGCCTTTTACTGAGGAGTGGCTTCCGTCTGGCCACTCTACCATGAAGACCTGATTGGAAAGGAAAGGAAAGGGGGATACCTAGTCAGTTGTACAACTGAATGCCTTCAACTGAAATGTGTCTTCCGGATTTAACACAACCCCTCTAAATCAGAGAGGTGCGGGGGGCTGCCTTAATCGACATCCACGTCTTCGGCGCCCGGGGAACAGTGGGTTAACTTCCTTGCTGAGGGGCAGAACGACATATTTTTACCTTGTCAGCTCGAGGTGGAATGCTGCAGAGATGGTTGTCTTTCTGGAAGCTCTGTCAGTGACCATCGGGTTCTTGGTCACCACCCTGATAAAAGCACTTCTCCCCCGATTGCTCAGTTTGGCCAGACGGCCAGCTCTAGGAAGAGTCTTGGTGGTTCCAAACTTCTTCCATTTAAGAAGGATGGAGGCCACTGTGTTCTTGGGGACCTTCAATGCTGCAGACATTTTTTGGAACCCTTCCCTAGATCTGTGCCTCGACACAATCCTGTCTCGGAGCTCTACAGACAATTGGCTTGGTTTTTGCTCATGCAATGTCAACTGTGGGACCTTATATAGACAGGTGTGTGCCTTTCCAAATCATGTCCAATCAATAGAATTTACCACAGGTGGACTCCAATCAAGTTGTAGAAAAATCTCAAGGATGATCAATGGAAACAAGATGCACCTGAGCTCATAGCATTTAAAAAAAATAAGGCTGTAATATAACAAAATGTGGGGAAAGGGAAGGGGTCTGAATACTTTCCGAATGCACTCTATATTATCAACCATCTCTCTCTCTCTCTGTTTCTCAGGAGATAGATGAGTGTGGCTTTCTGCTGCAGAAGGAGTCTGTGGCCCTGAGTCCTCAGCTGGGGCCCCTCAGAGTTCTACACCTCCATACGGGCCTCGGGGGGGCCATCCAGCGCGTCTACGAACCTGAGCCAGAAAGGCCTTCTGGTGACACGGAGGGGTCTGAAGGACTGGAAGGGCCAGGGATAGGGGTGGGGATGGGAGTGAGGCGCAGGGTTATCCTCACAGACACCCTGGGGGAGGCCTCCTTCTCTCTATCTGCAGTGCGCTACGTCATAGACACAGGCATGCAACTCAAGACAGTGAGTATTCATTTATCAGAGGTGGGAGGGAGAAGGAGTGTGTGTGGTACTATCCTACACAGTGGGCTCATCCCTGTTGTCAAATGTGGCAATGCTACAATGCCGCATAACCTCAACAAACTATTGAGGTGTACCGAGTTGCAGTGCCATGCATAACCTCCCACTCTTCTGCCTCTGTGTCATAGGTTTACAACCCTCAAATCAGAGCAGACTCACAGGTCCTGCGTCCAATCAGCCGGCACCAAGCAGACATGCGGACGCAGAGGGTAAACGGTGACCTACCAGGTAGGTTAGGGTCAATCAATCCGTTTTAAAAAATCAACATGGAATGTGGTGTTTTTCTAATTTAAGAGAAGGGACATAGATAGCTGTTACAGGCCAACTATCCTCTCTATGTGTTCTTCTGACCCCTCTCTCCTGTCCCTCCAGGTCTGTGTTTCCGTCTGTACCCCCAGGCTCTTTATGAGGAGGGCATGGCAGAGGCCCGCAGCCCGGGGGTGATGGAAGAGAACCTCAGCCACCTGGTGCTGCTGCTCAAGAGGCTGGATATCGCTGACATGGGCCAGTGCAAGTTCCTGGACAGGCCTGGTAAGGAGGGCCACGCATCATCTAGCTAGTTGAGCCTTACTCTCTCCTTTGAATGAATAAAGTGCCCTTTTTTTTCATGGGAGTTTGTGTTTACTAGGTACCTTCTATTTTGTGATATCAGACAAAATATAAATATAATATCTTCCAATATCCCTCAATTTCTTCAATTCATCCCTTTCTATTTTATTCTCTCTTTTATTGCCCTCCCCCCCAGCTCCCGAGGCTCTGATGCAGGCTCTGGAGGACCTGGACTACCTTGCAGCGCTGGATGATGATGGGAACCTGTCTGAAGTGGGCATCATTATGTCAGAGCTGCCTCTGGAGCCTTCGCTGGCTAAGGCCCTCATCGCTGCCTGTGAGTTTGACTGTGTCAATGAGCTGCTCACCATCGCCGCCATGCTCACAGGTACACACGACAGACACACACACTACACTCACTACACTGACCAAGGGGCTTATTACTGGCTATAAAATGTGCCTTTACTCATAGCTCCTCTTTTTTTACGTGCAATTCAGAATATTGCTTTGTTTCTATAACTTTGACTTTATGTTTTTTAACATTAATTTAAATTCTCCACCTGTGTGTGTTCCCAGCTCCCCCCTGCTTTGTGACCCCCCCACCCCAGAAAGAGGAGGCAGCAGCCACTCACAGACGTCCACTGTTGCACAATGAGGGAGACCACCTCACACTCATCAACATCTACAACGCCTATATACCTGTCTCTTATACACATCTAGATGTGTATAAGAGACCACACACACACACACACACACACACACACACACACACACACACACACACACACACACACACACACACACACACACACACACACACACACACACACACACACACACACACACACACACACACACACACACACACAGCTGCAATGTACAGGAGGTTTGGTTTATGCGCACAAACACACACACACACACAAACATCAACTTACAGATATACACATATGGGCACAACATGCATTTTACACAGTTCTCCTCCTGAATATTAATCTGATTGCTCTTTTAGACAATGAGGATGATGCCTGGTGTACTACCAACTTCCTGAACCCCGCTGCATTAAGATTGGCTGGGATGATTAGGGCGGAGCTGCTGGAGGTGATGCAACGAATAGAGTTGCCTGTCTCGCCTCCTGCGTTTGGTTGCCAAGACAACTGCACTAATATCAAGCGTGCGCTCATCTCAGGGTTCTTCCTCAAGGTAAAAATACTCATCAGTTCACTTCTCCATTGAAAATTAGTTTGTTAGTTTATGTTGTGTGTCTGAAATTTGACGGGGAAATATATAGACCCTAACCTCTCTCTCTCTCTATCCTCCCCCCTATTTGTCTTTACCTTACTGTCTTTCTCAATTTTCATATTTTCTTCTTTCTTTCCATTCTGGTGTCTCTCTGCCTTTTGCCCCCTCCCCCTCGGTCTCTCCTGCTCTTTCTGTATTTGTTTCTTTTTCTCTTCTCCCTTCCCCTGTCTCTCTCTCAGGTGGCTCATGATGTGGACGGCTCAGGTAACTACCTCCTGTTGACTCACCGTCACGTGGCTCACCTCCACCCCTTCTCCTCCTATCTGTGTCGCCGGCCGCGCCCCAACCCCCCCTCCTGGGTGCTCTACCACGAATTTACCATCTCCCACGACAACTGTGTCCGCACCGCCTCCGAGGTGCATCCCCACATGTGAGTAACCCCAACATTTTTGGTGAACTTTTGTTGTAGTTAGTATGTATGTAATGCACACAGTAACCCTGAACTTCTTTACGCCATCCACATAGTGGCGACTTTGCTTCCTTTTGGAATACTAGTCCTTTGATAGACAGTTGAGTAAACTGTACTATCTGTCAGAAGATAGTGGGTGCATTCCAGGTTATCATGCTGCGCAGATGATCAGACCGAACAACAACAAGCGTTAAACTTCTACGGAACCATGTTAATATGATATAGAAGTCTTCTGACATGTGCACATGTCATTACATTGAGGTAAACTAGGCATTTAAGTGCATTACTTTTATGTAACCTTGTTTTCTGTGGGAAGGTTGGTGGAGCTGGCCCCTCAGTACTACCTGGGCAACCTGCCGTCCAGCGAGGGACGGGACCAGCTGATGGAGCTGAGACAGAGTCTGCTGCCCCCAGAGGAGGAACAGGAGAGGGGGCCGGAGGGGACCTACGACACATCCCACATTGAGGAACACTTAGACAGGACCGCAGATCCACGTAATCAGGACAGCACTGAGCTGTGTGTCATACAGTGACGGGAACGAAGTGGCCGACCAAAAGCAAAACCAAGGGAGGAGAACCTGAGATGGAGGACATGGATGCACTACGCACACTCAAAGTGCTACTGGGAACACACTACAGAACTGTACTGTTGCACGGGCAGCTGATGAGGGAGAGAATGTACAGTACACTCTCCAGCCATACACAGCTGTATGGAAGCAGTTGTTTACATCTGAGTGAATAGGGCTCACTTACAGGTGTTAGTGAAATATTTTTCAAATGAGATTACATGCATTTTTGGCACATGAAAATGTTTGAGACTGAACCTGCAGAGTTCCTATAAAATAAACCGTATACTGGTACCCAAAGTAATATACAGTGTATTTGGAAAGTATTTAGACCCCTTGACTTTTGGCTTGATTTTTGCTGTGACATGCACTGTCAACTATGGGACCTTATATAGACAGGTGTGTGCCTTTCCAAATCATGTCCAATCAATTGAATTTACCACAGGTGGACTCCAATTAAGTTGTAGAAACATCTCAAGGAGTTCAATATCGAGTCCCATAGCAAAGGGTCTGAAAGGTCCACTGTTTTTATTTTTATAATGTGCAAATGTTTCTAAAAACCTGTTTTTCATTTTGTCATTATAGGACATTGTATGTAGATTGATGGCCAAAGAGTTCAATCTTGGTAGAAAAAGGCTGTAATGTAACGAAATGTAGAAACAAAAGGAAGGGGTTTGAATACTTTCCGAATGCACTGTTGAGAATTATATATTGTCAGAAGAGTTGACTATTCTACGAGGGTACCTGATACTTCACTGAAGATATCAGTCAGCTGTCAGGTGGACATGAATCCTTTCAATGATGACAGTTGAGGTATATTATTGATGCTGTCACTTCCAGGGAATATGTGTTTTTTTGTTTGTTGTGGCACCAGCACCTATCTCTTCAGTGGAAACTTTGATCCCTTTGTAGAAGTACCCAATCACAGAAGTTTGATGTGGACTGGACATGTGATTCTCAGGGCTCAGTAGGGGTTTATAGAGGGCGATCTACCATTGTACAGAGCTTCCATGTTGAGGGATTTAGAATCCAGTTTTTGCTACCGTTGTTCTTTGTATTCTATTGGGTTTAGTGTTTGTATCTGGACCCCTCTTCCCCCACTCCAATGTGTTTAAATAATCAAATATTTGTGTGTGCAAATCAAGGGTGTCAGGTCAGCCTCCCCTATCTAAAAAACTTTTAAGTATATGATATTGAACATCAAAATAAAAGGTTAATTTGTTGAATATCGACTTGAAATAGTTAACTACTTAATTTGAAAGGATTCCTCCGGCCTTTGATGTTAGCCGACACCAACCTGTCAAATATGGAGCGTTTGTGCTTCTCCTATGGTTGAGTGGTAGAGGGAAGACTCCTCAAGCGTAGATGAGACATCTTTTGTCACTATGCAGGGAGCTAGAGATAAGGGTGCAAATTACTCTTTGAATCTTACCTGGCAACTGCCAGCCCAGTCCTTTGTCTCCTTTGGCTGAGCCACTGGCTCATCCTTCACCTCCATCACTTTCCTTTCTCATCCTTCAAGTCCTGAATGATACAAAAAAGGTATATTTTTCACTTGCACTATTTCCCAATTTTTTCATGAAATTGTTTTGAATGATTATCACCAATGTTATATGCTAATAGTTTCCAGTAGAGATCAGCAACGTTGTGTTACATAGGATGGTGCATGTTTAATTAATTTATTAATTAGGTCATGTAAAACATATATAAATTGCAGAAAGGTTCCCTAGTTTTAGGCCATCTGAACACAGAAGAGTTTATCACAGAATTACAACGAAAATATGGATAAACTAGATGGTCTGTAAATCTGACCTTGACGTCATAATGGACAAAGTGTCATGTTTTGCGGCCTAATCTCTCGTGGACAGATTATCTACGTCAACATAATTGGTACCGTAGAATCGGTATGGACTGAACGGGGCGCGTAGGATAAAGGGACGCGTAGTATAACGGTGTTTGGGTTTTTCGTCAATGGTTGTCTGGTTATTTGGACAAATCACACGATTTCGCAGGTGCTAGCATCTTTCGAATTTCGGAAGGGGAGGGGACATTCGGCCGGTATTTTGTAAAGCGAGAGGGTGGAGCTCCTGGTTCCGGTTCCACTCCTCGTTGTAGCATTCCTTGATCCCTTCTCTTAATTAAAGAGAAAATCCACTCAGAACTACAGTACCAGTCAGAAGTTTGGACACACCTACTCATTCAAGGGGTTTTCTTTATTTAATTTTTTTCTACATTGTAGAACAATAGTGAAGACATCAAAACTATGAAATAACATATGGAATCATGTAGTAACCAAAAAAGTGTTAAACAAATCACGATATATTTTATATTTGAGATTCTTCAAAGTAGCCATCCTTTGCCTTGATGACAGCTTTGCACACTCTTGGCATTCTCTCGACCAGCTTCACGAGGTAGTCACCTGGAATACATTTCAATTAACAGGTGTGCCTTAATATGTGGAATTTCTTTCCTTAATGCATTTGAGCCAATCAGTTGTGTTGTGACAAGGTAGGGGTGGTATACAGAAGATAGCCCTATTTGGTAAAACACCAAGTCCATAGTATAGCAATAACAGCTCAAATAAGCAAAGAGAAATGACAGCCCATCATTACTTTAAGACATGAAGGTCAGTCAATTCGGAAAATTTCAGAACTTCTTCAAGTGCAGTCACAAAAACCATCAAGGGCTATGATGAAACTGGCTCTCATGAGGACCACCACAGGAAAGGAAGACCCAGAGTTACCTCTGCTGCAGAGGATAAGTTCATTAGAGTTAACTATACCTCAGATTGCAGCCCAAATAAATGCTTCACAGAGTAAGTAACAGACACATCTCAACATCAACTGTTCAGAGGAGACTGCATGAATCAGGCCTTCATGGTCGAATTGCTGCAAAGAAACCACTACTAAAGGACACCAATAAGAAGAAGAGACTTGCTTGGGCCAAGAAACCCGAGCAATGGACATTAGACCAGTGTAAATCTGTCCTTTGGTCTGAGGAATACAAATTTGAGATTTTTGGTTCCAACCGCCGTGTCTTCGTGAGATGCAGAGTATGTGAACGGATGATCTCCTCATGTGTGGTTCCCACCGTGAAGCATGGAGGAGGAGGTGTGGAGGTGCTTTGCTGGTGACACTGATTTATTTAGAATTCAAGGCACACTTAACCAGCATGGCTACCACAGCGTTCTGCAGCTATACGCCATCCCATCTGGTTTGCACTTAGTGGGACTATCATTTGTTTTTCAACAGGACAATGACCCAACACACCTCCAGGCTGTGTAAGGGCTATTTGACCAATAAGTGATGGAGTGCTGCATCAGATGAGCTGGCATCCACAATCACCCGATATCAACCCAATTGAGATGGTTTAGAATGAGTTGGACCGCAGAGTGAAGGAAAAGCAGCCAACAAGTGCTCAGCATATGTGAGAACTCCTTCAAGACTGTTGGAAAAGCATTCCAGGTGAATCTGCTTGAGAGAATGCCAAGAGTGTCTCATGGGCATAGCCTGTCTAGGGCCCCATTCTTCTACTTTATAGAGTGGCGGGGCTGTCATTTGGTTATAAACAAACCAAGGACTGTGGCTTTATAAGGCACCTAAAGCCAATCTGACGCCTGCTCAATATTATATGAGCAGACAGGCTAAGTTACCAGGTCACAGAGCATGATACAATATCAACATTGTCTTTGCTTTAGGCACAACAGTAAATCGAACAATGTGAAATTAAACTCATTAAATGTAGGCTAATCCTTACGACTCACCATACTGTCATAGATTCAATATTGTAGCGACCTTAAACCAACACCTAGCAACCTCACCAAGAAGTTTGGACCTATTGGTGTAACGGTAAGGTGTTGGCTTGACAGTTGCTGGACCCAAGTTCAAGTCCCGGTTGGGGCTACCCCCTTGATTTGCTACATTGGTGTCAGAATAGGGATGGTGCCTGTGGGGACATTGGAGATCCAAGTACACATGAGGGTCTTGGTATAGAGAAGCATGGGGGGGACACACTCTCCCGAAGGAAGAGAGTAATGTAGGTTGCTGGACACGTGTTCAAGTCCTGGTCAGGACTACCTCCCATTGGCTATAATATTACTTTAAAATTCACTTACCTTTTCTTCATACATTTTGTGTCGGATTGCTCATCCAACTTGCAGAGGTGAGATATGTTAGTTATGATTGAAGATAGGAGAGTTGTCCCAAGACATTACGGTAATATGTCATCTTGTCGTACGTGACATCACAAGGAAATCAAGTTTCAAGAGCGTGGGAGGCAGGTAGGGGGATTCAGAGCTTGGTGTTAGGATCATCACAACCATTATTCACTGAAAAGCCTATTTATGAATCCAAAACCAATTGTATGCCTTACGGGGGAAAAAAATCTAAACATTCAGAATGAGTATTTGGTATTTCATTAGGATCCACATTAGCTGTTGCGAAAGCCGCAGCTACTCTTCCTGGGGTCCACACAGAACATGAAACATAATATAGAACATTAACAGACAACAGTTCAAGGACAAAGCTACATACATTTAAAAACGGCACACATAGCCTACATATCAATACATACATAAAAATATCTAGGTCAAATAGGGGAGAGGCATTATGCTGTGAGGTTTGCTTTATGTTGTTTTAAACCAGGTTTGCTGTTCATTTGAGCAATATGAGATGGGAGTTCCATGCAATAATGGCTCTATATAATACTGTACGCTTTCTTGAATTTGGGGACTATGAAAAGACCCCTGGTGGCATGTAGTGGGGAAATTGTGTGTGAGCTATTTGTTAATTGACTTTGCAAACAATTTAGAATTTAACACGTTTCTTATAAAAATAAGTGATGCAGTCAGTCACAGTCAAAACATTATTACGGACAGACCTCTTCCCCATCTTTACAACCATTGAATCTATATTTCTTGCCATGACAGTTTACAATCTAAGGTAACACTGAGTAAACTCATATCTTGGAACAGCACCTTCAATGGGAAGTATTGAACAAGTATTGAGAACCTTTGATGTTGGATGTGTTGAACACTGGTTGACCCCAACCCACACAACTCATGGTTACAAGAGAAACGTATGGCCCTACTCATAATTCACCCACAGAACCCACATCCCCACACACATTTAGGGCTGGATTAAATCCGTAACGCTTAAGTTCAGCGCTCTTGCGCAATTTACATTTAAAGGTCATTTCCAATTGAGCCAACATATACAGCGTCTACCATGAATGCGACTCCGCAAACACAGGAAAATTGCCCTTTGTTTAATTTCCCTTTACTTGGCATAATGCTTTCTTTGCAGAAAAAAAGCATAGAAAATCATGGTTGTTTTAAATACATTGTACATCAGGGGTAGGCAACTAGATAGGACCTTTCCAACAAGTCCGTTTGTAAAATTTCTGCCCTGCTAGATCTGCCCCGATCAACTGTAAGTGCTGTTATTGTGACGTGGAAACATCTAGGATCAACAACGGCTCAGCTGCGAAGTGGTAGGCCACACAAGCTCACAAACTGCCTCTGGAAGCAACGTCAGCACAAGAAATGTAGAGGCTGTTATAGCAAAGGGAGGACCAAGTCCATATTAATGGCCATCATTTCCGAATGAGATGTTCGACGAGCAGGTGTCCACACACTACATGACCAAAAGCATATTTTTCTTCCCATTTGTGGGAATATTTGGAACAAATTTCCTAAATTAAACTAATCTTTAGTTGAATTCCTGGTGATTTTCGTCTTTATAAAAAAAAAAAGAAAATCACCTCCTCAATTATTTTTCGACCTCCGTCTCTCCCGAGCCCGTACGGGAGTTGTAGCGATGAGACAAGACAGTAACTACTAACAATTGGATACAACGAAATTGGGGAGAAAAAGGGGGTAAAAAAAGAATGTGTTATGTTTTCTTCAAAATTACCAACAGATGACACACAAGTAAACTGTCAAACTTTATTTGAAGATCAAAACCAAGCTACAGCAGTAGGACATGTCCATATCATAGTGACGCAAAGTGTGTGAAAAGGCTGCAATCAAGCACTTTCAAAATGGATAAAAAAGAACATGTTCCGAAAAAAATGTATGTTAGAGTCAATGCACATGGCCATGGTAAAATTCACCTTGTCTGTTTCAACAATCCCCCAAAAATGTTAAAGAATTTTTTCCATTTCAGAGCACTTTTGGTTAGCAAGTTTTGCAATGCATTCAGTCGTTTATTCATTGATTATAAGAAGTAATTTGTGATGATTTGTCAGTATATGCAGCTTGCAACGTGGTGGATCACCAGGTCCTGTAGCAGGACACAGGTGGAGATCAGCCCAGGTAGAGGAGGGTGATAGGAGAGAGAAGGGGGTTAGGAGAGTTAAGGGAGGCAGGGTCATAGCGGGAGTAGGAAGGTGGGGATAGAGATGGGGGACAGGGGGAAGGGGGGGCTGATTTCGAGGCTTTGTCCTCATTTCTTCTTGGGTTTTGCCTCCAGAGGCAGTCCAATATCTTTCCCGCGCAGCTTCAAACCTGAGAACAAAAATGTTTGACGTCAGACAAACAAGGACCAATGGTAAAATGAAAAGTACTGATGAATAAGGTGGCATTATGCTACTCGGAAACATGATAAAACATAGGGGTTGATTATTAACAATGTCAGTGACAGTCTGTCCCAGATTCCACTCACCGATTGCCCTCTCAATTTTGCCCATGACCTGATTGTTGGGAATTGCTTTTCCACACTCATAGTCTGCAATGACCTGAGGCTTCTCATTAATTTTCTGAAAGTCAAAGCCAAGAGAGACATCAGAAGAAATCAGTAACCTAAAAACATAATATTTAGACCTACAGTCAAAAACTGTTGAAGTGTCAGTCATCAGAGGCAATCTCATTTAAGCTACATATACACATGATTAGATACATCTCGAAAGTGTCCTCCTCTCCTCACCTACAGCTGTACAGATGTGAATGTATTGGACATTGTTTTCACCTACCCTGTGTTTTCAATTAAGTACAGATGTAGAGGAGACGAGGAGAGTAAGCCACAGAAATTCTGACTACAGAAATGCAATGTCCTTATGCTGTGGTATTCAAAGTCGAGGGGAACTGCAGTGGGCCCCCCCCCCCCAAAAAAATAAAAAATGAATACATATGAATAGTACGGATTATTGTATGTATATATTTATTGGTTTCTTTTCATTTTGATAAGGGATTAAAATGTAATGAATTGAGGGTTATTTGTTAATGAAAAAATCTAAAATGTACCAATTTTAAGGTTGTGTCATAATATTTGGGGTGGGGTGGTCACAAAACGTTATTGCGAAAAACATTGGGTCCGAAAAATTGAGATCCTCACTGAAAAAAGTTTAATACCACTGTCCTAATGAGTCATGTGGGTCTGCAGCAGCTTTACTCACAGTGGCCAGATCTTTCTGGGTGAGGCCGCTGTTCTGGCGGCCCTGCTGGATAACCTTTCCCACCTCCAGGGAGACCCTCAGGTGCTGCAGCTCCTCTGTCTCCCGGTCCAGCTTGGCGGTGTTCTTGGTCACCAGGTGCTGCTTGTTCTGCCCTGCAGACCCTGTGGACACAGATGAATTGGCGTGGTTAGTAAACAAGCCATAGCATAATTTCATTCAGAAATCAATGCATCATGTTCCAGACCAAGTAGGGGAGATGGTGGATTGCACTTGAATTGCTATTTATAATAAAGGCTTACATTTCTTGGTAGTATCGAGGTCTTCTCCACGTCTCTGTGCAGCTGTGATAGCCTAGAGATAACATAGTACATTATTCAACACTTTACTATACCATTCCATAACAAAGGGATACATTTAGCTAGTATAGATGATGAGTAGTCCAGGCCAGGAGGCGGATACAACACAGAATCCAAACACAGGCCAGCTACAAAAACAAACGTTTTTAAATGGTGTTAATTAACAAAAATTCAGGAGAGAACTTTGAGGATCTGGGGACACATGCCAAATCTTTTCAGTCTCGTGAGGGGGAAAAGGTGTTGCGGTGCCCTCTTCACAACTGTCTTGGTGTGTTTGGACCATGATGGTGTCCACATCACCAAGGAACTTGAAACTCTCGACCCGCTCCACTACAGCCTCGTCGATGTTAATGGGGGCCTGTTTGGCCCGCCTTTTCCTGTAGTCCACGATCATCTCCAATGTCTTGCTCACGTTGAGGGAGAGGTTGTTATCCTGGCACCACACTGCCAGGTCTCTGACCTCCTCCCTATAGGCTCTCTCATCATTGTCAGTGATCAGTGACACTGTTGTGTCGTCCGCAAACTTAATGGTCGTGCTTGGCCACGCAGTCGTTGGTGAACAGGGAGTACAGGAGGGGACTAAGCACGCACCCCCGAGGTGCCCCTGTGTTGAGGATCAGCGTGGCGGATGTGTTGTTACCTACCCTTACCATCTGGGGGCGGCCGTCAGGAAGTCCAGGATCCAGTTGCAGACGGAGGCGTTTAGTCCCAGGGACCTTAGCTTAGTGATGAGCTTTGTGGGCACTATGGTGTTGAACGCTGAGCTGTAGTCAATGAACAGCATTCTCACATACAGTTGAAGTCGGAAGTTTACGTACACTTAGGTTGGAGTCATTAAAACTCGTTTTTCAATCACTCCACAAATTTCTTGTTAACAAACTATAGTTTTGGTAAGTCGGTTAGGACATCTACTTTGTGCATGACACACGTAATTCTTCCAACAATCGTTTACAGACAGATTATTTCACTGTTTCACAAATCCAGTGGATCAGAAGTTTACATACACTAAGTTGACTGTGCCTTTAAACAGCTTGGAAATTCCAGAAAATGATGTCATGGCTTTAGAAGCTTCTGATAGGCTAATTGACATCATTTGAGTCAATTGGAGGTGTACCTGTGGATGTATTTCAAGGCCTACCTTCAAACTCAGTGCCTCTTTGCCTGAGATCATGGGAAATTCTAAAGAAATCAGCCAAGACCTCAGAAAAAGAATTGTAGACCTCCACAAGTCTGGTTCATCCTTGGGAGCAATTTCCAAATGCCTGAAGGTACCACGTTCATCTGTACAAACAATAGTACGTACGTATGAACACCATGGGACCACGCAGCCATCATACCGCTCAGGAAGGAGATGCGTTCTGTCTCCTAGAGATGAACGTACTTTGGTGCGAAAAGTGCAAATCAATCCCGGAACAGCAGCAAAGGACCTTATGAAGATGCTGGAGGAAACAGTTACAAAAGTATCTATATCCACAGTAAAACAAGTCCTATAACGACATAACCTGAAAGGCCGCTCAGCAAGGAAGAAGCCACTGCTCCAAAACCYCCATAAAAAAGCCAGACTACGGTTTGCAACTGCACATMGGGACAAAGATCGTACTTTTTGGAGAAATGTCCTCTGGTCTGATGAAACAAAAAAAGAACTGTTTGGCCATAATGACCATCGTTATGTTTGGAGGAAAAAAGGGGAGGCTTGCAAGCCGATGAACACCGTCCCAACCGTGAAGCATGGGGGTGGCAGCATCATGTTGTGGGGGTGCTTTGCTGCAGGAGGGACTGATGCACTTCACAAAATAGAGGAGGCAACATGAGGAAAATTATGTGGATATATTAAAGCAACATCTCAAGACATCAGTCAGGAAGTTTAAGCTTGGTCGCAAATGGGTCTTCCAAATGGACAATGACCCCAACCATACTTCCAAAGTTGTGGCAAAATAGCTTAAGGACAACAAAGTCAAGGTATTGGAGTGGCCATCACAAAGCCCTGACCTCAATCCTATAGAAACTTAGTGGGCAGAACTGAAGAAGCGTGTGCGAGCAAGGAGGCCCACAAACCTGACTCAGTTACACCAGCTCTGTCAGGAGGAATGGGCCAAAATTCACCCAGTTTATTGTGGGAAGCTTGTGGAAGGCTACCCAAAATGTTAGACCCAAGTTTAAATTGTTTAAGGCAATGCTACCAAATACTAATTGAGTGTATGTAAACGTCTGACCCACTGGGAATGTGATGAAAGAAATAGAAGCTGAAATAAATCACTCTACTATTATTCTGACATTTCATATTCTTAAAATAAAGTGGTGATTCTAACTGACCTAAAACAGGGATTTTTTACAAGGATTAAATGTCAGGAATTGTGAAAAACTGAGTTTAAATGTATTTGGCAAGATGTATGTAAACTTCCGACTTCAACTGTAGGTGTTGCTTTTGTCCAGGTGGGAAAGGGCAGTGTGGAGTGCGATTGAGATTGCCTCATATGTGGATCTGTTGGGGCAGTATGCGAATTAGAGTGGGTCTAAGGTTTCCGGGATGATGGTGTTGATGTGAGCCATGACCAGCCTTATTAAAGCACTTCATGTCTACTGACATGAGTGCTACGGGGCAATAGTCATTTAGGCAGGTTACCTTTACCTTCTTGGGCACACGCGTTACAACTATATCAGTACGCTCGTAACAACCTAAGCATTACGAAACTTCTCTTCAATCAATAAACCTCACGTCATCAATAACCATTATTCTTTGTTGTTGACCAAATTAGTCATTGACCTCCATCCAAAAGCCCTTGCTTTGTGGGCAAAAAAAACAGCACCTGCTGTAGGGAGACAGATGGGCCTCTCTTACCTCTTCCTGTCAGCTTGAATGCAACCACTAACTAGTTGTCTTGAACACAGCTCCCTAGCAACCCAACACGCACCAGCTGCTACTAATTCAGCCTCCACACCTGTTTGCAACATTTACACTAGCTGCCTTGAACGCAGGTCCTCAACAAGTATCAGCTGCAACTCATTGCTATTCAGCCTCCACACACCTGTCACTTTCCTTAAATCGCCACTGCCATCCTACTTAAAATATGACCGAACTAACATTCCTCTTTGTTCTGCAGTGCATGTTGCGTGACACTGTGCAATGCTAGCCTTATAAAGTTTTGCTGAGCAAGTTAATTGTAATGATGGGGAAAATAAGCTTCCTGACGCATTGAGCATTTCCAGCCAATTGTCACAAACAGGTTCATTACTTGAGGCTTTGATCCACAGTGTAGTGCCAACTTATAGATGTTGCACAGGCCGTAGTGCGTGCGCAGGGTAGCCTATCTTCTACTGAAACCAATACCAAACCAGTCAGGTGGAAGTTAGACAAAATAAAGCTGCTTCTGATAGTGATACAAGCATCGGCACAATGCTTCAAAGTAAACTGCTTAGGAATTTCGATGCATGCCTTGGCTTGCCGGTATCAAAGGTAACATCACTAATCTTTTGTTGAATCTCTCACCTGCTCCCATCAAGTCTCATTCACTAACCTCTACTCAGTGGTAAAGTACTTAAGTAAAAATACTTGAAAGTACTACATATCTGTACTTTACTATTTATATTTGACAAATTGTACTAAAGAAAATTTAACTTTACTTATTCTGAATGCTTAGCAGGACAATAAAATGGTACCATCCCTACAGCCTTATCTGGTGGACTCACTAAATGCATGCTTTGTTTGTAAATTATGTCCGAGTGTTGGAGCATGCCCCTGGCTATCTGTAAATGTAAAAAAAAAAAAAAATAATGTTTTTTGCTTTAATACTTTGAATTACTTTGCTTTAATACTTTGAAATTATTTACACTTTTGATACTATAGTATGGAATCAATTACTTTGATACTTAAGTCTATTTAAAAACAGACCTCCCAAGTGGTGCAGCGGTCTAAGGCACTGCATCACAGTGCTAGCGGCATCACTACAGATCTGGGTTTGATACCGGGCTGTGTCGCAGCCGGCCGCGACCGGGAGACCCATGAGGCGGCGCACAATTGGCCCAGCATACTGCTTCCTCTACCTCATCCTCTCACCAGCGGTGCAACTGATTTTTTTTTTGCCTGCTCTGGCCTCCAGGCTACCTTGCCTGTGCTCGCTCCCCGCCTCAGGTTTCACTGGCCCCGTGACCACTGCTCCAACAGCAGCTCACCCGCTATCTGCCAGTGTTGACCTCTTTTCCCTCAGATTTCGCTAACCTCCCATCTCACAGACCTTGCCTGCGATATTGTCAGACTCTGGTTCCCCTTCCCAGCTGCGACCCTGTCCCAGTTCAGTGAACCGACTGCCTCTGTTCAGTATTCAATACTGGCCACTCTTACTCTGGCCTCCTAGCCTGTGCTTCCTCCCCTTCAGGTCCCGCTTGCCCCATGTCCGCTGCAATTGCAGCGGCTCACCCCCTCTCTCTACCAGTGACGTCCCCCTCCTCCCCTTAGGTCTCACTGGCCCTGTGACCACTGCAGCGGCTCACCCATCTGCCAGTGACGACCTCGCTCCTCACCTCGGGCCCAGTGCAGTGGCTCACCCTCTACCACTGCCGTCCTCTCGCCCCACCTCAGGCCCCGCTGGCCCGTGACCACTGCTCTCATGGTGACACACCCACCCTCTCCACCAGTGACAACCTCCATCTTCGCCACTGGTCCTGTGACAGTCATCCCTGCAGTGCCTCACATTCTATTCTCGGCAACATCCGCTCAGCCAGCTATATGTGCCTGCTGCGGATCGGCCTGTTACTCACAGCTGTGACCTTAGGCAATCGGCTCACTGATTTGAGCGGTCTCAGTTTCTTCCTCTACCCAACTGTGACGTAGAAGTCCGTCACTGGCCGCGGGCAGCATTTGGTACTTTAACGCACGCACACATTCATCACTCCTCCCTGCTCCGTTATCAGATAAGTTAACAATGTGGGTCGACACACAAGTTAACTTCTCTGTCTTACTACATACGTTTCACACTTATGTCAGTGTTCATAGTTAATATAAGCAATATTTATTATACTTATCGATGTTGTGGATGAGCGCATTTGTTTGTTCTGTTCCTCTCTCTCTCTCCATCTCTGTAGCTTCCGGGTATGCTGGATAAGGACCCGAGCTAAGGGAATTGGGCTGACTTTGTAGTGCCTGTCCCAAATGGCTCATTAATGTAAAATGGGCATATTGAAAGACACTGTCAGTAGTGATGTAATTTTGTAAATGTTATATTGTGATATTGTTTCATAAAACATGTTGCAATGTATATACTTTAGTATGTTTAGTTAAATGGAAAATGTAGGTTTGTATAGGTAATTGCTCAATTAATTAGGGTTAATTGTTCTGAGGGGAGGGGCTAGCCCTACAAAAGGAGCCTCTCTTTCAGTTCATGGGAAGGCATTTTGGATTGAGCTGTGGATGGGGTAGCATTGTTTTTAGCTGGCCCATAAGGTATATGTTTGATGGCAGTACTGTTGTTTTTGTTCCGGAATCACTTTGTAAATAAACACCCTTGCACAGAATAACTTTTGCGGCTTCGCCATCTTTTTATTTTGATAGAGGTTAGGTTTTCCAGTTTAGCCTTCTGGCCTACTCTACGTGATATATGGTGGCAGTGTTGGGATGGCGCACCGCAAATCAGTGAATTCCAACGAGAGTTAAAGGAATGCGTACAGGATTACGTTATCAGCAGCAGCATCAACTGCCAGAAAAAGTACCTGAAGTTGAAACGGGGTGGAATACCATGGAATCGTCTGGTGAAGAAGAGGTCAAGTATGAGAAACTAGGAGCCCGACCAAGGGGCCAAACACAACCAGAACCATTTGAGCTACCGGTTGAACCAGCAGATACAGCCATAAAAGACCAGCTGACTGAAGGAGCAGTTCGGGGACCAGAACCACACCCAACCATGGTAGCCCTTTTCCAGCAACTTTTCACCTGCCTTGAGGGACGAAGACCTCAAGCAGGAGTTACGGGACCTACGCCAATCTATCCTCACAGCTCCTCACCAAGCGGAACTCGTCAGTGAGAGCCCGAGATTGGGTCTGCCAACACCAGGACGACAAAGGCTCGACGCAGCAGGGACTTCAACTCCACAGCAGGCTCCCCAAGTAGTAATGAGGCCAGCACCAGGAGACCAGTCCAGCAGTGTTAACATCCATCTTCCAGCATTCCTGAGGAAGGAGCCAAAGATGCCCTCATACCAGCAGGGGGAGGACATTGAAAACTACCTGCAGAGGTTTGAGCGCATGGCCAAGACGTGGCAGTGGCCGGAGTAGAGTGGGCCGGCAGGCTTGTCCCATTGCTAACGGGCAAGGCCTTAGAGGCTTACACAGCAATGGATGAGGGGCTGTCCAACGTCTACAAGGCCTTGAAGGAGGCGCTGCTGGTGAAGTTCGACATCTCCCCAGAGACCTACCGTCAACGCTTCAGAGCTGCATCGACGCCACCGGGTGAGTCGCCGACAGAGACGTACCACCGCCTCAAGGGTCTCTACCGACGATGGGTTAGACCGGAGAAGACACAGGACGAAATCGGTGAGGTCATCATCCGAGCAACTTCTACAAGTTCTACCACACGATATTCGAACCTGGGTCCGAGAGCACGAGCCCAAGGATGGGCTTATGGCGGCCAAGCTTGCACTGCAGTACCTTAAATGCACGTAAAGGGGGCCCACCACGACCTGCAGCACCCGCTCCAAGGAGTCTGAGACACAAGGGACATCAGATACGCCAGAGATGGAGGTAACTCTGGGCATGACAATGCCACCAGCCACACTGCTCTTTCTGTGCGTAATTTCCTGCAAGACAGGAATGTCAGTGTTCTGCCATGGTCAGCGAAGAGCCCGGATCTCAATCACACTGAGCACGTCTGGGACCTGTCGGATCGGAGGGTGAGGGCTAGAGCCAGGGCCATTCCCCCCAAAAATGTCCAGAAACTTGCAGGTGCCTTGGTGGAAGAGTGGGGTAAAATCTCACAGCACAAACTGGCAAATCTGGTAGTTAATGCAGCTGGTGGCCACACCAGATACTGACTGTTACTCTTGATTTTGACCCCCCCTTTGTTCAGGGACACATTCAATTTGTTAGTCACATGTCTGTGGAACTTGTTCAGTTTATGTCTCAGTTGTTGAATCTTGTTATGTTCATACACATGTTAAGTTTGCTGAAAATAAATGCAGTTGACAGTGAGGACGTTTCTATTTTTTGCTGAGTTTACATGGAACTATACCACATCAGGTAACTGATGCAAGCAATCAGATTTTTTTTTAAATTAATAAAAATGTACCTTATGGGTGCAGCGGAGATTGAAGAGACAAAGGTACAGACACTCATACAAGCACAAGCCCTAGCACACACATAATATTATACATGTTGTATTGTAGATAAGTAGTGGTGTAATAAAAGTATGATGTAGCGTTATCTTTTGTTTTATATGTAATATAAAGTGCCTTAACGTGTTTGGACCCCAGGAAGAGTAGCTGCTGCCAAGGAAGCCGCTGATGGGGAACCCTAATAAATACAAAAACAGTGCACGTCAGAGCAAAAACCAAGCCGTGAGATCAAAGGAATTGTCCGTAGCGCTCCAAGACGGGATTGTGACGAGGCACAGATCTGGGGAAGGATGCCAAATAATTTCTGCAGCATTGAAGGTCCCCAGGAACACAGTGGTTTCCATCATTCTTAAATGGAAGAAGTTTGGAACCACCAAGACTCTTCCTAGAGCTGGCCGCCCATCCAAACTGAGCAATCGGGGGATAAATGCTTTTGTCAAGGAGGTGACCAAGAACCCAATGGTTAGTCTGACAGAGCTATCGAGTTCCATCTGTGGAGATGGGAGAACCTTCCAGAAGGACAACCATCTCTGCAGCACTCCACCAATCAGGCCTTTATGATAGAGTGGCCAGACAAAAGCCACTCAGTAGAAGGCACATGACAGTCCGCTTAGAGTATGCCAAAAGGCACCTAAAGGACTCTGACCATGAGAAACAAGATTATCTGGTCAAGCCAAGATTGAACTCTTTTGCATGAATGCCAAGCATTACGTCGGGAGAAAACCTGGCACTATCCCTATGGTGAAGCATGGCGGTGGCAGCATCATGCTGTGGGGATGTTTTTCAGGGGCAGGGACTGGGAAACTAGTCAGGATCGAGGGAAAGATGAACAGAGCAAAGTACAGAGATCCTTGATGAAGTCCTGAGAGCTCTGGAGCAGATTCTCAGACTGGGGCAAAGTCTCACCTTCCAACAGGACAACAACACTAAGCACACAGCCAAGACAACACAGGAGTTGCTTTAGGACGTCTCTGAATGTCCTTGAGTGGCCCACCCAGAGCCCGGACTAGAACCTGATCGAACTTCTCTGGAGAGACCTGAAAATAGCTGTGCAGCGACGCTCCCCATCCAACTAGACAGTGCTTGAGAGGATCTGCAGAGAAGAATGAGAGAAACTCTCCAAATACAGGTGTGCCAAGCTTGTAGCGTCTAAATGAATTAACTAAGCCCTTTTCACTATACTAAGATTATTAAATGAGAATGTGACTATCATAAATAAGCAGAAATTGCAGTCTGGAATGATCTAATCATTAACAGTGCAAAATTATTATGGGGGGGGGCAATTGGAAGCTTGGGATGATTAGTTGGCCATGATGGTATGTGTGCCAGATTTGGAATTTGCATATCGTAGATGGGGTCTCCCCAAATATCGCTCAACCCTACTCTAGGATCAAACTCTGGATCCTTCATCTGCAGCCCTCGGCATCATCCGGTCCATTCTCATTCCCCTCATTCTCACATCCATTTCAGTTCCTCATTCTAAACCAATTTCAATGTCTGGTCCTTAAACTCATTAAATGTTTTTTAAGGCCATGTTGCCAAAATAAATAGAATATAGCCCCCTTGTAAAATAAGCTTTTTTGGGGGGGCCTGCCAAAGAATAAAGTGTGAAGCACGTGCGCTAGTAAGCATGATGCAGCCTGTGACGCTCATTCGAGGTAAAAAAAAAAAAAAAAAAAAAAACTCTGGAGCTGACTGGGGACAACATCTGGTGAAGATGCTGGTTCTACAAACAAGTAGCTATTACTCCCCGGCCTGAAGTCTCGAATAAAACAAATTATCTGCTTAAAAGGTAATTGTCTCTTATATGTGTCCATGATTTTTGTTGGTAAAAGGCATGAACTTGGCATTGCTAGCTGGCTTCTGACTTATTCATCCTACTTTACTAGAAACTAGCAAGCTGTATTAGGCAGCTTTAGATGTGAGGAGAAAACAAATGGATAGCTATCCATTTGATAAAAAATGCTGCTAGCTAGATTGAAACTGCTGGGGGTTAAGTCATGTAACGTTAGCCAACTCCCATCAGTCAGAGTTCGCTACCGTAGCCAGCTAAGTGGACTGTTGCTAGGTTTCTAGAAAATAACAATATATTTGCTAGCTATATGACTGACTATTGTGAACACTGACGGTTTTGATGCACTGGTGACAAAGTTGGCAAGAAAAATTAACCTTTTTTCCCCCACTGGCAACAGGTTGTGTTTTGGTATAATTTGGCAAATTTACATGAGTGTTTCATTAGTTAACTAAGTTACTGTACTGACTGGGTTAATTCATGTTGGTGTTGCATTTCAGATGAGGGCTATAGATCACTAGAAAGAAGCATGCTAACAGACCAGGGCCCTATATAAAGCATCTGAGTAGGAGCACTGATTTAGGATCAGTTTTGCCTTTTAGATCACAATGAATGTTTACATTAACAAGCGGGAGCTGGTCCTAGATCACTATTCGGAAGACCCTTTGTGAATATGGGTCAGGTAAGAAAGTGGTCGCCCAATACCTTGCACAGCAGTCGTTCACCACAGGACTCGAGGTATTAGTGTCAATGCTTACGAACTGAATATTTGTATGTGAATTTTCATCTATCAGACACTAACAAAAGGGTTGAATTGTTCAGCAACATGTGCAGTGAATGCGGACATGGCTTTGGTGATGAAAGCTACAATGCATTTTGTCATCTCTCTATCATGCCCCTGCATGCTGTGACATGGGCTTGGATGGTGACATCTTCTTCAAGCTTTCTGACTGAATACGGGGGTCTTCAGTGGTTCCCGGAAGCAAGGGCCTAGTGCTGAGCGATTAGTGCTTTTTGAAGTTGTTTCAATTTATTTGGGTTGAATGCTGTAACAGAATAAAACAAAAGTCCCATGATGGTAGTGACTGCCCACTACTGCTTATCACTTAGTAACATTAAAATATTTAAGTTGTGTAGAGTACATTTGTTTTACATTTCAATCCAAGTCATCTCTATAGAGTTGCTGGCTATGCTGTCTGACAAAATCACTTTTGTAGTTCTTAAAGTAAAGTATACTTTTAAGACTGCTGAATACCAACTATCACTTAAATAATGTATTTTCAGGAAGAGATAATTTGCAAAGCAACCGCGGCTCTCTATATCCCCTCACGATCACGCATTTTTCTTTCTTCCGTAGCAGGAGTAAAAGAAAGACCGGAAAAGTAGATGCGCAATGGATTATAGTCATTGTAGGCAATTACCACGTTTTATGTGCTAAACTATGAAGAATATTGGCCTGTTATTGGGGGGGCCTCATGAGTTCCGTGTTTGTGGCCCCCACCAAAGTTGCCCAACCCTGATGTTTAAGTTATCAGTTAGTAAAAATTTGAAGACCAACATGCTATGAAAAAGTTATTGTTTTGTAACCTTAGAATAAATTGAATGTTTATTAAAAAACTTAATTACATGGCAAGTCACCAAGTCCTAGAGAGATGTACACTTATCAAAATGCTAGGGTAAGCCTACACTACACAGCCCTTATTTTAAGTTTCTAAAATCCCTTATGGGAAAAGCGGTTGGAAAAATGTCCCTGTGTGACCGCTAGGTTTTATGGGTATTGAGACTCCTACTGTGGTACTCTATAAGAGCAGAAAAAATTTAATGTCATACCCGTGGTATGTGGTCTGATATACCACGGCGGTCAGTCAATCAGAATTCAGGGCTCAAAACACCCAGTTTATAAAATCGATTATATTTACAATGTTGGATTTAAAAAAAAGTGACAGATTCATACATATGCACTAGGGCTGTCCCTGCCAAAAAAAAACTAAAGTAGTCTGTTCGTTTGACCATTTTTTTTTTTTTTTTTACATGTATTTTTCCATATATAGTCACACCCTATGTGACTAAATAAAATCAACTACAGTGGGGCAAAAAAGTATTTAGTCAGCCACCAATTGTGCAAGTTCTCCCACTTAAAAAGATGAGGCCTGTAATTTTCATCATAGGTACACTTCAACTATGACAGACAAAATGAGGGGAAAAAAATCCAGAAAATCACATTGTAGGATTTTTAATGAATTTATTTGCAAATTATGGTGGAAAATAAGTATTTGGTCACCTACAAACAAGCAAGATTTCTGGCTCTCACAGACCTGTAACTTCCTCTTTAAGAGGCTCCTCTGTCCTCCACTTGTTACCTGTATTAATGGCACCTGTTTGAACTTGTTATCTTATCAGTATAAAAGACACCTGTCCACAACCTCAAACAGTCACACTCCAAACTCCACTATGGCCAAGACCAAAGAGCTGTCAAAGGACACCAGAAACAAAATTGTAGACCTGCACCAGGCTGGGAAGACTGAATATGCAATAGGTAAGCAGCTTGGTTTGAAGAAATCAACTGTGGGTGCAATTATTAGGAAATGGAAGACATTGGGGCTCCCTCGATCTGGGGCTCACGCAAGATCTCACCCCGTGGGGTCAAAATGATCACAAGAACGGTGAGCAAAAATCCCAGAACCACACGGGGGGACCTAGTGAATGACCTGCAGAGAGCTGGGACCAAAGTACAAAGCCTACCATCAGTAACACACTACGCCGCCAGGGACTCAAATCCTGCAGTGCCAGACGTGTCCCCTGCTTAAGCCAGTACATGTCCAGGCCCGTCTGAAGTTTGCTAGAGAGCATTTGGATGATCCAGAAGAAGATTGGGAGAATGAATATGGTCAGATGAAACCAAAATATAACTTTTTGGTAAAACTCAACTCGTCGTGTTTGGAGGAACAAGAATGCTGAGTTGCATCCAAAGAACACCATACTACTGTGAAGCATGGGGGTGGAAACATCATGCTTTGGGGCTGTTTTTCTGCAAAGGTACCAGGACGACTGATCCGTGTAGGAAAGAAGGAATGGGGCCATGTATCGTGAGATTTTGAGTGAACCCTCCTTCCATCAGCAAGGGCATTGAAGATGAAACGTGGCTGGGTCTTTCAGCATGACAATGCACCCAACACACCTCCGCGGGCAACGAAGGAGTGGCTTCGTAAGAAGCTTCAAGGTCCTGGAGTGGCCTAGCCAGTCTCCAGATCTCAACCCCATAGAAATTCTTTGGAGGGAGTTGAAAGTCCGTGTTGCCCGCAACAGCCCCAAAAACATCACTGCTCTAGAGGAGATCTGCATGGGAATGGGCCAAAATACCAGCAACAGTGTGTGAAAACCTTGTGAAGACTTACAGAAAACGTTTGACCTCTGTCATTGCCAACAAAGGTATATAACAAAGTATTGAGATAAACTTTTGTTATTGACCAAATACTTATTTTCCACCATAATTTGCAAATAAATTCATAAAAAATCCTACAATGTGATTCTGATTTTTTTCCCTTCTCATTTTGTCTGTCATAGTTGAAGTGTACACATGATGAAAATTACAGCCCTCTCATCTTTTTAAGTGGGAGAACTTGCACAATTGGTGGCTGACTAAATACTTTTTTGCCCCACTGTATATGCATTGAGTTTGCCTGATGCTTTAAGCTTACAGTTTTGATGAAATAAGACAAAGGCCTCGAGGGCCCCAGAGATCTAGATAACCAACAAAAAACAATCTGACCCAACTATTCTCCTCCTCCTGTCGCAGTCTGCCATTACTCTCCTGAAGTAGGTGGTAATAGGCTACACGAGTCTGCCACCTTTCATGTGGAATGCCAATTTATCTTACCATTTCTACCCGATCTGTGTGCCAGTTAAGGTTTAAATATGCACATTTTTGTGAAAGTTATTTAATTTATAATAATGTCTTCATATCTCAATCATTGCCATGTGGTTAATCAATTCTATCCAAATGAAAAATAAACCTAAAAAGTAACTAATTGCCAACCATGTAAGTAGAAAATATAAATATTCTATAAATCACATTGTTGCAGACAGGCCATGTGTAGTCGAACTTCAAACATTGTATCAACTATTATCTTTGGTCCGGATGAAGCTTGTGCTAGCGAATTTGCAGCATTGCATAAAATATTCTGGGCCCTCAGTTTCCATTGTGACACACCCAGCTGTAGGTTATTTGCGCAAGGTATAAGAAGCAGTCCTTGACTAGGTCAGGAGTTCACAGTAGCTGAGTACCGGCACCTCAAAATGTTCTAATGCTTCAGCTCAAGAGTATTGTGGAGCACCTGCACCTAAATATAAAACAGCACCAGCACCCAAAATGAGTACCGGAACCTATTTAAGTTAAGCATTGATAAGTAATCAGGTAGGCCGATTTTATGACGTTTCCACTGGATCAGAGCATGACATTTTTCCCTTTCATGCTGAGTGCTTGTCAAAAGGGAGAGAGCTGGAAAGACTTTTCTAATACATTGAAGAACTATTGTAATCCTCAATGGATGTAACAAATTCTTATTTACAATGACAGCCTACACCGGCCAAAGCTGGACGACGCTGGGCTGGCTATTTGTGAGCCGCCATATGGGAGTCCCAGTCACGGCCGGTTGTGATACAGCCTGGAATCGAACCAGGGTGTCTGTAGTGACGCCTCAAGCACTGAGATGCAGTGCCTTAGACCGCTGCGCCACTCGGGAGTCCAAACCAGAGTTCAAGTAACAGACACATCTCAACATCAACTGTTCAGAGGAGACTGCATGAATCAGGCCTTCATGGTCAAATTGCTGCAAAGGAACCACTACTAAAGGACACCAATAAGAAGAGACTTGCTTGGGCCAAGAAACACACGCAATGGACAGACCGGTGGAAATCTGTCCTATGGTCTGATGAGTCCAAATTAGAGATATTTGGTTTCAACCGCCGTGTCTTTGTGAGGCGCAGATTAGGTGAACGGATGATCTCCGCATGTGTGGTTCCCACCGTGAAGCATGGAGGTGGTGGTATGGTGCTTTGCTGATTTATTTAGAATTTGACCAAGGAGATATGGAGTGCTGCATCAGATGACCTGGCCTCCACAAGCACCCGACCTCAGCCCAGTTAAGATGGTTTGGGATGAGTTGGACCACAGAGTGAAGGAAAAGCAGCCACAAGTGCTCAGCATGTGTGGGAACTCCTTCAAGACTGTTGGAAAAGCATTCCTCAAAGCTGGTTGAGAGAATGCTTAGAGTGTGCAAAGCTGTCATCAAGGCAAAGGGTGGCTACTTTGAAGAATCTCAAATATAAAATATATTTTGATTTGTTTAACACTTTGGTTACTACAAGATTCCATATCAGTTATTTAATTGTTGATGTCTTCACTATTATTCTACAATGTAGAAAATTGTACAAATAAAGAAATACCCTTGAATGAGTAGGTGTCCAAACTTTGACTGGTACTGTGTGTGCGCGAGCGTTACTGCTCGACTCAAAACAACCTCCGTCAATTTTTAAAGTGAAAGAAATAACAAATTCAGAAGACGACTAGTCTTGAATGCATCCGCTAACTAATTGCCTTGAAAGCAGCTCCCTAATGTAGCAACTCAACAAACACCAGCTGTTTCTAATTGCCAATCAGCTTCCATGCCCATTTTTAACACTAACTCAAATATGTTGTTAACTAGTTGCCATGAATGCAACACCTCAACAGGGGGGAATTGCCATCACCACAGCAGCCAAACTCATGCTAACATTCCATCCATTAAACTCTCAGATGCAAAGTCCCCTTTTTAGAGGACCTGCGTGGTTCTGGCCGACTTTTTTGCTTATAAAATCGATCTGTGGACACCGTAGATTGTAATGGCTTGCAGTGAGAAATAGCTCTGGTTTCCACCAAGACAGTATATTTTCAGAGCCTGTGTGACTTAGGATGTAAAATCTGAAACCACATTAAGCTGGAATGTTACTCCCATTTCATTTGCTTTCCCGACTGACTGTCCATAAACTCCTGGCTGAACCCTACATCACAGCCACTGACAAAGCACATGCCTGCAATCATTACATCATAGCGCAGCAGGAGAGAGTGGTTTCCTCACGGTTACACGTTCAGAGATCGATTAATAGCCATTCACCTAAAATATTTTTCATTTTAAAACAGAAAACACTCAGACGGACAAGATTAATATGAGATGAAGGGCGAGTTCCTAACGACATCAGGAAGCCAAGCTAGAGTAATTAGACATTCACAGCAATGGGGGCAGACGTTTTGATCAAGAGTGACCTTCGGAAAAGATGCACCTTTTCTCTAACACCAAACATACAACTGTATTTTACAACTGTATTTTACAGTTGTGGAATCTTAGTTTTTATAAATTTGATTATACTACACTGAACAAAAATATAAACGCTACATGCAACAATTTCAAAGATTGTACTGAGTTACAGTTTATATAAGGAAATGTATCTGTAAGTCGCTCTGGATAAGAGCGTCTGCTAAATGACTTAAATGTAAATGTATTAATTAGGCCCTAATCTATGGATTTCACATGGATGGGCGGGCCTGGGAGGGTATAGGCCTACCCACTTGGGACCCAGACCCACCCACTGCGGAGCCAGGCCCAGCCAATCAGAATGAGTTTTCCCCCACAAAAGGACTTTATTGCAGACATAAATACACCCCCCCCCCCAGCCGATTCTGCAGGTGACGCCGGATGGAGGTCCTGGTGTGGTTCCGCGTGGTTTGCGACTGAGGCAAGTTGGAGGTAGTGCCAATTCTCTAAAATGACATTGAGACGAATTATGGTAGAGAAATTAACCTTCAATTCTCTGGCAACAGCTCTGGTAGACATTCCTGCAGTCAGCATGCCAATTGCACACTCCCTCAATTTGAGACATCGTGTTGTGTGACAACTACATATGAGTGGCCTTTTATTGTCCCCAGCACAAGCTGCACTTTTGTAATGATCATGCTGTTTAATCAGTTCCTTGATATGCCATACCTGTCAAGTGGATGGATTATTTTAGCAAAGGAGGAATGCTCACTAACAGGGATGTAAAAAAAATGTCTTATTTCAGCTCATTAAAACATGTTTACTCTTCATGTTGCATTTATATTTTTGTTTAGTATATATTTGAAAGCATATTTCAAGCCTTATTCATACAGTTTTGTTGTAGGAAATACACAAGATATTACATTTATCAAATTTGTACTGTGTAACGTTACTTGGTTGTGTGCGCAAGTGAGTACACCTCGGCAATAACCTTTTTTAACAGAAAGGTGAGATCACCCTTTGAGTATGCAGCATTACTAGTTATTATGGCCCTGAGTGTAGCTAAATCATTATTATGGGGGATTATGGGGGATTATGCAGATTCACATTTCGATTGCATTTAGTTACATTTAACTGGTTAACTCAAAATTAAACCGATTTCAATGTTTGGTCCTTAACTAAAGTGAATAAAAAATATAATTAATCGACGTTAGACAAATGATTAGCAAGATGTAAACAGTCGTTTTCTGTCTACGTCAATCGTTTTACCGACCAGGAAATTCCAAAGATTAGCGAGAAGGTTGTCCCCCGAGATGTATAATATTAGTAAGGTTGCCTGCAGGCAGTGACCGTGTGTAGCCAACATGGGCTCGCTCAGAGGTTGGATTCAACCGCATGTTCACATGTTGGCTAATGTTAGCTGCTATAGCTAACGCTAGCTGACTAACCGTACTGTACCTGCTTAGATTTGGCCTGGGAAGCAGTCGGACCCTTCTTCCTCAACACAGTTACAGTGTCCCAGTCGCTTTCTGCCATTTTCCCAGGGATTATTACCTTAACGTTACGACAATAACTGTATATACAAATATAACCCTATCAGCCGGGGATATCGAAACGATAGCTGACAATGTAGGGCGACGTAAGGCTTACTTTGCTACGCTTGCGCTGACAAACGACGGAGTCATTTAGAGGGTTCGTTTATGGTTTTACTCCGGTGGGAGGAGTTTAACTGGGTGAAAGTAGTTTGCATTCGTTTTGGAACCGGACTGCCCCGGGCGTGAGCCGAGTGCCGTTCAAAGCCCACGACGAAGTCTGTTCAAAACATAAGTGACGTAATTAATCACTTGGAGTAATGAGTAGTATTCTGCGTTTTCACATGCAAAATTGATTGCTTTTGATAACTCTATCTGCCTTTCCAATGAAAACTAGTTTGACAATTCAAATATATATTTTATGGAAAAAATATGTGTTTCTGAACGATGCACCTTGTTGACAACATTAACGAGCGGCGCAGACTACGGTTCGATTTGAGAAGGGCGCTCTTCCCTTACAGCTTTTGACCGTCCACGTCATGGGTCATAGACCGGTGCCCCGCGTCTCAGCATAATCGAATACTCCTAACCTTTATAGTAAAGACTCACCCGTCAGTGACCCACCGACGCGTCTTCCAATTCCAAAACTTTATTGAAAACAACCTCGTTAACAGGCAAATACCATAGAGCTACAGCGACCTCTTCTGTTGGAAAGAAAGTGCCTGAGAACCAAGGAAATGTCCATGTTCCAGTCAATGATGTGTGTATATATACAGTAACTCATTGCATATAGCTTGATACTACAAAATATCCCTCATTCATAGTGTATAGGGGCTGATGTTAATACATTTCCATACAATGTCATATAAACAGGGGTTGAAGTGGGAATTCAGAGATGGAGTGGAGGAGCCCCTATTTGCAACATTGTCTCAGAGCATTTCGTATTATTATGTATGTAAACCCGAGACATTGCATTTAGTGTCATATGTTACGTTTTGTTTGGTATGTCATATTTTTGAATGTCCATCATCCATTTCGTGTGATATGTTACGAATTGTAATTCGTACAATATGTTATGAATTGCAAAATGTACAATATGTTACAAATTTGCTAAATGTATATATTAGTAAATCCTATTTGTTGTGGCTATTATTAGCTAGGTGGCTAATGCTAACGTTAGCTAGCTCTAGGGATTAGGGTTGAGGTTAGGTTGAAAAAAAACTAAAGTCTTTGTCCACGCAGAAATCAAATTAGCACAGCTGGATTGTACAATATTTACCCATTTATTATTTAAAAAATTATTCTTCTCTGTCAAATTTGTTGTTGATCATTGCTAGACGACCATTTTCAAGTCTTGCCATAGATTTTCAAGCAGATTTAAGTCAAAACTGCAACTCATGAACATTCACTGTCTTCTTGGTAAGCAACTCCAGTGTAGATTTTGCCTTATGTTTTAGGTTATTCTACTGCTGTGGGTAAAATCACTAAGGAAGCCAAGCCAGTAAAAAAGCCATATTACAACCTATGTTGTGATAATTGTGAGGTTTGCTCTTTAACCCATTTGTTCATATGCCACAGTGATATACAATAAAGCTGTGACAACAAAAAGACAACAGTCACACAATGCCGGAATGAATTCAAGTACAAATACAGTGCATTCGGAAAGCATTCAGACCCCTTGACTTTTTCTACATTTTGTTCAATTCTAAAATTGATTAAATGTGTTTATTTCCATCATCAATTTACACACAATACCCCATAATTACAAAGCAAAAACTGGATTTTAGAAAATTCTGCACTAAAAATAATCCCTGAAATATCACATTTACATACAGTTGAAGTTGGAAGTTTACATACACTTAGGTTGGAGTCATTAAAACAAATTTTTCAACCACACAACCAACAAACTATAGTTTTGGCAAGTCGGTTAGGACATCTACTTTGTGCATGACACAAGGAATTTTTCCAACAATTGTTTACAGATTATTTCATTTATAATTCACTGTATCACAATTCCAGTGCGTCAGAAGTTTACATACTAGTTGACTGTGCCTTTAAACAGCTTGGAAATTCCAGAAAATGATGTCATGGCTTTAGAAGCTTCTGATGAGCTAATTTACATTATTTGAGTCAATTGGAGGTGTACCTGTGGATGTATTTCAAGGCCTACCTTCAAACTCAGTGCCTCTTGGCTTGACATCATGGGAAAATCAAAAGAAATCAGCCAAGACCACGGGAAAAAAATTGCAGACCTCCACAAGTCTGGTTCATCCTTGGGAGCAATTTCGAAACGCCTGAAGGTACCACGTTCATCTGTACAAACAATAGTACGCAAGTATAAACACCATGGGACAACGCAGCAGTCATAACGCTCAGGAAGACCGGTCCACTGCTCCAAAACCGCCATAAAAAAAGCCAGACTACGATTTGCAACTTTTTGGAGAAATGTCCTCTGGTCTGATGAAACAAAAATAGAACTGTTTGGCCATAATGACCATCGTTATGTTTGTAGGAAAAAGGGGGAGGCTTGCAAGCTGAAGAACACCATCCCAACCTTGAAGCACGGGGTGGCAGCAACATGTTGTGGGGGTGCTTTGCTGCAGGATGGACTGGTGCGCTTCACAAAATAGATGGCATCACGAGGAAGGAAAATTATGTGGATATATTGAAGCGACATCTAAAGACATCAGTCAGGAAGTTAAAGCTTGGTCGCAAATGGGTCTTCCAAATGGACAATGACCCCAAGCATACTTCCAAAGTTGTGGCAAAATGGCTTAAGGACAACAAAGTCAAGGTATTGGAGTGGCCATCACAAAGCCATGACCTCAATCCTATAGAAAATTTTGTGGGCAGAACTGAAAAAGCGTGTGCGAGCAAGGCCTACAAACCTGATTCAATTACAACAGCTCTGTCAGGAGGAATGGGTCAAAATTCACCTAACTTATTGAGGGAAGCTTGTGGACGACTACGTGAAACGTTTGACCCAAGTTAAACAATTTCAAGGCAATGCTACCAAATACTAATTGAGTGTATCTAAACTTCTGACCCACTGAGAATGTGATGAAAGAAATAAAAGCTGAAATAAATCATACTCTACTATTATTCTGACATTTCACATTATTAAAATAAAGTGGTGATCTTAACTGACATAAGACAGGGCAATTTTACTAGGATTAAATGTCAGGAATTGTGATACACTTTAGCCAAATACATTTAAATTCAGTTTATGTAAACTTCCAACTTCAACTGTAAGTATTCAGAACCTTTTTTCAGTTCTTTGTTGAAGCACCTTTGGCAGCAATTACAGCCTCGAGTCTTCTTGGGTATGACGCTATAAGCTTGGCACACCTGTATTTGGGGAGTTTCTCCCATTCTTCTCTGCAGATCCTCTCAAGTTCTGTCAGGTTGGATGGAGAGCGTTGCTGCACAGCTATTTTCAGGTCTCTCCAGAGATGTTAGATCGGGTTCAAGTCCGGGCTCTGGCTGTGCCACTCAAGGACATTCAGAGACTTGTCCCGAAGCCACTTCTGCATTGTCTTTGCTGTGTGCTTAGGTTCATTGTCCTGTTGGAAGGTGAACCTTCTCCACAGTCTGAGGTCCTGAGCACCCTGGAGCAGGTTTTTGTCAAGGACCTTTCTGTACTTTATTCCGTTCATCTTTCCCTCGATCCTGACTAGTCTCCCAGTCCCTGCTGCTGAAAAACACCCCCACAGCATGGTGCTGCCACCACCATGTTTCACCGTAGGGATGGTACCAGGTTTCCTCCAGATGTGATACTTGGCATTCAGCCCAAAGAGTTCAATCTTGGTTTCATCAGACCAGAGAATCTTGTTTCTCATGGTTTGAGAGTCTTTACGTGCCTTTTGGCAAACTCCAAGCGGGCTGTCATGTACCTTTTACTGAGGAGTGGCTTCAGGCTGGCCACTCTACCATAAATGCCTGATTGGTGGAGTGCTGCAGAGATGGTTGTCCTTCTGGAAGTTTCTCCCATCTCCACAGAGGAACTCTGGAACTCTGTCAGAGTGACCATCGGGTTTCTTTGTCACCTCCCTGACCAAGGCCCTTCTCCCCCGATTTCTCAGTTTGGCCGGGCGGCCAGCTCTAGGAAGAGTCTTGGTGGTTCCAAACTTCTTCCATTTAAGAATGATGAAGGCCACTAACTTCTTGGGGACCGTCAATGCTGCAGACATTTTTTGGTACCTTTCCACAGATCTGTGCCTCAACACAATCCTGTTTCGGAGCTCTATGGACAATTCCTTTGACCTCATGACAATGGTTTTTGCACTGACATGCACTGTCAACAGTGGGATGTTATATAGACAGTTGTGTGCCTTTCCTAATCATGTCCAATTAATTTAATTTACCACAGGTGGAATCCGTGACTGTACCACCCCCCTGAAGCACTGCACCAGCAGCGGGACGACACCGGCCTCTGGGACGACCACAGGGACGCAGTGCGGGTCGATCAAGGCACTGACGGTGAAAATCCCTGGTCAGCAAAGCGTCCAGGATGTCCACCGCAGGAACCCAACACCGCCCTTCTGGGCCATACTCCTCCCAGTCGATGAGGTACTGGAGACTCCCCGCCCATCACCTCAAATCCAGGACTTCACGGACCGAGTACACCGGACCTCCCTCGATGTCCAGAGGAGGAGGCAGGGCGTTACTGGGTCCAGCCTCAGCGAGGGGACCAGGCACCACTGGCCTGAGGAGAGACGCATGAATAGTTGGGTTAATGCGATAATCAGCAGGGAGTTGCAAATGGTACATTATTTCATTAACCCTCCTCAGGACTTTAAACGGCCCCACAAACTGCGGGCTCAGCTCCCGGCAGGGCAGGCGGAGGGGCAGGTTCTGGTTGGAGAGCCAGATCCGGTCACCTGGAGAGAAAACAGGCGCCTCACTGCGGTGGCGGTCAGCCTGTTCCTTGTGCCGACGCACGGCCCGCTGGAGACGAGTGTGCGCAGCGTTCCAGATCTCCTCAGCACGCCGAAAACGCTCGTCTACCGCAGGGGCTGGCTCGGATGCCAAGGTGCCAGGGCCGGCTGGTACCCCAACACGCACTGGAAAGGAGTGAGGTTAGTGGAGGAGTGGCGAAAGGAATTCTGCCCAGGGTAGAAAATCCACCCACTCCCCCGAACGGGCCTGACAGTAACACCTCAGGAACCTGCCCACTTCCTGATTGACCCTCTCCACCTTCCCATTTGCTTGAGGACGGTACCCGGAGGTGAGACTGACCATGACCCCAGGCGTTCCATGAGGTGAACTGAGGGCCACGGTCTGACAATGTCCTCCGGGATCCCGTAGTGCCGGAAGACGTGCATAAAAATAGCCTCCGCGGTTTACATGGCCGACGGGAGTCCATTCAGAGGAAGGAGGCGACATTACGAGATACTCATAATGCCCCGTGGTCGTGGAAAAGACCGTTTTCCATTCGTCGCTTGCACGAATGCGCACCAGATTGTAGGCGCTCCTCAAGTCCAGTTTCGTGAAGTACTTTGCCCCGTGCTATTGTTCGATGATGGTTGGGATGAGGGGTAAAGGATAGCTGAACGTAATGGTGGCTTTATTCAGTGTTCGATAATCAATGCAGGGGTGCAGTCCCCCATCTTTCTTCTCAACAAAAAAAGCTTGAGGAGGCCGGTGACGTAGAGGGGCAGATAAAACCCTGCTGGAGGCTCTCCTGTACGTAGGTCTCCATGGCTTCGGTCTCCGCATAGGAGAGGGGGTAGACATGTCCTCTTGGGAGTGCTGCGTCCGACAGCAGGCGATGAGGAGACAGGTGTGTAGCCTGGATCTTAGAGCAAACCCGGTGCAGATCCTGGTATTCCTCCGGTAAATCCATTTGAGGGGCATGGTCCGGACTTTCCACCGTAGTGGTGTTGACAGACAATGCGAGACACCTCCCCTGACACTTCTGCGACCAACCCAGCAGTCTCCTCTCGGGCCAGGAAATAGCAGGGTTATGCCAACTCAACCAGGGGAGACCTAAAACAACGGGGTGCGTGGGGGTGTTTATAATCAAAAAGGTGATCTGTTTTAAATTATTGTCATGGGTCAGCAGAGAAACGGGAACAGTGATGTGATGTATGAGCCCTATCCCTATTGGACGATTATCCAGGGCTTGAAACGGAATGGGTGACTGTAAGGGAACCAAAGGAATGCGTAATGCAGAGGCCAGTGAGCTATCTAAAAGATTCCCGGCAGCTCCGGAATCAATCAGAGCTAACGGGAGTGAGGGGCTAGGATATTCAGGGAATTTAATGGGAAAACACACTGGTTGAGTTGACAGAAAAGGAGAGGAGATCTTGCATCCTCCCTGGGTTGGAGCAGGGGAACTCCCTGGCTTGTCACCTCCTCGCCTATTAGTGGATAGAGGGCAGGTCGGGGAGAAATGACCCCTTTCTCCACAGTAAGAGCAGAGGCCCAGATTCCTTCTTCTCCTACGTGCTGCCTCGGGCAAAAGTGCAGAGCCCACCTCCATCGGCTCTGGCCACAGCCGGTATAGCCATGGGCTCCGGATTCCACGCAGGTCGTCGGGACCACAGGAGGTTGTCCAACCGGATCGCCATGCTGATGAGCTGGTCGAGTGCCGCTGCGGAAAACGGTGACCAAAGTTGACTCGTTCCATCCGGTGGAGGCCGCGATGGTCCGGAACTCCAGGGCAAACTCCGAAGTGGTCCTAGATCCCTGGCGTAGTCGGAGTAGGCACTCACCCCCCTCTCGGCCATCCACAGGATGATCAAACAGCGAGCGGAAGAGGAGGGTGAAGTGCTCGTAGGACTCGACCTCGGGTCCACCCGTTTCCCGCTGTCTCCATTAGATGGGTTGATTATTCTGTCCCGTTGTATAATGATAGGAGACAGGCACAGGAATACAAAAGTTTTTTTTATTTCACTACCCAAAATGGCGTATGTGATGAACATGGCGGGGATGAAGCCCAAAACAAACCCGTATATATATATATATATATATAACACAGAGCTGTAACCCAAACAAAGAGCGAGGTGTAAACCTCTAATAAATAGACGGGACGAGACCCGTAATAATAAGTGCACGCTAACACAGTAACACGCAAGCCAATACAACAGAGCACAGGTACTCACAAGACCAACAAACATGGAACAGAGGGCACATATATACACATACTAATCAGGAGGAATGGGAACCAGGTGTGCGTAATGAGACAAGACAGTCCTGGGTTGGTGGTAATGAATCCAGTTCAGTGACGCCTAGAAGGCCGGTGGCGTAGACCTCCGGAGCTGATGAAAGGACTGATGCAGCAGTACCAGGGGGATCCGTGACAATTATGGGGTATTGTGTGTAGATTGCTGAGGATTTGTATTTATTTAATCCATTTTAGAATAAGGCTGTAACGTAACAAAATGTGGAAAAAGTCAAGGGGTCTGAATACTTTCCAAAGGCACTGTATATATATATATATATATATATATATATATATATATATTGACTTCACAGAAAAGGAGAAATCTTCGGTTCATCACGCAGTTTTTGTACGTCGTCGATTAGGCGAAAGGATGATTCCTCAGTGTGTGATATCAACTGTCAAACATGTAGGAGGAAGCGTGATGGTCTGGGGCTCTCTTGCTGGATCCAGAGTCGGCGACTTGCAGAGTGAGTGGCACCCTGAACCACAACAGCTACCACAGCATTTTGCAGCGCCATGCAATACCCTCTGGTGTACGCCTACTTGGTCAGGGGTTCATCCTACAGCAAGATAATGACCCAGAACATACCTCCAGGCTATGGGGTTTATCCTACAGCAAGATAATGACCCAGAACATACCTGCAGACTATGGGGTTTATCCTACAGCAAGATAATGACCCAGAACATACCTGCAGACTATGTCAGAACTACCTAGAAGACAGTAGGCTTCAAATCATGGCATGACCAGCAATCTCCTGACTTAAACACCATTGAGCTGGTTTAGGATGAACTGGGCAGAAGTGTGGAAGCAAAGCAACCTACAAGTACAACACATTTGTGGGAACTTCTGCTACAGTGTTGGGAAGAACTTTCCGAACAATATTTGATTTACATTGTAGAAAGAATGCCACGAGTGTGCTTGGTTGTTATGTCTGCAAAAGATGGCTACTTTGGTGAGTCAAAAGTAAAATTGTGTTAAGAAATCATGGAATCGTTTTGTTTTTGTCTCCAATTGTTTGTTCTATGCTTTAATTTCAGAGTACAATTAGACATTAAACTGTGAATTTCAATAAAAACTGGAAAAATGGTGTTCTAAAATTTTTGACCAGTAGAATGTGTGTGTGTATATATATATTTTCATTCCCCACACAAGCCAATACATTGCTCATCCAATTGAAATACTTTAATACAAATTTAACAAGGACAAGGGTTTTGAAAAAGCACAACTGCTTTATTTTTTCTCTCAATAAGGAAAGGGCGAATATGATCACATATCTGAAAGGATAAATATCAGGTACGATAAATAGACCGTGTGATCAGTTCCAGAGTGCACAGGTCCTCTGACAAATGAAATATGTATCCTAAAAGTACCAACAAAAAAAGCATCAGGATGATATCTTGGTGTAGGTACAGTAATGAGTGAAGACGAGAGCAGGCGGAAACCAAATGAAGTTTCTCAGGTGTGTATAAGACGTTTCAGTGTACACCTTCCAGTCTCTGTCCAAAAACTGACAGGGTCGTCACAGCAAAAAGCACAGTAGAGATGGGCAAAAAGCCATCACAATGTCCAATAAGCCAATCCACAAGTGAAAGCAGTCCACCCTGTGAGAACATCATAGTGACCTTTGAAACACTTACCCTTTTATTAGTGATACAATATATGAATCAAACATATGTTTTTAGACTCCCACCCTCCCCAACTGACCGTAACTCTGAATATAGTTGAACAGGTATGCATCATGTACAGACGTCAGTGAAACACTGCCATAAAATATGAGTCTGAACATTTTGTAGTGTCATGGATCATTAATACGCAGAAACATTTATAACCAGTTATGACATTGGAATAGTAAGTTTCAAAATGAGTGCCCTTTTTTTTTATATCACAGATGCCAACAGTTCATATAATTTTTCTAACAAAACAAATGCTTTAATATTTCCTTCTTCAGAGAGCCCAAAACAACTGCAGCGTTCACCAAAAAACCTACGCGAAGAAAGTACATCAATTCATCAAGCAATTCTAAACACCCTCTTTTGTCGTGAAATTGTAACATAAAAATAGATATTTGGACCCTGATTGAGAGTTAGGCTGCGTTTATTGCTAGCGCCACCCCAGAGGCCTTACATGGGGCTGAATGTTCACTAGGGAGGTGTGCCTACTCATTCCTTCACTAACCCCTCCACCTTTCCATCGAGTTGTGTTAAAAAAAAAAAACAATAGAGAAGTGTTTTATAGCTCTAGGAGCAAAAACAAAAACACTATAGGAGCGGGAATATAAAAGCACTTGACATGTATCAGATGTGAATTCAGATTTCAGCAACTCATTACAACCAAAAGTATAGCAATAAAAAGCAACATTTCAATCAGCTGTTGAGATCGTACAGTAAGTCAATGAAGCCCGTCGTCACTCCCAAACACTATAGATATCCCCCACTCCCCAACACTATAGAATAAACCACATTTTTTGCCAGCTCGGTTGATCAAAACCTCACACTACGGCAGCAGTATCCGCTGTCTTTTGAAATGTTGCGATAGGGTCCTGGATTAGGCTCTACGATTAACACACATTCAGCACATCACATGCACACTGCATCAACACTAGGATAGCTTCAAATGAGGCAAGATGATTTCTCTAAAATGTCCTAGTTTTTGCTTCTGTTTACAAAACACATAGGAGACAAAACAAAAGCAAAAAACAGCCTTTAAAAAAATAAACTGAAACATTTTCTAAAAATCGAAGCAGTTTTGTCACAGTTCACGAGCTGTGTGAAGTACCCCAGGGGGCTCTGAGGGCGACACGCCCCAATTCACACCTTTCCATGTTTACACACAATGATGTCCTTAAAATCTGTCTTTGAAGTCCTTTAATAATAGAGCAAACAGGCGATGATTACTTACTTAAAAAAAAAAAAGGATTAAAACTACCAGCAAAATTCTTCAAAAAGTGAGGGAAAAGGACACGTTTGTTTTTTATGCTTACAGATTTGCTTTCTTGTGGTGACATGTCAAGTGTCTGCCTCCTCTACTGGGCAATAGTCCAAAAAAGTAGTGTGGCAAAAACGGGGGGAACTAGGAGTGAACTATCGGCAGGAGCTGTTCGTTTCCTTTTTCAGATGCAGAGCAACACAGAAAACGTGCATTTATTTATTTTTTGTTACCGTTCTTCTCCCGAAAAAGGACAATGTTAATAAATAAGGAGAACCTTGAGTCTGCTTACACACACACACACACACACACACACACACACACCACACACACACACACACACACACACACACCACCACACACACACACACACACACACACACACACACACACACACACACACACACACACACACACACACACACACACACACACACACACACACACACACACACACACCACACACAACCACAACACGTGGTTTAATAATAATAAGTGTCCGGTTCTGGTAGTTCGGGGAGTTGGTACAGTATGCCTGCCTGCTCCTTAGTTTGGCGCCCGATCTGGGGGTTGGCAATAGAAGGCTGGGAGGTGGGTCGAAAGAGGGTGCACGGGGTTGTGTCTTCCAGAGGCAGGTTGGGTGGAGGTTGAAGGTCCGTTGCCATGCCTTGCCCTCCACTTTGACAGCCTGGGGTTTGATGGCTCAGGTGCATGGTGCTGGTTTGCCCTGCCAGCCGGGAAGGGACTCCTGGAGTTTGCTGGTCATCAGGCCCCACGACAGTGCCTTCCCCTCACCCACCAGCTGGTGCCCATTTCGCAGGGCTTTACTCTAAAACACACACATGAGAAACGCAAGGTTAACATTTCATATCATTTTCAAATGGACAACAAAACAATAACACTAATGCCACCAAGGAGGGAAATTGTTAAAACAATCTAATTTAAAAACGGTCTAATAGCAAGAATTAGACACCATTAGAAAAAAAGCTATTATCAAGCATCAGTTTTTTTTGCTACAAGTAATATGCACAGGAGAAGATTAATACATTATTTGTGTAACATTTTAACACATTCAAAAGAAACACCAGAGCATTCATGTATGAACTGCTTGCTGTGTGTTATCAACATGACCCTCTTACATCCAAGTTGTAAATATTAGAGGTAAATATGTATATTTGATTTACAGCATTTATTTATCGCCTATGACATTTTCTTTGTGTATTTAATTGTGATAATGTACTGATATGTGATTTTGTGTGATTGCGTATTTCTTTCCTTTTGTTTCCATAAATGCCCATCTAGAGACGGGTGTTAAATTAGCATAAACCAGAAACACTCCTACAATGCATCGGACGATTGTTTGTTCAATGTCTTTGTACTTGTCCCTATCCAAATATACCAGTAAATGATACTACGTGCCTACAAGATTAGGCTACCTATGTCTATGAGCACCATTTGATTAAATACAGTTCCCTAGGTAAGTTTAAAGACAAATTAATCTTGTGATGAGAAATTTTTACCTCAGGTACCATATTACTGGTTATGACGCAATATGTTCATTATTAATTACAATAGTTCATAGCAGTGCATCCAGTTGAGTTCATTCAGAGCCATATATAGTCTGTTCAGGGCAACTTTGACAGCTAGACACTAGTTGCTTCTTAACAGACATGGAGAGTTGAGGTGCTGACAGTGGTAATTGACGTCACGACACATTTTAACCAATCAAAATTAATTGAGGTCATAATCAACTACCAAACTCTCCATATATGGCTTTAATTTCATACATTGGCACATTGGATTGAAGAAAAACAAAAAACGAAATGGATAAGAATTTAATTACCTATATTTACAGTGGGTGGCTCACCTTCATGCCATCCTCCGGCCCCTTGACGGTGGGCTCGGGGGCCGAGGGGGGGGTGGAGTGGGGTGGCTCGCGCCCGGGATTGGGGTAAGGGGGGGAGCGGATGATGACTGTCTTGTTGACCTGCATGACAGGTCTCTGGATGGGGGTGGGGAAGGGGCCGGTGGTGGGGGGACGCATGTGCATAACCATGCTGCCCTGGGGAGGGGGGACCTGGTGGAACACACACACACTGTTAGCATGGCAACACGTCTCAGTATATATGCATGGTTATTTTTCTTTAGGCAAATATTAAGGGGGTTGCGGAGATGTGTGCAAAGCTACAAATATTTTCCAGACTGAATTCTAAAATGACATTTCATCAAATTGCTTTATGCTCGTGACTCAAACGTACACTAAGGTCTTGAGAGGCCATTGTGCCAGAGCAGTTCAGGGAAGCTGCATGTCAAAACTGATTAGTCATTCAAATGGTGCAACATCACAGTGATTTGAACAAGCAGAATGATTGAGTTGAGGTTTCTATAACCTTGCCGTGTAGGGGGCACAGCAGGGCCTCATACCAGCCGGTGGCCGGGTCTCTGTAGCAGCAACTACAGGTCAGGCCAGGGCCACTGCAAGCCCAGCCTCGCTGCTGAACGGCCTGCATGGATGAGGTCTTCTGTTTCCAATGAAATGGGAGGGGGAGGCTATATGAGTGTGTATGGGCAGCTGGGATTGTGTGTCAGGACCGTTTGTGTGTGGTGGGGTGGGGGGTACCTGCTACTGTAAGAGCCTGTAAAAGTGCCTGTAAAATTGTGTTTGTGTGTATGAAAGTGTGTGAAGTGCACACGAGGACCTTGATTGTCAGTTGACCTAGTTGTTGATTGTAGAATGTGAACAGTAACTAGTACTACCAAGGTGCGTGTATGTACCTAATGTGTGTATGACTGTGTTGGGTCGTACCTGCTGGGTGTAATGCCCAGGCAGAGGGCCCACGGGGCCAGTCTGCTTCCCACTGGGGCTGGCAGACCCTGGTCTGATGGGAGAGAGGGGGAAAAAGATAGATTTACCATTAGCTTCCAATTACATCTATATCATCACTTTAATGCCATTATATGATCACTAAATGTTTAATTAAATATTGGACAAACCAGAAGAAAACTAAAAGTAAACGCAGCTGTGCTGTCAGTTTCTTGACAAGTCTAAACATTTTACTGGCAGCGAACCATGTAGAATCCTGTGGTATGTTACAATAAAATGAACACGTTTATAAGGATATGAACTAAGAGAAGACGTTTTGTGATCCAACATAAGTTTCAGGGTGACATTTAGCTGTTCCACCTCACCTGTTGTATCCTCCAGGCATGCCCTGGGAGTGATTGGGCTTGTCAGAGAACTGGAAGCCTTTCATTTCCATCTGGGAGGTCTGGAGAAGGACAACAAACAAACATCCCCATTAAATATACAAGTAAGAACATCTCAATGCCATCTATGAAATGTTGTGCAATCTATGAAATGTTGTGGCATTAAAGTGATAGTTCACCCAAATGACAAATTCACTACAGTTGTTCCTTACCTTGTAAGTAGTATACGGACCAGTAGACATTGGGAAATTCTGCAAAAAATTCAAGTAATTTTGTAATTTAGGTGAACTATCCCTTCTATTTCAAAGGGATGGGTTTCACTACATTCAAAGTGCATTTTTGTTTGTTTATACATGAAATGTTTCCAAATCCAACCTAGAGCTAACATTTACCAATCATTAGGGTAGTTAAGCTGTAACATTGTTGGAAGGGACACTTGGTGGGTCTGTGGAGCTCACCTCTCTGCTGCCGGTCATGACAGGGGGCTGGGAGCCAGGGGGGAGCATCCTGCGGGCGGCTCCGACGGAGAGGTTCTGGCCCTGCTGGAGCTGGATGGATTGGGGCAGGATGAGGTGCTGCTGGGCAGAGCCATAACGCAGCTGGGAGCCCGGCAAGGGCATGGTCACCTGGAGCGAGAGAGCGAGAGAGAGGGAGGATCATTGTTCGTGCCTTTGAAACATTGAATGAAGAGAGTATAATGTTTCCATTAGAAGCCAAGCAAACTGTTCCTTCAAACTAAGTGTGCCACTGACAGAGTTGTTCCCCTTACCTGGATGAGCTGGGAGTCCATGAGCTGGGAGGAGCTCATGCCAGGGCCCTGGTTCATCTGGCCGTCATAGACCATGGCCTGGCTGCCGTTCATGGGCTGGTAGTGGGAGCCCGACTGGGGCTTGACCATGTCTGATGGCTGCATGCCCGGGAAGGCCGAATAGGGCCCCTTCAGAGGGCCACCGCCTGACAGCACCATGGGGTTAGGCTGAGACAGATTGGGATGCATGTACACCTGGGACCTGAAGGAGGGAATGGAGTTGAACATCTCCTGGGACTGAGAGACGGGAAGGCCTCCCCGGAGACCGAGCTGGGCCTGCAGAGAGGTGTGTAGGGAGATGGGGATCTGCTGGGCAGCCGCCGCCTGCGTGGACACACAGGAAGGAGTGAATTATAATATTACAGTTTACCCCCCCCACCAGCGCATTTTCATGACAAATTGGACATCATCACAAATTGCCATGCAAAATGTCATTATTCACCCAGCAAAATCAAGCATTTTTGGCATGTAATCACAAAAAATCCAAATCCAGGAGGTACCGATTATTGCCCAAAATATATATATCTATTTTTTTACACTACCGTTCAAAAGTTTGGGGTCACTTAGAAATGTCCTTGTTTTTGAAAGAAAAGCATATTTTTCCCCCCATTAAAATAACATAAAATTGATCAGAAATACAGTGTAGACATTCTAAATGTTGTAAATGATTATTGTAGCTGGAAATGGCCGATTTTTTATGGAATATCTATATAGGCGTACAGAGGCCCATTATCAGCAACCATCACTCCTGTGTTCCAATGGCACGTTGTGTTAGCTAATCCAAGTTAATCATTTCAAAAGGCTAATTGATCATTAGAAAACCCTTCTGCAATTATGTTAGCACAGCTGAAAACTGTTGTCCTGATTAAAGAAGCAATAAAACTGGCCTTCTTTAGACTAGTTGAGTATCTGGAACATCAGCATTTGTGGGTTCGATTACAGGCTCAAAATGGCCAGAAACAAAGAACTTTCTTCTGAAACTCGTCAGTCTATTCATGTTCTGAGAAATGAAGGCTATTCCATGCGAGAAATTGCCACGAAACTGAAGATCTCCTACAACTCTGTGTACTACTCCCTTCACAGAAGAGCACAAACTGTCTCTAACCAGAATAGAAAGAGTGGGAAGCCCCGGTGCACAACTGAGCAAGAGGACAAGTACATTAGTGTCTAGTTTGGGAAACAGACACCTCACAAGTCCTCAACTGGCAGCTTCATTAAATAGTACCTGCAAAACACCAGTCTCAACGTCAACAGTGAAGAGGCGACTCCAGGATGCTGGCCTTCTAGGCAGAGTTGCAAAGAAAAAGCCATATCTCAGACTGGCCAAAAAAAAAAAGAACAAAAAAAAAGATTAAGATGGGCAAAAGAACACAGACACTGGACAGAGGAAATCTGCCTAGAAGGCCAGCATCCCGGAGTCGCCGCTTCACTGTTGACACCGGTGTTTTGCGGGTACTATTTAACTTCTTTGGGGTAGGGGGCAGTATTTTCACGCCCGGATGAAAAGCGTGCCCAGAGTAAACTGCCTGCTACTCAGGCCTAGATGCTAGGATATTCATATTATTAGTAGATTTTGATAGAAAACAAAAAGTTTCTAAAACTGTTTGAATGATGTCTGTGTATAACAAAACTCATATGGCAGGCAAAAACCAGAGAAGAAATCCAACCAGGAAGTGGGAAATCTGAGGTTTGTAGTTTTTCAACTCTTTGCCGATCCAAGAAACAGTGGAAATTGGGTCATATTGCACTTCCTAAGACTTCCACTAGATGTGAACAGTCTTTAGAACCTTGTTTGAGGCTTCTACTGTGAAGGAGGGGGGAATGAGAGCTGAATGAGTCAGAGGTCTGCCAGAGTGGCATGAGCTGACCACGCGCGTTCACATGAGAGTTAGCTTGCGTTCCATTGCATTTCTGAAGACAAAGGAATTTTACGGTTGGAACATTATTGAAGATTTATGTTAAAAACATCCTAAAGATTGATTCTATACATTGTTTGACATGTTTCTACGGACTGTAACGGAACTTTTTGACTTTTCGTCTGGACCTAGTGATGGCGCCTCATGAATTTGGATTACTGGGCTAAACGCGCTAACAAAAAGGAGGTATTTGGACATAAATGATGGACATTATCGAACAAAACAAACATTTATTGTCGAACTGGAAATCCTGGGAGTGCATTCTGATGAAGATCATCAAAGGTAAGTGAAAATTTATAATGCTATTTCTGGCTTCTGTTGACTCCACAACATGGCGGATATCTGTATGGCTTGATTTAGTGTCTGAGCACTGTACTCAGATTATTGCATGGTGTGCTTAATTTTTTTATTTTTATAATACATTTATTTTTAATCTGACACAGCGGTTGCATTAAGGGGAAGTGGATCTAAAATTCCATGCATAACAGTTGTATCTTTTAGCAATGTTTATTATGAGTATTTATGTAAATTGATGTGGCTCTCTGCAAAATCACCAGATGTTTTGGAACTACTGAACATAACACGCCAATGTAAACTGAGATTTTTGGATATAAATATTAACTTTATCGAACAAAACATACATGTATTGTGTAACATGAAGTCCTATGAGTGTCATCTGATGAAGATCATCAAATGTTAGTAATTAATTTTATCTCTATTTCTGCTTTTTGTGACTCCTCTCTTTGGCTGGAAAAATGGCTGTGTTTTTTTGTGACTAGGTACTGACCTAACATAATCGCATGGTATGCTTTTGTCGTAAAGCCTTTTTGAAATCGGACAATGTGGTGGGATTAACAACAAGTTTATCTTTAAAATTGTGTATAATACATGTATGTTTGAGGAATTTTAATTATGAGATTTGGCGCCCTGCACTTTCACTGGATGTTGGTCAGGTGGGACATTAGCGTCCCATGTACCCTAGAGAGGTTAATGAAGCTGCCAGTTGAGGACTTGTGAGGCGTCTGTTTCTCAAACTAGACACTAATGTACAGTGGGGCAAAAAAGTATTTAGTCAGCCACCAATTGCGCAAGTTCTCCCACTTAAAAAGATGCCTGTAATTTTCATAATAGGTACACTTCAACTATGACAGACAAAATGAGAAGAAAAAAATCCAGAAAATCACATTGTAGGATTTTTAATGAATTTATTTGCAAATTATGGTGGAAAATAAGTATTTGGTCAATAACAAAAGTTTCTCAATACTTTGTTATATACCCTTTGTTGGCAATGACAGAGGTCAAACGTTTTCTGTAAGTCTTCACAAGGTTTTCACACACTGTTGCTGGTATTTTGGCCCATTCCTCCATGCAGATCTCCTCTAGAGCAGGTATGTTTTGGGGCTGTTGCTGGGCAACACGGACTTTCAACTCCCTCCAAAGATTTTCTATGGGATTGAGATCTGGAGACTGGCTAGGCCACTCCAGGACCTTGAAATGCTTCTTACGAAGCCACTCCTTCGTTGCCCGGGCAGTGTGTTTGGGATCATTGTCATGCTGAAAGACCCAGCCACGTTTCATCTTCAATGCCCTTGCTGATGGAAGGAGGTTTTCACTCAAAATCTCACGATACATGGCCCCATTCATTCTTTCCTTTACACGGATCAGTCGTCCTGGTACCTTTGCAGAAAAACACCCCAAAGCATGATGTTTCCACCCCATGCTTCACAGTAGGTATGGTGTTCTTTGATGCAACTCAGCATTCTTTGTCCTCCAAACACGACAGTTGATTTTTACCAAAAAGTTATATTTTGGTTTCATCTGACCATATGACATTCTCCCAATCTTCTTCTGGATCATCCAATGCACTCTGCAAACTTCAGACGGGCCTGGACATTACTGGCTTAAGCAGGGGGACACGTCTGCACTGCAGGATTTGAGTCCCTGGCGGCGTAGTGTTACTGAGGGTGGCTTTGTTACTTTGGTCCCAGCTCTCTGCAGGTCATTCACTAGGTCCCCCCGTTGGTTCTGGGATTTTTGCTCACCGTTCTTGTGATCATTTTGACCCCACGGGGTGAGATCTTGCGTGGAGCCCCAGATCGAGGGAGATGGAGTCTCCATTTCTTAATAATTGCTCCCACAGTTGATTTCTTCAAACCAAGCTGCTTACTATTGCAGATTCAGTCTTCCCAGCCTGGTGCAGGTCTACAATTTTGTTTCTGGTGTCCTTTGACAGCTCTTTGGTCTTGGCCATAGTGGAGTTTGGAGCTGTGACTGTTTGAGGTTGTGGACAGGTGTCTTTTATACTGATAACAAGTTCAAACAGGTGCCATTAATACAGGTAACGAGTGGAGGACAGAGCAGCCTCTTAAAGAAGAAGTTACAGGTCTGTGAGAGCCAGAAATCTTGCTTGTTTGTAGGTGACCAAATACTTATTTTCCACCATAATTTGCAAATAAATTCATAAAAAATCCTACAATGTGATTTTCTGGATTTGTTCTCTCTCATTTTGCCTGTCATAGTCGAAGTGTACCTATGATGAAAATTACAGGCCTCTCACTTCTTTTTAAGTGGGAGAACTTGCACAATTGGTGGCTGACCAAATACTTTTTTGCCCCACTGTACTTGTCCTCTTGCTCAGTTGTGCACCGGGGCCTCCCACTCCTCTGTCTATTCTGGTTAGAGACAGTTTGCGCTGTTCTGTGAAGGGAGTAGTACACAGCATTGTACGAGATCTTCAGTTTCTTGTCAATTTCTAGCATGGAATAGCCTTCCTTTCTCAGAACAAGAATAGATGTTATTTGTTTCTGGTCATTTTGAGGCTGTAATTAAACCCGCTGATGCTCCAGATACTCAACTCGTCTAAAGGAGGACCGTTTTATTGCTTCTTTAAATCAGGACAACAGTTTTCAGCTGTGCTAACATAATTGCAAAAGGGTTTTCTCTAATGATCAATTAGACTTTTAAAATGATAAACTTGGATTAGCTAAAACAACATGCCATTGGAACACAGGAGTGATGGTTGCTGATAATGGGCCTCTGTATGCCTATGTAGATATTCCATTTTAAAAAATCAGCCGTTTCCAGCTACAATTGTCATTTACAAAATTAACAATGTCTACACTGTATTTCTGATCAATTTGGTGTTATTTTAAACGGACGAAAAAATTTGCTTTTCTTTCAAAAACAAGGACATTTCCAAGTGACCCCAAACTTTTGAACGGTAGTGTATATAAAGAAGAAAAATAATTGGAATAAAATCCTGTAAAACCCTATACTTGTAAGTGTAGTACCTGTTGGTAGCTCTGCTGCTGGGTCATGGTTGGGGGCACCAGACGAGGCTGGCTGGGAAAGACATGGCCGTCCAGATACAGCGGGGGGACATGGTTACCTACAGAGACGGAAATACAATTGTTATTTCAAAAGTATAATAATAATGCACAGATTTACATTTCATACAACGCATAGTCTTTTGGCAAATATAGCAATAATGTCAATGTTTAATGTGCGAGTGTCCTCTTACCCTGCATGGACATGGAAGGCGCCACGGAGGCAATGGGCATGGGGGGCATGGACACCCCTCCGAAAGAGCTGTAGCTCACCCCGCTGGAGGAGCCCACGCTGCAAGGGGGCTGGGCGCCAGTGGTACCCCCACCAGGAGAGCCCTGCTCGGGGAGAGACTGGGAGTTCTCCCACGCCTTACGGGCCGACTCCATCTGAGAAAGAGGGGACGAAGGGATAGAAATGATCGGTAAAATTACACAAAATCTTTTGTATTTACTAACGTTTATTTGATCTAACCTTTACTTAGCCAGGTCGGTAACTGAGAGTTACATTTCTTTAACAAGAGTAGTGTTTTTAGAGATGTGTGGAGAGTGTGAGGCAGTGGGGTGTGTACCTTGAGTGTGAGGTCAGCACTGGGGAAAGAGATGGGGTTGAGGTTGATGCCAGGCTGTAGGTGGTCTCTACGCAGCATGGGAATGGCCTGGGTCAGGGCCGGCTACACACACACAAAGGTTATTAACACATCAACAACTAGCCAATGACATCTTTTGTCCATTTTACATCTCATTTATGATATTTATCTTGTCAAGCCACTTCAAGTGCAGCACTAATAGCCCACCTTATAATCATGAGGTGACAATGGGAATCTAGTTGAACTCAGTATATTTGTACTCACGTTGCTGACGAGGGCGTCCTGCAGCTTGGCGATAGGGTTGGACACGGGCACTGGGGTGGAACCGGGTGGCAGACTAAAGTCAGAGTCCTTGGCACTGACACCAAACTCGATGGGTGGCACGGGCAGCACCGTGTCCACGTGGAGGTCCACGCCGTTGACGGGCGTGATGGGCCTCCCCTCCAGACGCTCCACACCCTCCGAGCCTTTGCGGTGCTTGAGTGAACGTTCGTTGCCGATGGGGCCAGGCTTGTGCTGCTCCTTGCTCTGCTCAAGGCCCGCGTCAGAATCCTCAGAGTTGGGCTCGCTGCCTGTGAAGGAGACCTGCTTGGTCCACGAATCTCCTCCAGATGACTGTATTGACAGAGCTGAGGGAAGGAATAGAACAATGTAAGAACCAATGTATTATGTTATACAGTTGACAACACAAGAATGTTCCTATGTAGTTTGGAGGGAAAAGCTGAGTATGGGAAACAGTTATCAGATGGGGTGGAAGATGAGGTGTGTGAAGGCTGGGGTGTTGCCCCTACTCCTACCTGAGCTGTTAGTCTCCCAGATTTCTGTGCCCAGGTTGTTGGCAGAGAGTCCCTCTTCTGGCTGATCAATGGTCATGCCACCCTGCTTCTTGGCAAACCGCGGGGGCATCTTGGAGGTGATCGGTCTGTTCTTTCCTGGAACCTGCAGTGTGGCAAAGGAATAGTTTTTTTCCCATAGATTAAGTACAACACAGCACCTCAAGTCATGTACAACTATACTTAACATAATATATGATTGAGATATTTAGGAAAAAACTATGTTGTTAAAGAAATATCTCTGCTTGCATGAATCCATTAGCAATTATGTCCCTGATTGAGTCTGTAATACCAACATGTTTCAAGCAGACCACCATAGTCCCTGTGCCCAAGAACACAAAGGCAACCTGCCTAAATGACTACAGACCCGTAGCACTCAAGTCCATAGCCACGAAGTGCTTTGAAAGGTTGGTAATGGCTCACATCAACACCATTACCGCAGAAACCCTAGACCCACTCCAATTTTCATACCGGCCCAACAGATCCACAGATGATGCAATCTCTATTGCACTCCACACTGCCCTTTCCCACCTGGACAAAAGGAACACTTATGTGAGAATGCTATTCAATGACTACAGCTCAGCGTTCAACACCATAGTGCCCTCAAAGCTCATCAATAAGCTAAGGATCCTGGGACTAAACACCACCCTCTGCAACTGGATCCTGGACTTCCTGACAGGCCACCCCCAGGTGGTGAGGGTAGGTAGCAACACATCTGCCACGCTGATCCTCAACACTGGAGCTCCACAGGGGTGCGTGCTCAGTCCCCTCCTGTACTCCTTGTTCACCCACGACTGCAGGGCCAGGCACGACTCGAACACCATCACTAAGTTAGCAGACAACACAACAGTGGTAGGCCTGATCACCGACAACGACAAGACAGCCTATAGGGAGGAGGTCAGAGACCTGGCCGGGTGGTGCCAGAATAACAACCTATCCCTCAACGTAATCAAGACTAAGGAGATGATTGTGGACGACAGGAAAAGGAGGACCGAGCACGCCCCCATCGACGGGGCTGTAGTGGAGCAGGTTGAGAGCTTCAAGTTCCTTGGTGTCCACATCAACAACAAACTAGAATGGTCCAAACACACCAAGACAGTCATGAAGAGGGCACGACAAAGCCTATTCCCCCTCAGGAAACTAAAAAGATTTGGCATGGGTCCTGAGATCCTCAAAAGGTTCTACAGCTGCAACATCGAGAGCATCCTCACTGGTTGCATCACTGCCTGGTACGGCAATTGCTCGGCCTCTGACCGCAAATCACTACAGCGGGTAGTGCGTACGGCCCAGTACATCACTGGGGTTAAGCTACCTGCCATCCAGGACCTCTACACCAGGCGGTGTCAGAGAAAAGCCCTAAAAATTGTCAAAGACCCCAGCCATAGACTGTTCTCTCTACTACCGCATGGCAAGCAGTACGGGAGTGCCAAGTCTAGGACAAAAAGGCTTCTCAACAGTTTTTACCCCCAAGCAATAAGATTCCTGAACAGGTAATCAAATGGCTACCCGGACTATTTGCATTGTGTGCCCCCCCCAACCCTCTTTTTACGCTGCTGCTACTCTGTTTATCATATATGCATAGTCACTTAAACTATACATTCATGTACATACTACCTCAATTGGGCCGACCAACCAGTGCTCCCGCACATTGGCTAACCGGGACACCTACCAACCCCTCTTTTACGCTACTGCTACTCTCCGATCATCATATATGCATAGTCACTTTAACCATATATACATGTACATACTACCTCAATCAGCCTGACTAACCAGTGACTATGTAGCCTTGCTACTTTTATAGCCTCTACTGTATATAGCCAGTCTTTTTACTGTCGTTTTATTTCATTACTTACCTATTGTTCACCTAATACCTTTTTTGCACTATTGGTTAGAGCTTGTAAGTAAGTATTCGGCGCACATGACAAATAAACTTTGATTTGATTTGGAATTATTTTAGATTTTACTCAAAACTGGGTCTATTCTCTAGACACCCAAAGCTCTTGTGCTGATTGTTAGTTTTATTTAAATGTATCAGGCTTATTTGAATGTTCTGTCAACTTACAGGAGCTCCTTGTTCCTTTCTCCTTCTGTCGTCTTCCTGTGGGCGCCGCAGCTGTTTCTTGGACAGGTCTTGGAACCCGTCTAGACTAGGACCCCCAGAATCCCCCTCAACTGGAAGAAACACGTGTGCCACATTAAATCAGTCATCTGGCCCACCAGGTTGAGACCCCTGGTTTAGAATTAATTTGAGCCTTGCTTAATTGACTCAAGTATGTGTTACTATGAAGTTGGTGCCTGGCATACTCACTGGGGTAGCTGTTGAGGTCGTACTGAGACAGTGGTTTGGCCAGGTCTCCCTTCACAGACCTGGGCTTCAGCTCCTTGTCCAGCTTCTTCCCCGAGGGTTCGTTGGCCTTGTGGCCCTCCTCAGACTGCTCAACATTGTAGACTGGGCCTGACTCCTCTGGGCTCCTGCTGGAATCAGGGAGAGACATTCCATGAGTCAGGTGTTACCACTTAAAACATATTATTGTGTGAAAGTGTTGCTAAGGTTTGTTTTTAGAAACTCCAGTATATTGATGTCTTGAGAATGTTTTGAAACAATTAAGTCAAGACAAAACCATATCAACAGTTTTGTTGAACGTTCTCACATCAAGGTTGCATAAACCAAAGTTAGCACAGTACTCACCTCTTATGGTTGGAGGACCCTCCATTCTGCCAGCCGTCGTTCCTGTTACAGGAGGGCAGAGCGTTAGGGTTCTCTGAAGAGCGTGTCATCTTGTTCCCATCCACCTCACCCTTCCTGTTCTGCCGGTCCACCAGGGGGCGCTGGCTGGAGAAACTCCTCTTGGCCAGCTCCCTCTTCTCTCCAGACCCAGGATCTCCGTGGCCTGAGTCTGAGTGCACATCTCCCCCGTGGGCCTGCTGCTGCTGCCCTCCACCACGCTTCTCCCTCCAGTCGCTGAAGTCGCTGTTCTCTGAGCCAGTCTCCCAGTCCTCCGCCTGGCCGTGCTGACCACCGGACCTACCACCCCCTCCGGAGTAGTGGCCACTGGACCAGCCGTCCTCTTTACCTCCCTCCTTGGAGCGGCTCGGCCAGGGGTTCGCGAATCCTTCTGATCCGTTGATGTACTCATCGCTGGTCCACTGGCCGCTGCCGGGCTCCCTCTCTTGACGTAGTCGGCGGAAACGCGGGGGCTTGTCCTGGCGCGGCGGCCTCCGTCTTCTCAACGGCTGTTGTCCAGGGTTGTCGCTGTCGATGTAGTACTCGCCCTCCCCGCTGCGGTCCTCAGCGCCGTTCTCCATGAAGGAACCGGTAGAGCCAGTAAACTTGGGGGTGTATTTGAGGGGCTCACGCTCTGCAGGTGGTCTCCTGGAATAGGTCTCGGTGCCCAAGCCGTAGCCGTTCTCCTGCATGGGCCCACCGCCACTGCCAAACTGAGTCCCCCGCCCCCTCCAGGTGGAGATGTCTCTGGAGCCATTGTTGAACCCTCGGCTGGTGTTGTAGCCCCTGCCAGTATCGAGTCTGGGAGGCAGCGAGCGGCCGAAGCCTCCGAACCCCCTGCTGCTGGCTTTGGCCTTGTCGCGGGCGTCACTGGCCGCCTGTTCTTCCGTGTACACCTTGTTGGACCTCCAAGAGTCTCGGTCCGCCTTCCTGGTCTCTCCCTGCTCTGGGTAGCTGCCACCCTCTCCGTTTTCAGAGCCCTTCTGGCGTCGCCGCTTGGGCAGCTCCTCGTACTCTGAGGTCTCGCTCAGAGTCTCGCTGACGTTGCGCCTCCTCGGCTTCCCCCTCTGCAGGTCCTCCACCTTGACAAAGTCCCTGGGCAGTCCTCTGCCTCTGCCTGGTCTCTGGGTTCCAGCGGCGTCCCTGCTGTTGATATTGTTGTTGTAGCCTCCTCTGGGGTTCTCTCGGCCTCCCCGGCCACCACGGTCTCCTCTGGAACTGAACTCCCTGAAGCCGCCACGGCTCCGACCTCTACCCGTTCCCCTGGCTCCGGCAAAGGCCTGCTCCTCATCGATGAAGATCCAGTTGTTGCGTCGTGGTGCACCAGGCTCCCTGCTCTCCTGGCTGTCTCTGGAGGACTGGCTCTTTCCGCTGTCCCAGCTGTTCTCCTTCGGCAAATCCTCACTGTGGGTACTGGCTGGCCGCTCTATTTTAGCAGGAGCTGGTGGTTGTTGCTTCTCTTCTGGCTGCTTCTCGATAGCAGGCGAGGCCGAGCGTCTGTTACTTACTAGGGGTTGGTTGTCTTTCTTCAGGTCATATACGTTGGTGAGCACCTCCTTTTCCAAGCGGTAAGGGACTACCTTCTCCTCAGCCTCCACTTTGGGCTTCTCGTTCTCCTTGTCCTCCACTTTGAGGGCCTTTAGCACAGGCTTCTTGATGGGACCGGTCCTACGGGTCAGGGTCCTACCGCCAGTCTCAGAGGGCTGGCTTACACTGCTGGCAGGGGAGCTGGAGCCAGGATCAGACCACTGGTTCTGACCACCAACACCAACTTCCTTCTTCTGGCCTCCATCTCGCCTATGGAAGTCTGAGTCAAAAACCTTTTCCTTGGAGGTGTCGAAAACTTCATCACAGGGTTCAGTGCCGTCCTTCAGGTACCTGTCTTTGGGCTCCTGTTTGGGGTAGTCGCTGTCTGCATGCGGCTGCTGGGGCCGGCTCGGGGCTGAGGAGAGCAGGCCTTGGTCGTGCGGGTGGTGATCCCTGTCGGGATCTTTGCTCTGGCGGTAGGCCTGATGGGAGAGGTCACCAGATGGGTGGTCTAGGCACTCGTTGCCACTCTCTTCGTACAAGTCCTGCTGGGAACATGTCCTGTCACTCCGGTCGTCTGGCTGGCTCCTGTCTGAGCTCTCGTGCTGTCTCTGGTAGGGTGGGGTGAAACTGCGAGGGGGGTAGCCATCTTGGTTCCACACGGGGTAGGGCTCGGTGGAGGGGGCCCTCCTCTCCTGATGCATGCTGGGATGGCAGCCATCGTCAGAGGCGGACCCTGGGCTGTTCAGGTGGTCTGGCTGCATCATCGATTTCATCATTCCTACGCAAACACAGAGGTGGTATTCTACAGTTAGAGATGATACAGATGCAGGATTATTTGGAGATCCATATCAATCTATAAAGTTTGACAATGATGTCACTAAACTAAAAAAGTGAATTAAGAAATGAAATCAGGAAATTCATCATTCCCTTTAGTAAAACAATACTATTTTCTCAGGTCTCACCTGAAGAGTGGACAGCGTTGGGGTAGTAGTCCACGGGGGAGCGGCCCTGGGCCATGCGGGGGTCCAAGAAAGGGGGCATCATCATCCAGCGGGGGTCGAAGCCCAGCATGTGTGGGGGGTAGTACCCCCTCGGGGGGTGGCTGGAGCCAGAGGGGGCGGGGTGGCCAGACTGCTGCTGCTGCCAGTGCTGCATTTTATACACTTGGTCCTGAGAGGTGGAGGGACGACAGAGCATGAACCCATTATGTTCACACACTGGTACAATTATTCTCCTCACATTAAAAAAAGTGACCAAATGCATTTAAAGAAGTGTACTATATGCAGCGAGTGGTTATTTCCTGTTTTGTCAATTGCCCATTGCTGTGCATCCACCACAGATCTCATTAAAACACTACACAACAGAATAAAACAAAACACACCCGTTGGCCCCCTTTATAATACCCAACGATCGTTGTTACGGAAAACACCTGCTCCTGTGAACTCTGACGGGCCTTTCTCAAGCCGCTAATCCGCCCAGGAATTAGGGAGGGGATAAGGATTTTTGGGGCTGGAGGGAAGGGGCTGCTGGGAAAGCATTAGATGGCGTCGGCCGGTCGGCTCACCTGCTGCTGCTTTTGGAAGCGGGGCGGGAGGGGCTTGGAGGCCTGGTGGTTTGTGTAGTCGGGCAGGGGAGAAGTGGGATCAGCCCCGCCATCGTCCTCAATGCGGTAGGGGGCGAAGCCCAAGGTGCCCTCTTCCCTGTAGTCCTGCTGGCCGGGGGAGTGCTCCAAGGGACACTCAGTGTCTGGGACAGGAGAGGAGAGGGTTATAATCCTACTTTTACATAGCTACCCATGTTTCCAGTGTTGCCATGTTTGCAGTTTTCAAGCCAAATTGGACTACTTTGAAAACGGTGAAAATGTATTTGTCACGGGTGGCAGGTTTTTGGGCTACTTCTAAATTGTACAGCGGCCACCATGGTATTTCTCTTAAAAAATATATACATTTCACTGTGACCTGKTGCTGCTGACTATCAGGCAGTGAGCAAGCTGTTATTGAGTGAGTGAATGGTGGAGAGGGGGAGGGCCGAAGGGTTGTGTGTGTGTTGAGAGCACAGGTTGAGAGAGTGCTGCAGCAGAGGCAGTTGAGTCACGGAGACAGCAGCATGCGCACACGTCATGACAACTTTTTACCAGTTGTAGATTGGTCATTACGGAGACGACCTTTTCCATAAAACCTTCTAACGCGCTAAAACTGATATAACAGCGACAAAGCATTAGAAAACTACTTCAGGAGCACTAGAGCTCTTTGGATAAATTCACCCAGGAGGTGGTTTAAAGTAGACTGCATTCTAATGTCAACTAATCTTATGTCCTAAGAACAGCCTTTAGCCTATACCACACCTCCTCTGGCCTTATTGCTTAATCATAGCAGTCAAAACAAGTTAAATCGACATCCATTGATGGAAAATGATCTGGAGAGATTAATAAGGGCAATTCATATTTTCCCTTGCAATATGTTCTTAAATTCGCAATAATTATTTTGATGGAAAACCGAAATTTGCTTCTTAACCTACATCATTAAAAATGACATCGATATTCCTTCTTAATTCGCTCAATAACATTATGGGAAAAGGGTTTATTGGATAAATTTGGCAACTCTCGTGGCAAACATTTTTGGGGGCCTAGTTTTCAGGCCTTGTGGGCAGGTTCAGATACCATTGGGCTAGAAATTTTAGTTAGACCTGGCAACCCTGTATGTTTCCTACAAGTCATTCAGTAATAGCCATTCAGTAAAATGCTCAATTTCAACGGTAAGTGCACACTATGACTGAGAATTGCAAGTTAGTATTTTCAACTGATCAATCTGAATAAAAAAATGTTTACTAAACAAACACTAATGGTGGTTTGGTGTTACCTTTCGTGCCATATTGCCAGCTCTCCTGGTGGGTTTTGCTCTCTCTCCCAGGAGACAGTGCTGCCTCCTTGCTCTCTGCATCCTTCACTCCATCCTCAGACCTTGACAACTGTCTCTCCGTCTTCCCAAACCTCTCGTCTAGCCTCTTGAGCTTCTCGGCGCAGGCGGCGAGTCTCTCCTCACGGGCGCGTCTCTCCTCCTCCTCCCTGCGCCGACGAGCTCTCTCCACTGCCTCCGAGAGTTCCGGTGATACAAACTTGGCCCGGGCAGGGCCCTGGCGCTCCTCCTGGTCGTCCAGGGGTTCACCCTGGTGGGCCATGCCAGGCCCGGAGCTCTTCTGCTGGGCCTAGAGACGCCACAGAGGAGGGTGCGGGTGTTAATGTGGGGACTACATGGGTTGTGTACAATGGACTTAAGACACACGCATTTAAATGTGACTCAATTTTTCTCTTCCTACAGGTGTATGTACTCTTTATGCTTTAACCTCTTTGGGGTAGGTGCTACCGTCTACCGTTACCGTCCCACCTGGCCAACATCCTGTGAAATTGCAGAGCGCGAAATTCAAAATACAAAATTCGTAATATTAAACATTCATGAAAATACAAGTGTCTTGCATCGTTTAAAAGCTTAACTTCTTGTTAACCTCACTAGGGTACGTGGGACACTAGCGTCCCACCTGGCCAACATCCAGTGAAATTGCAGAGCGCCAAATTCAAAAACAGAAATACTCATTATAAAAATTCATAAGTGTTATACATCGATTTGTTATACATACAAGTGTTATACATCGATTTAAAGATTAACTTCTTGTTAATCCAACCACGGTCTCACATTTCAAAAAGGCTTTACGGCAAAAACATACCATGCGATTATTTGAGAACAGCGCCCATTAGACAAATCATTACAAACAGTTACCAGCCAAGTAGAGGAGTTACACAAGTCAGAAATAGCGATAAAATTAATCACTTACCTTTGATGACCTTCATATGGTTGCACTCACAAGACTCCCATTTACTCAATAAAATGTTTGTTTTGTTCGATAAAGTCCCTGTTAATATCCAAAAAACCTTCAGTAATCCACAGGCTCAAACGCAGTCACAACAGGCAGACGAAAAATCCAAATAGTATCCGTAAAGTTCGTAGAAACATGTCAAACGATGTCTATAATCAATCCTCAGGTTGTTTTTAGCCGAAATAATTTATAATATTTCAACCGGACAATAACGTTGTCAATATAAAAGGTAAACAAGAAAGGCGCACTCTCAGTCGAGCGCATGAAAAACCTCTGGGACACTGTAGGGTCCACTCATTCAGAGTAGTCCTACTCTCTCATTTTTCAGAATACAAGCATGAAACAATTTCTTAAGACTGTTGACATCTAGTGGAAGCCATAGGAAGTGCAATTTGAGTCCTAAATCAATGGATACTGTAATGGCATTCAATAGAAAACTACAAACATTAAAAAATCCCACTTCCTGCCAAATTAGTTCTGTTATACTCACAGACATTATTTTAACAGTTTTGGAAACTATAGTGTTTTCTATCCAAATCTACCAATTATATGCATATCCTAGCTTCTGGGCCTGAGTAGCAGGCAGTTTACTTTGGGCACGCTTTTCATCCGGAAGTGAAAATAGTGCCCCCTACCCTAGTGAAGTTAATCCAGCCGCTTTGTCAGATTTCAAAAAGGCTTTACGGCGAAAGCACACCATGCGATTATCTGAGGACAACGCCCCGCGTACAAAAGCATTACATACATTTTCCAACCAAGCAGTGAAAGTCAGAAATAGCAATAAAATAAATCACTTACCTTTGAATATCTTCCTCTGTTTGCAATCCAAAGGGTCCCAGCTACATCACAAATGGTCCTTTTGTTCGATAAAGTCCTTCTTTATATCCCAAAAAGTCAGTTTAGTTGGTGCGCTTGACTCAGTAATCCACCGGTTTCCCTCGTTCAAAATGCATACAAATTAATCCCAAAAGTGACTAATAAACTTTGTCCAAACAAGTCAAACAACGTTTCTAATCAATCCTCAGGTACCCTAATATGTAAATAAACGAATCAAATTTAAGACGGAGAATAGTATGTTCATTACCGAGATAAATAACAAAGTGCGCGCCCTCATCCATGTGCGCCACAACACTACAGCCAAAATGGGAGCCACTTACAAAAACGACAAATTCTAGCTAATTTTTCAATAAACAAGCCTGAAACTCTTTCTAAAGACTGTTGACATCTGCTGGAAGCCCTAGGAACTGCAATCTGGGAGGTATMTCTTTTATATTCCCATAGACAGCCATTATAATGAGTCGTGAGCTCAAAAAAATAATTCCGGATGAATTCTCCTCGGGTTTTCGCCTGCCAAATCAGTTCTGTTATACTCAGACATTATTTTAACAGTTTAAAAACTTTCTATCCAATAATAACCAATTAAATGCATATCCTAGCTTCTGGGCCTGAGTAACAGGCAGTTTACTTTGGGCACCTCAGTCATCCAAACACTGCCCCCTACCCCGAAGAAGTTAATGCCTAAACATTAGTTAATCTTAGTGACCTCCACCATATCTCCATATGTGCTTCTGCATTTTTACCCTGGAAGTTGTAATTAAACATTCACTTTTTAAATCACTACAAGGCGATTTGTTGAGTCTTATTTCAATCAAGGGTTATTGATAATAGTCATGTGCATTGTCTGAAGACTTCATGACCACTGATAGGTGAAATGACTGGACAGGCTTCTGCCATATTTCTTTAAACTCAAAACTTCAGAGATCAGTGGTATTGAAGGATAGGGGAACAAGGCAAGGGTAGCAGTCTGAGGCATAGTGGACTCAGGTACGACCTTACCTGTGGTTCTCCAGAGGGGAACCTGCTGTTGGTCTTCCTGTGGGCCATCTGCTCCTGGAAGGCCAGGTAAGCCTCCTCCTCAGGGCCCTCCTGGGGGTACGCCCCCTCTCCTGAGCTCAGCGACAACTGGTGCTCGCGACGCTGGTTCTCCCATTCAGCCCTGGGTCAGAGATAGAGCTCACAATCAGTCACTGCTACAAGGTCACTGCTCTTAAAACTATAGAAATAACACCAACAATATTCTATTCACCACATCTTGTTCTTTTCGGCGTGCTCCTCCTCATCGTCACTGAACTTGAGTTTCTCGCCATAATCCACTTCTTCATGGATACCTGGAATGGTAAGAGAGCAACATTTTTATCAAGGTCAATCTAGTTCCGCTGCGGCACATGCACAGAAATGCTGTTTCAGTCTTTGTATGATGCGATAACAGAAAGCCCCCCCACCTGCCCAGCCGTCTTCACAGTCGTTGTCCAGCTCGTCCAGATCCTTCAGGTCCTCTGGGTTGATGATGGCCGGACGAGGGGGTCTGTCACCGGGCCGACGGATGGGTCTGGAGGAGGGGTTGCGAGAGGGCCCACGGATGAAGCGGTTTTCTTCTCTCCTAACCTCACCACTACAAGGAGAATAGGAACATGGGGAGGTGAGAGATCTGCCATTATTTTTGCAAAGAAAACAAAAGAATTCACAGAATCTTCAATTGTATTATCCATTTAATCTTTCATTATTTTAACTGAGCATTGCTTCCAGACAGTAGGCATATGCAGGTGACAACTTACTTGACAGGCTCTTGGTTGATGTTGGGGTAGGGCTGTCTGAAGGTGGGCCGGTTGTCAAAGCGAACTGGGGCGACCACAGTGACAGGGCCAGTGTGTTCAGCAGTGCCGGGAGCATCACGGGTCTCTTTGGTGCACATCTGAAAACCAATAGACAAAAAGTGTACAGTCAGAACAGAACCTTGCATTAAGGTGTCAGTGTAGTAAATTAAGAGTAGTATTGTGCTACTTACGAAGGCAGGCAGCATGTCGTGGTAGGTGGTGGTGGTGGTAGGGTGGTGGAGCTGGTGATGGTTCAGGGCAGGGGGGGTGGGCCTGCGGAGGGGCTGGGCAGGGCGCAGAGAGGGCTCCTTGGGCTCTAGGACTAGAGGGGCGCTGACAATGGTGGCAGGGGTGGGACTGATCATAGAGGCAGAGAGGGCGGCAGAGGGGGGAAGAGGTGGAGGGGGGCTCCCAGTCTCAGCTACGCCGCTGGCCTTGCCCTCGGAATCTGAGGGCAGGCCTGCTGGCAGGGATGAGGGCACAAGGTTCCTCCCACCACCCTCCCTCCAACTTGTCACATCTGGAAAGACAAGAGGAAAACGAAATTGAGAAAACAAGCCTGTGTCTAAGGAGTTAGAAGGTGAAATTGCAGTGTATTCAGTTTTTTAAAGTATGTGCACAATATTTTCCCACGGCACTTATTAGCAACTATGCTGTGAGGCTGCTCCACTATTCATCATTTAAAGGCATGTGGATTCCTTTTGAACTGGAGTACATGTTTGTGCCACCACAGCTATGTCCATGGGACTCACTCTGGGGGCGGAGGCTTGGTCCGGGCCCATACGACGGATCGAAGGCGCTTCTTTCCTTGCCAGCCTTGTCCTGTTCCCCAGCAGCCTTCAGTGTTGGAAATTCCTCGTGAGAGAAGGGCTGCAGTCGGTTTGAAGCCCTTAAACCTGATGTCGCAATGGAAACAAGAGGCACAGCTGTCAGTCACAGCAGAGTCAAAAGAAACGGAGGCTGATGGAAAATCATGAGGTGGAGGCATGCAGTAAATTGACACGTCTGATAGCACCTCCATCAATGTTGACCAAAGAGACAAAGTGATTTTGAACAGTCGAGTTTTCCATTCCAACTCACCATCTAGTTCTACGGCCTTTCCATTTAGCTGGGCCCATTGCTTTGGTCCACCTGTGTTTGTGCTCTGTGGAAATTGTATTAATTAAAGAGATTTCAGTCTTGGAGGTGTGTTTCCTGACCAATTTTGCGTTCGGTTTGGAAGCCTATTTCACTTCCTTAAAATCCCCAGAATGAATTGAAGATTACTCGAGTTATCTGTAATGAATTTTGACGTTTTGACCGAGTATGTTTTAGTTGCTCAATTTTACATCTAAGGTATTTCGCAAGTAAAAAAAATGCGCAATGTGTGTAAACAGTCGGAGCTGCTAGTCTAATCATCTATGCTATTGATTAGAGAGCAATCACCGCAGCTCTTCACCCCATGTTAGTGGGCAAATAGACATCAAAACCCAACCTTCATTTACCTAGTATGACGAACGGATGTTACAAACGTTTTAGACAAGATTGACTTTGACTAAAATTATCCTATTTACACTTTGTAGTCAATTTTGACACTAGAATAACTTTCAGACTCATATCGATGCCAAATAGGCCATTTTCAAAGGGATTCATTGCTTCTTAAAGGCAGTCACTCTAAGAAAAAACAAGAAAAAAACAACCACAATTCAAAGTGAAACAGAAAGATGTAGATGACAAAAATTAAGAGGACAAACCAACCTCCTGACTGGCTACCGGTGTGGGCTTCTGGAGATTGGAGACAGATTTCTGCAAAGCCAGCTGTGGCTGCAACTCCGGCAGCTGTGCTGTTGATGCAATGGAACTGAGGGAGGAGAGAGAGAGGGAACCGTCACTCCAGAGATAGACTACATACATATACATCTTGATACAGACATGCAATACTGCGCACAGTTTCACTTTTACACATTACAGAACTTGGACACTTGTAACCCAGCTATAAACTCTTGATGAATTTACCCCAGCCAAACAGTGAAGAATTAGAAATAAATAGTACTCCCACTCTGTTCTTTCTCACTTGCCAGGCAACATAACACAAACCAACTCACTTTTCTGTTATCAAATGACTACATTTTAGTCATTGAGCCAGAGGCTCTTATCCAGAGCGACTTACAGTAGTGAGTGCATACATTTTTCTTACTTTTCATACAGGTGCCTCACTCATGGAAATCGAACCACAACCCTGGCATTGCAAGCGCCATGCTCTATCAACTGAGCCACATGGGACCAGTGTGAAAAATGTCCTGCCTGCTATGCAAATAACACTAAAATTTAGCAACATGAATGCTGGTTTTATAAATGCCATATGTTTGGTGTTCAATCAACATTGCCATATACTCACTGTATGTTAGCTCCTCAGTCTTCCTGCGCCCACTCCTCCAGCCACCCACAGACTCACACACACTAAACAACAGAGTGGTCACTTCCCACCAATCAACTCCCACACAGACAGCTCTACAGCCTGCATGTGAGCTAACCTTGAGGTAGCAAACACGAACGCCTCTCAAGTCTGTGACACAAGGCTATCTTTCCTGCAGCTGTACATGGGGCTAATGCCTTGATCACACCTAGTGTCATTGCGTAAAATGGATGCAGCATCATCTGGATGTGTGTGCAACAAAAGTTCAAAATTCAACTTCTGCTACCATTTCTGTCAAGCCGTTTACGCATACAGTTTGACACAGAACACAGAAGTTTGACACAGACACAGAACGCACTGCAACTGCCTCTGCAAGTCAAACGCAGCGTTCCATTGGAAATGAATGTACTTCTGGTGTACTAAAATCCAATGACGCTGTCTGTGTGATCGAGACGTACACTACCGTTCAAAAGTTTGGGGTCACTGAGAAATGTCCTTGTTTTTTAAAGAAAAGCACATTTTTTGTCCATTACAATAACATCAAATTGATCAGAAATACAGTGTAGACATTGTTAATGTTGTAAATGACTATTGTAGCTGGAAATGGCAGATTTTTTTAAAATGGAATATCTACATAGGCGTACAGAGGCCCATTATCAGCAACCATCACTCCTGTGTTCCAATGGCACGTTGTGTTAGCTAATCCAAGTTTATAATTTTAAAAGGCTAATTGATCATTAGAAATCCCTTTTGCAATTATGTTAGCACAGCTGAAAACTGTTGTCCTGATTAAAGAAGCAATACAATTGGCCTTCTTTAGACTAGTTGAGTATCTGGAGCATCAGCATTTGTGGGTTTGATTACAGGCTCAAAATGACCAGAAACAAATATTCTTGTTCTGTTCTGAGAAATGAAGGCTATGGCGAGATATTGCCACGAAACTGAAGATCTCGTACACCGCTGTGTACTACTCCCTTCACAAAACAGAGCAAACTGGCTCTAACCAGAATAGACAGAGGAGTGGGAGGCCCCGGTGCACAACTGAGCAAGAGGACAAGTACATTAGTGTCTAGTTTGAGAAACAGACACCTCACAAGTCCTCAACTGGCAGCTTCATTAAATAGTACCAGGTGAACAAATACCCATTTCTTTGCTCACCAACGCCTCCATCACCCATTCTTGCATCATCCAATGTTACCCTTTGGTTGTGTAAAAGATGACTCGTTCCCTCAAAATACAAAACCTATTGAATTAATTTAACATATTGCATCATGGCAAAACATTAATCCAAGAGTGCATCTCAATAGTCTATAGCGGCATCCTTTCCTCATCTCCACTAATTAATCTGGAATGACCTGTAAAAAATGATTACATCACAGAATTTAATGCACATCACTTGTCAGTTTTCAGATCAGTGAGACGACACAGCCATTTTAAAGTACTGAGACTATAAATCATTAGGCCGCTGTTAGCCAACTTCTATTTCTCCCTGGAACTTAATTGAATCAATAGCACTGATTGACCAGTGTTCACTCAATTGGTTTCTTCAATCTACATCAGCTGCTGATTGAAATGGCAAGATTTCGGTGTCTACGGATTTTCAATCTTCAAGAAACAGAGTTGGGTATAAATGCATTCATCTGTTATCCAGACCACCTTTCCCAGTGTCCGTCCCGGGCTCTCTCACCTACCTCTTTTGATCGGTTTGTTCCTGTGTGTTTGCCCATCCTGTTCCGTCTTTGGGCACAATAATCACGTTGGGATCGTTTCCTTTGTTCTCTGACTTCAGGCTCGGCAGGTGAGCAGGTGGGGGCATGCGCCGGGCTGCGGCCACTTTGCCAAGACTCTGTAAGCCATGTCGCGGAACTGCTGGGAGGAAGAGGGGGAGTGAGCGGACACAGACGGAGGGAAGGAGAGAAGTGTGAATAAAGCACTTTGCAAACTTTATGTATTGGTCAAGCTTCATGGGCCATTTAAATCCTTAAAGCCATGCACATAGGAGTTGAACACAGAAGTACTTGAGAAAGAATGGACAATGACTTACCTGCGGTTTTCTGAGTTTCTATAGACTTTCCCTTGTACTTATCAAATAGGCTGAGTGATGAATACTTGCTTTTCCCATCCTTGGACTTGGTTATTTGCCCCAAACGATCGGACATTGCGATGTAATGTCATCGAGTATGAAAATGTTTCTATGCGCCTCTTCTTGTGCCTTCTTTTTCTGCAGAGAGAATAGAGGATACAATGTTATCTAACAAACTACAGCAGCTTAGAATTGGAAAGGAATATCCAATCTATTCTACAGCGTGACGGAAATTAATTACATTTCCCAAATGCAACGTTTAAAGGAGCCCCAAACTCATTGCTAAACAAAAACCAAGGCCTTCGAGCAAACTACACATTCCACAGCAAAGGCTAAATGCGTCAATCTCTTTAGCTAGACTGCTTGTACGTCTGGCAAGGGAAAAGACTGAGAACAGTCATTGATCAAAACAACATTGGGGGGCTAAATATTCACATAAAACATTTTGATGAAATGGTCAGTCAGGCACATGCAAATACACATGACCAGTTCTGCGTAGTTTTAAGTACATAATATCTAGGGTGGTCTGGAAAGCATCACTCTTCACAATCACGCAGCAGTGCACACACAAATACTTAAATGGGGTTTATAGCCATAACAACAGGGCAGTAGAGGATGCAGTCTACCACTTTGATGGTTCAAAGCAACAACGTTCAAAGACAGCAAAGATGAGGGCCACTAGGAGTATGGAAGACTGCCAGACAGTCTTTTAGTTGTGAGTAGTGGTAAAACTGAACAAATGCAGATGGTTCCACATAGTACAGGTATGGAAAATATGTCCAAATAATACTCTTCTGAAATCCTCCTTTCCTTCAAGACAACTGGTGTGAGAGAAGTGGAAAATTAAATAGGAATGCCAATGCCATAGTCCTGCTTAGAATAGGGGTGTTAAGGGAAAGGAGTTAAGGATAGGAAACCAGTTGTAACCACAGACACAGCCAGGATCACAGTGGACTTCAGAGAGACTACTGCTCTAGAGAGCTGCTCCTGGGCTTTCAGCGTATAGAGTAAACAACTATTCATAGATGGCATGACACGACCAAGTGATGGAGGTGCAATTGTTATGAACGTTCTGAAGCCGCCCTCCATCGGCAGCGCCATAGTGGTGCCCTAAAGTGGTGATAAGCCCAGTCATTCTGGATGGAGGCTAACTACAGTTTAGACTAAATTGCACTATAAAATCGAAATGTTATTTGTCACATGCTCCGAATACAACAGGAGTAGGTAGACCTTACCGTGAAACGCTTACTTACAAGCCCTTAACCAACAAAGCAGTTCAAGAAAGAGCGAAGAAAATATATTTTAAAAATAAAAAAAGTATCAAAATAATAACGAGGCTATACACGTTAATCGAGGTAATTTGTACATGCGGTATGGGTAATGCATAGCTAGTGGGTAGCAACATTGTAAAAACAAATGGAAGGGAGGGTGTCAATGTAAATAGTCCGGGTGGCCATTTGATTAATTGTTCAGCAGTCTTATTGCTTGGGGGTAGAAGCTGTTCAGGAGCCTTTTGGTCCTAGACTTGGTGATCTGGTACCGCTTGCCGTGCGGTAGCAGAGAGAACAGTCTATTACTTGGGTGACTTGAGTCTGACAATTTTATGGGCCTTCCTCTGACATTATAATATCTGGAAATACGATGACATTTTTAAAATTAGTCAAATATTTAGTAGGAAACAACTTTGCCAGCATTATCATGTCGTCAAACTTACAGATGGTAATGCTGTAGCTAGCAAAGTTCGTAAAAAATAGCTAGCAATGCTAAAGTTAGCTAGCTAAAACCCAGTGGCCTCCAATCTTAGCTAGCTAGCTAACATTATACTGCATATAAAGTCAATCTGGGGAAATCAAAATGATGACAAAGGGTTTTCCTACAAATTATTTGCCTCCTTTTGAATGTCACTCTCATTTCCAAGTCAATTTAATGCACTTTTGCATAAGTCCAAAACAAACTTTCAAAACAATAGTGACAAAACATGCAACCCATGAATAGAATTGTGCAGTCACGCAATCTAGGCCTACTCATTAACAGACTGAATTACTGGAGCTAATTTAACAAAAGCCTACTGTGATGAGGCCTATTGCAATTTGTGATTTAGAAATAGTGTTCTCTGATGTGAAAGAACATGCATCTACAAAAATGGATACCGGTTAACCTGCTGATACTGATCTGACTGAAGAACCAGACATTGATGCCACCACTTAGAAATTTGAATAGAGTACGCCTACATTCAAGCCGCTTCAGGTTCCAGCCTTCAAATTGAAAGGTTGCCTGGGGTACCTCCACTGAGTATCGAGTTTATTATTAGTAACGATACTATAATTGGTAGAATGGATGTGCCAATTCAAAGTGATAATCAGCCAATGGATGCATATTGCATCATCTCTCAGAAAGTGAATACAGTGCTCAGAGCACTGCATTTCTGCTGATACCGTCCTTGCATTCAATGACATTGCAGAAATATATATAAAAAAATATGTCTGCTCTACTCTCTGCTTTTCTACATAAAACCCCAATATCCCTTCCTAGTCCATTGATGCGGATTCAAAAATGAACATGACATCAACCAGACATATTTCGGCTTATCGCCTGAGACTGCTAGTATTTCAAATGCAATCTAGATAAAGAGTTCATCTGTTCAACTGAAAACTCGTTAATGACATTCAATTGAATGACACGAATAGTGCATCTGACTATTGCTAGAAGACTTTGAAATGCTAGACAGTTTGACAGACATCCATCAACCAAATTGAGTCAACCATGCCAGTGATCCTTTCAAATCTCAGCCAGTGTAAATTTCAAGAATCATATCAATGTAGGATCGCTAGCCTACATCAGAGATACTGTATATCATGACTATGTTCTTGTCGCCGCCCTAACAATGGGAGTCATTGTCCCAAAGGCGGGTGGTCTGCTTATTGGGTACAGATTGACGGGAGTGAACCCTATCTCTTCGCCTCTTCCTCTCTGCCTACATGCAGCCGGACATTTCAATAGCCACTAGCTGTTGTTTGTACCCTGATGTTCTAGCTAGCTACAGGGTCTTCAGAAAGTATTTCACACCCCTTGTCTTTTTCCACATTTTGTTGCGTTAATCCATTTTAAATGGACTAAATTGAGATTGTGTCACTGGACTACACACAATACCCCATAATGTCAAAATGGAATTGTTGTTGTTAATAAGTTGCATAGTGTTAAACACCACTATTGCACACTATTGTTGAATGACTACATCATCTCTGTACCTCACACATACAAGGTCCCTCAGTCGAGCAGTGAATTTCAAAGAATTTTCAAAGATTCAACTACAAAAATCAGGGAGGTTTTCCAATGCCTCACAAATAAGGGCACCTATAGTAGATTGTGCAATTAATTAAAGCAATAAAAATATATTTCAAAGTCAAAGAACTACAAATCCTATATAGCCTATTCTTGGCTATTTACATTGTTTTGTTCACAAGCTAGGTTGTTTTTCAAATGTTTGAGTTTCAACTGCTAGGGAAGAGAATACAACACTGCTAGTAGTCAGACAATCACACAGGCACAAACATGACTCAAGACACGTTACCACCGGAAGCTCAACATTTTTGTCTCATCCGTGATATTTTGGTTAAATACCTCTTAGTAGTAATAATACATTATTGTTTTACAAACATTACAAAATAATCATCCATTTTTTGGTGATTAGTTGGTGTACGCTTGGCGGGGAAAAATATATTTCTACCTGCCACAGTGGCTTGTGGACCAAAAAGTCAAGCTGGCGTACAAAACCTAAAGTAAAACACGCAAAAACAAAACTTAAGAACGGAAAGCATAGAAATAACACACATAGAAGAGATCTACAGCTTCTTAGACTTGCTTTAAAAAGAGAATGACAGATCGATAACTCCATTTCTATGTGAATATTGGTCGGGTCACAGAAAATGTACATATTACAGGTTTTTAAACAGTTGAAGTTCATAAATAAGCATACGCAGATTAAAACACCTGCTTTTATGAGAAATATTTTAAAATATTAGGACATGTAACAAGGATGCAAACCGCAGAGAGCCCAAAAAGGTGACACCTTTTTTGGCACTGAATTAAGCAAAAAAAAAATCCCTGCAATGGGGAAAGGCAGTTTTTGACAACAAAGAATATGATCTACATGATCAGTCTTTGTGTGTAAAATAAAAAGTGCTTCATGTGAACCTAACTCACAGCTAAAAAATGTAAAGAAAGCAATCTAATGTTATTTGTTGCCTAGACTTTACAGCAAATGATACTCAAGTCTTGAGGGAAAAAAACAATACACAATTATTGCAATTAGCCATGACAGCCTTTATAATAGAATGCTTGTGACCACACACATAAATATTGCACTTGGGGAAAAAAACATCTTAAAGTAGAAATAGAATGAAACAAACAGGCATTCTATTTTTGCTCTATTATAGTGGCCTCTATAGACGTCGATCAAGAGCGCAAGACTACATATGTGGGGACGTGCTGCTGTAAATGGCAAGCTGCCTTTCCAGAGCGCATGCTGATGCTGTAACTAGTAAATTGGTTGTCTCGTCTTTCTTCAGTCGCGTGCTGCGCTGCATTCTGTTGTTATGTAAACGATTGGCTGCACACCCTCTCCCAAACTTGTCTCATCGGATCCACACAAATCACGTAGGTCACCTATTTTGGATTCAAAATGGCGAATTTCACCAAAAGTTGACAAGTTTGCATCCCTGATTTAAACAGCTTAAATAGGAGTTCCAGTGGTGTATGTGATCTGTGCATGTGGCAGCACCCTCGTATACACGAAGTGAGTTTCGGGAAAAACAATGCATCTTAGAAATAGTTCACATAAAAACTTCATATGTCCGAACTTAGAATCAAACAGCATAACCAAAAATATCAAAATCAAATGAAATTATATTGGTCACATACAAATATTTAGCAGATTGCGGGTTTAGCGAAATGATTGTGTTCCTAGCTACAACAGTGCAGTTGTACTTAACAATTCACAAAAAAACACACAAATCTAAAAGTAAGCTTGGGATAAAGAAATATATACATATTACATTGAGCAATGTCGGAGTGGCATTGACTAAAATACAGTAGACTATAATACAGTTTATACATAAGCGATGAGTAAAGCAGTATGTAAAAATGATTAAAGTGACCAGTGATTCAGAGTAATATATATATAGGGCAGCAGCCTTTAAGGTGCAGGGTTGCGTAACCGGGTGGAAGCCGGCTAGTGATGGCTATTTAAGTCTGATGGCCTTGAGATAAACAGCTTCTATCAGTCCCTCAATCCTAGCTTTGATGCACCTGTACTTACCTCGCCTTCTGGGTGATAGCAGGGTGAACAGGCCGTGGCTTGGGTGGTTGATGTACTTGATGCTTTTTGGCCTTCCTGTGACATCGGGTGCTGTAGGTGTCTTGGAGTGCAGACCGCACCACCCTCTGGAGAGCCCTGCGGTTGCGGGTGGTGCAGTTGTCGTACCAGGCGGTGATACAGCCCGACAGGATGCTCTCAATTGTGCATCTGTAAAAGTTTGAGGGTTTTAGGTGCCAAGCCAAATTTCTTCAGCCTCCTGAGGTTGAAGAGGCGCTCTTGTGCCTTCTTCACCACACTGTCTGTGTGGGTGGACCATTTCAGATCATCGGTGATGTGTACGCCGAGGAACTTGAAGCTTTCCACCTTCTCCACTGCAGTCCCGTCGAAGTGGATAGGGGTGTGCTCCCACCGCATTTAACCTCTCTAGGCTAGGTGGAACGACCAACATCCAGTGAAAGTGCAGGGCGCCAAATTCAAACTACAGAATTGTAAATATTTAACATTCTTGAAAATACACATGCAATATGTCAAAATAAAGTTTAACTTCTTGTTAATCCAGCCACGGTGTCAGATTTCAAAAAGGCTTTACGGCGAAAGCAAACCATGCGATTATCTGAGGACAGCACCCCATCAAACAAACACAGACAATCATATTTCATCCCGCCAGGCGCAACACAAAACTCAGAAATAACGATATAATTCATGCCTTACCTTTGAAGAGCTTCTTCTGTTGGCACTCCAATATGTTCCATAAACATCACAAATGGTCATTTTGTTCGATTAATTTTGTCGTTATATCTCCAAAATGTCAATTTATTTGGCGCGTTTGATCAAAAAAAAAACACCGGTTCCAACTCGCGCAACATGACTATAAAATATCTAATAAGTTACCTGTAATCTTTGTCCAAACATTTCAAACAACTTTCAGTATTTTTTTAACGTAAATAATCTATAAAATTTAAGAGGGGATAAACTGCGTTCAATAGCGGATAAAAACAAAGTGGAGCTAGCTTTCAGGTCGCGCGCCCCAACCACAACAGTACACTAGACTCGACCCTCGTTCTGAACAGCCCTACTTCTTCATTACACAAAGGAAAAACATCAACCAATTTCTAAAAACTGTTAACATCTAGTGGAAGCGACAGGAACTGCAAGCAAGACCCTTAGAAATCTAGATCCACATAGTGTTTACGGTGTTTCTGTCACCTCAAAAAAAGAAAATCCTGGATGGTTTGTCCTCGGGGTTTCGCCTGCCAAATAAGTTCTGTTATACTCAGACATCATTCAAACAGTTTTAGAAACTTCAGTGTTTTCTATCCAAATCTACTAATAATATGCATAGCCTAACTTCTGGGCCTGAGTAGCAGGCAGTTTACTTTGGGCACGCTTTTCATCCGGACGTGAAAATACCGCGCCCTAGCCTAGAGAGGTTAACTACGTCAAATTGACTGGGACTATGGGCGAATACAAACAGTGTAGTCATTCCCTCCGTAAGTCAATCAAACAGGCAAAACGTCAGTACAGAGACAAAGTGGAGTCACAATTCAATGGCTCAGACACAAGACCCAGGGCCTGAGTGGCAGGGTCTACAGACAATCATGGATTACAAAGGGAAAACCACCCACGTCGCGGACACCAACGTCTTGCTCCTGGACAAACTAAACACCTTTGCCCGCTTTGAGGATAACACAGTGCCACCGACGTGGCCCGCTCCCAAGGACTGCGTGCTCTTATTCTCCGTGGTCGACGTGAGTAAGAAATTAAGCGTGTTAACCCTTGCAAGGCTGCAGGCCAAGATGGCCTCCCTAGCCGCGGCCTGAGCATGCGCAGACCAGCTGGAGTGTTTACGGACATTCAATCTCTCCCTATCCCAATCTGCTGTCCCTACTTGCTTCAAGATGTCCACCATTATTCCTGTACCCAAGAAAGCAAAGGTAACTCAACTAAATGACTATCGCCCTGTTGCACCCACTTCTGTCATTCTGTCATCATGAAGTGCTTTGAGAGGCAAGTTAAGGATCATATCACCTCTACCTTACCTGAGGCCCAATTCAATTTGCTTACCGCCCCAATAGATCCAGACGATGCAATCGCCATTGCACTGCACACTGTCCTATCCCATCTGGACAAGAGGAATACCTACGTAAAACAGCTGCTCATTGACTACAGCTCAGCCTTCAACACCATAGTACCCTCCAAGCTCATCATTAAGCTTGGGGCCCTGGGTCTGACTCTGAACCCTACCCTGTGCAATTGGTTCCTGGACTTCCTGACAGGCCACTCCCAGGTGGTGAAGGTAGGAAACAACACCTCCACTTTGCTGATCCTCAACACAGGTGTCCCACAAGGGTGCGTGCTCAGCCCCCTCCTGTACTCCCTTGTTCACCCATGCCTCCAACGCAATCATCAAGTTTGCAGACGACAACAGTGGTAGATCTGATTACCAACAATGACAAGACAGCCTACAGGGAGGAGGTGAGGGCCCTGGCAGAGTGGTGCCAGGAAAATAACCTCTCCCTCAACGTCAACAAAACGAAGGAGCTGATCGTGGACTTCAGGAAACAGCAGAGGGAGCACGCCCCTATCCAGATCAACGGGACCACAGTGGAGAAGGCGGAAAGCTTCAAGTTCCTCGCCGTACACGTCACTGAAGATCTGAAATGGTCCACCCACACAGACAGTGTGGTGAAGAAGGCACAAGAGCACCTCTTCAACCTCAGGAGGCTGAAGAAATTCGGCCTGGCCCCTAAGACCCTCACAAACTTTTTACAGATGCACATTTGAGTGCATCCTGTCAGGCTGTATCACCGCCTGGTACAGCAACTGCACCACCCGCAACCGCAGGGCTCTCCAGAGGGTGGTGCGGTCTGCTCAATGCATCACTGGGGGCACAGTACCTGCCCTCCATGACACCTACAGCACCCGATGTCACAAGAAGGCCAAAAAGATCATCAAGGACGTCAACCACCCTAGCCACGGCCTGTTCACCCCACTATCATCCAGTACAGGTGCATCAAAGCAGGGACTGAGAGACTGAAAAACATCGCAATGCCATCAGACTGTTAAATAGCCATCATTAGCCAGCTTCTACCCAGTTCCTCAACCCCACACCTTAGAGGCTGCTACCCTATGTACATAGCATCAGTGGCCACTTTAATAATGGAACACTAGTCACTTTAATAATGTTTACATAGTGCTTTACTCATCTCATATGTATATACTGTATTCTATACTACTGTATTTTAGTCAATGCCACTCCTACATTGCTCAGCTAATATTTATATATTTCTTAATTCCATTCTTTTACTTTTAGATTTGTGTATATTGTTGTGAATTGTTAGATACGCCTGTTGGAGCTAGGAACAAAAGCATTTCGCTACACCCGCAATAATATCTGCTAAATGTGTGTATGTGACCAATACAATTTGATGTGCATCAGGCCATGCAAAACGAGCTAAAGCGTTCAAAACAACTGGGAACACGGAAAAATACGAGGTCAAGTCATGACGTCAGTGATCTTCAGGTCGGATAGTCAGAGCTCTAGAACGACGCCCTTGTTCCCGAGTTCGAATTCCGAGTTGGATGACCATTCAAAAAAAAATCCCAGTCGGAGCGCGTTTTCACCGACGAGTTCCCAGTTGTTTTGAACGCTGCATCACTCCTGTACCATTCCCTTGACGTCACTTTTCCAACATGACTTCGGTCAAATTCAGATAAAATATAAATTTCTCCCAAAATACAAATGTAAAGTGATATGTCGTATTGGGACTTTTAGTTGGGTGGATGAAACAAATCATAATGTTTAATAGCAACCTAATTCTGTAATCTTTCGTTTAAAGTTCATTTAAAGTTTTCCAGTGTGTTTGTCGACGTTATTTCTTGACGCGCATCAGATCTAGCGGGTTAATATTTATGGTAAAAAAGATATTCAGAATAGCTAGTTCAATTATTCCGGGTTAACACTCAATTATTTTAAAGATGGATCCAAATAATCATATAATCATCAGCAAACAGACGGTTCAAAGGGAACAAACCCCCAAATAAAACGTAACACAGCTTTCTAGCTACCACCAAGGCATAATTAAAATGGCAGTTTGCAGTGATGTTAGCCAGCTATTTTAAACGGATGCTAGCTAGTTAACGTTAGCTAATATAATTGCAAAACATGGTTGATGCTCGCTACACAATACATATTGGCGTATGTCTATCAAGTACAATATTAGTAACAGAGGGAATTAGGCCACGGATGAATCCATGTTGATAGTCAAATCATAACGTACTGTCGCTGGCCAAACGTAGTGGCAGTCAGGGGCGAGCTAACTAGTTAGCCATCCGAACTGGATTAGCTTGTTAGCTTGCTAACGCTTGGTCTGCACAGCATCACAGTATGTAAACATTGCGTTGTTTATGTCTGCGAGTTCGTGAAAAAAAGCGGTGACACATTGCCATTAATCCTTAATCATAACAATAATTTATTAGGTATTGATATAACTCAGTTTAAAATAACATTGACACCAAAGTTATTTAGCTAGATGTCAAGTTAGCTAGCCTAACAACTAACGTTACTAGCTAGCGAAGATTGTGAGACGGCAAATCAGCTGAAGTTCCTGTCTTGTATTCCAAAAACAAATCCCCAGAAAATGCACAAATTTGGCATTTGAGACTAGAACACGTAACTATAATGAAACCCTTGCCTTTGAGCTGAGAACAAAGTATATAAGCAATTTTCCAGATTTCAGGACCACGGAAGGCGGCGATAAATATATAGGACAAGATTATTAAAAATGGCTGCTGCCCAGAACAAAGCAACAATAAAACTGGGCAGTCGGAGAAGTCAATGCAAAAACATACACATAACCCCAAAACACATTAATAACTCACCGATTTTACTTGTTAGTATTTCGTGTGATCAATAATGGCGATTTAATTCCTAAATATTACGTTTCTTCAAAGGATGGCTGGTGATTGTGCTGCCGACTCTTAATCTATTTGACCGTTTACTTGAGTTGTTGGTGGGCAACCTACCCGGCCTGAAAAAGAAAGTCCTTGCTCTCGTCGACTGGTGTGGCTGTATACGGATATGATGAACAAAATGGAGCAGTGACCCCTGGTGTCCTTTTTAGAACATTACATTTCAGTTACAGAGATTTATGAACTTGTATTTGCTTATATTCAATGTACACTGATATCACATTTGTGATATGTTTCCCCTTGAGTTCTTCTCCATGTCTTATTTATTTTGTATGATTTGGTGATGAATAGGATGAGAGCTTCTTGCATCAAAACACGTCATGTTTCTTGTGGAAAACATATATTATTTTATGTCATTGCAAAAAAAACTGTGCACTAGAGAATGCCTTGGGCAAAAACAAGTCATTCTCATGAAGAGCAATGAGTCAGTACCAATGCTATGCTTGACATCGCCCTCTTCGAAATTGCAGTGATCTTACGGTTGCTATGGCTCCAATATCAAGTTCAGTGGTTGAGGAGACAAACTGCAGCCAGCAGCACTGTATCGCATGCTTTTTAATCACTGTCTTGGTCAATAATGGCAAACCCGATGCCAACAGTCCACCTCCAGTGAGCAGAAAACATGTATTTACAATGGCGGCAGTGAGTGACGGGAGGGTAGGAAGAGCAAGGTAGACAATGATCTGGGTAATCACATTAACCTAAGGGGAATCTCCACTACATCCCAAAGGCAGCTGGGATGGGTGGATGCTGCTAAGGTTATCTATCTACTGTCTGGGTTCACTTTCTATTTGTGTGTGTGTGTGTGTGTGTGTGTGTGTGTGCGTGCGTGCGTGCGTGCGTGCGTGCGTGCGTGCTTGAGTGAGTGAGTGAGTGAGTTTGGTTTGTGTGTGTGTGTGACTGTACCTTATGTGTCTTGTGATGTTGTACTTGCTTATGTTCTTTCAGATTATGATTTAGAGCAGAATCACGTCATTGTCTACTAATCCCACCTGACCTCTACTGAAACCTTGTGATTATGAGTATGGGACTAATGAAAGGTTAATTCAATTTTATGTCACTCAAACCAGTGTATGTGTGTTTGTGTGTGTATCTGTGTTTGCCCACATATGTACGCTTGTTTATTCCATGTGTAACTCTGTGTTGTTGTTTGTGTCGCACTGCTTTGCTTTATCTTGGCCAGGTCGCAGTTGTAAATGAGAACTTGTTCTCAACTAGCTTACCTGGTTAAATAAAGGTGAAATTAAATTGAAAAAATAAAATAAAATCTGTGTGTGCATGTTTTTGTGTTGTGTGCCTGTGTGACTGCGCGTCTGTGTCTTTAAGTGCGTCTGTGCGTATGTCTGTGTCATGGTGCTATGAGGACGGTGCCTGGTGTTTAGAATCCACGGACCCGTCTAGTTAAGTAGACAGAAGCCTTGGCTAAACTACTATCAATGTGTGGCACGTACCACTACAATAATCTCACATAGTCTTTTTTGAGACAGCATACAGAAACTAACTATTGATTAATACTTGTAGTGAGACACATAGGTGCACAGTACCTACACATTAAATGTAAAAGACCAACACAGTGATATTTCAGAGCAATAACAGAGTCATTTGCGAGTATTGTATCCTCACAAAATATGGATTGAGAATCAGTCATAGTAGAGTAAGAGCTTAAAATGCCCTCTTGAGGGCGCACTTATCAAGATATTTGAATGACTAGACTGGTGCATTGGAATGACAAACCTTGTTCAAATCAAATCAAAGCTAATTTTATTAGTCACAAACACATATTTAGCAGATGTTATTGCGGGTGTAGTGAAATGCTTGTGTTCCTAGCTTCAACAGTGCAGTAATATCTAACAATTCACAACAATACACACACATCTAAAGTAAAATAATGGAGTTAAGAAGTATTAGGACGAGCAATGTCGGAGTGGCATTGACTAAAATACAGTAGAATAGAATACAGTATATATATGTGTAATGAGTAAAGCGGGATGTAAACATTATTTAAGTGACTAGTGTTCCATTTTTAAAGTGACCAGTGATTTTATGTCTATGTATATAGGGCAGTTTTGACATTCATAGGCTTTGGCATTTGCCCACAGTGCACTCATCGATGGTTTGTCAGTAATGTGTGAAGAAGGTGTTAATTACTTTCCCTGCTCTGAGGGGTAAATTGATGGATTGGTCTCTAAGGGAGTGATAGGAGTTGCAGATAGAAACTATTGTATCTTAGGGAGGGGATACTATTGAAATAGAGAAATGTACATAATATAAAAACCTATTGCATCATTAAAATCACATGAAAATAACCATAACTGTCTAATTTTACACTATGACACTTCACTTATTATTGTCCCTGTACAAATTAATACTGGACTAAATATTATGATTTGTGCAATGCAAAGGATCTGTTCTACATCCTGCTTGAATATGTCAGAAATGCTCTGAAAAAAATTGTATCATGGCAGAGGAAAACAGCTACTGTCTCTCTCAGAGTTGCTCCAGGCAAGATAGGCTATTGCCTGGCTGCATGAACATGTATGATGATGAGTCAGAGGGAGGTTCAAGTCCTTTCACCTTTAGATGCAGGTAGTATGCCTACAGATATCAAGCTATAGGCGAGATCAATAAAGAAAGATTCTTTGGGTTGTTTTTTTCAACAATGTGACGTAACTACACATTTCTACCTGTAATCAAGTTTCGACTTATGGAATTTCTGTCCATAAACAGCCTTTTATGAATTAAATTAACAATTAAATTAAATCAATGAGTCGCAGATTTTTAACCATAAAAATACTGACACAATGATTGGGTTAGTCAATACTGTCATTATTACTGTAGGTTTTTATCCGAAAACAAACTGACAGTAGCACTGCTTTATGCTTCTGTGTGTGTGTGTGTGTGTGTGTGTGTGTGTGTGTGTGTATTATGATGCAGTTAGTTTTGCGGTATAGGATCTGACAAAGTTGTATTGCATTCTATATTTGGCACTTAGTGACAAAGGGAAAATCTCAATTGCATACTCTCTCCGTTCTTCTCATCTCCTTCTCAAAACCCATTGGATGAGAAAGCCAGAGGTCCCGCCCCTCTGATCTCCTCCAATGGGTTTTGAGAAGGAGATAAGGAGAGAGGAGTGAGGACGCAAGAATTATGCGATTGAGATCTTCCTAAGGACTTGAGGACTCTGTCTGGAGGACTATGTAATGTCTTAATAAGATGTGAGCATAAACAGCCCACTGTGCCATTATGACAGCCCGATCATAGACTACTCCAGACTTCCAATAGTTGCTTTAAAATGAGACTTGGAAGCTGTCTTCTTAACAATATGGTTCAGGTGGCTATTGTATGGTTAGAGTTAAAATCTTTTGTATTGGTTCAGGAGGAATAGATTGCATTTATTTGGATAAAAAACATACCACAAGATGTACAATGTATTTCTAGAGGATAGTATTAATTATTAAGTATTTATTAAACACTTATTTAATCATAGAACAAGTAAAAATGTGTGACACTAGCACCCCTGTATATTGATCCATTTTGTGAGATTTCGATTAAAAATGTAATATTCTTTTACATATCAGACCCTTTCAAGGTCAAGTTCAAGTTTCAACTTTATTTGTCCCAGAAGGCAATTGTTTTTGCAGCAGAGGAGCATATGAGACATAAAAAACATATAAAATCCACATACACAATGATACTGAATAACAATGGACTAGTACATCGTTCATGGGCTGACAGCCATCGATGTAAATATGTACAATACTAATGTTTAACATTAGCAGCAGCACACAAGTATAGCAATAGTACAAAGTTACATAACAAGTAGAATGCACTGTGCAGATCTTTGAATCATCACGTCAATATCATCAAAACTATGCTGACCAAAATCATCATCATCATCACAGTCATCAACCTCACTATCACATTACCATCATCATCATCATGTTATGACAACCAATGATAATGATGCCAGTTCCAGTTTGGACAGACTACAAAGGGCAACAGAGTACCACAGTAGGAGTCATAATACCCATTAAACCTAGCGGTCAAACATGGAAATGGTTCCAATCATTTTTACACCATTAATTTTGCCCATAGGGGATTTAAGAAACACTTATAATAAGGGCTGTGTTACCCTCACGTGACGTTTTGATAACCGCGTAAATCTCTCTAGGACAAGGTGACTTATCAATATATTTGCCTGTATTTACCCCCCCCCCCCAAATTTTTTTTTAAATGAAATGCTAATTAGCTGTTAATGTGGCTATCATAAAGAACTACAAATGCCATGATGATCTGGATGAGACTGACAAATCGAGGCAAAGGTAAGAATCTCTGGATTAACTGTCTAATGTTAGCTAAATGTAGTAATGAATAAATTGGCTTCATTTCTTTTAATGGACAATTCTGTGAACTGTCTTGTACTAGTTTTAAATTGACACAATACCTTTTCTCAAAAGCTAGAGATGATATGCAGGAGCTTGCAGGGATTTGTAGTTTTGCATGATGTCTACTTTGATGCTTATTACCATTTTTTCATCTGAGAGTAAATAGAGCCGAATATATTGATAAAAGTTACCTTGAGAGATTTACACGGTTATCAAAACGTCACACCAGAGTAAGCCTACACGAAACACTAAAATCCCCAATGTGAAAAATGATTGGAACCATTTCCCTGTTTGACCACTAGGTTTAATGGGTATTATGACACCTCCACTGTGGAGCTCTATAGGATCTGGCAGGCAGCCAAGCAGTATTAAAAGTTCAATGCAGCCATTTTTATCTCAGTATAAAATCCTTTCTGGGTAACAATTAAATACCTTACTGTGTTTGTAGCAAATTTTAGCAATTTCTCAAGCCACAATTTTGCTAGTGGTCTGAGTGGGGAGGGGAGGGGATAACTGAAAACTAGCTGTTATTGGCAGAAAGGAACTCTCTTTCACCAGGCATGCCAAAACTCCATCCCACCCAAACTGGCTGAAATTTCAGGCGGTCTTTTCAAACAGCTCTTACACTAAAAGGAAATTATCATCATCGTCACAATATCACAGTATTATTCAAACCTCATAGTTTGGAAATATATATAAAACATAGGAAATCACTTTTTTTGACTGCACTGGGCCTTTAATAGAGTGCTGAGTCAGAGCTGGCCCACAGACTGAGCAGAGGATTTTTTAAATTTATTTAACCTAGGCAAGTCAGTTAAGAACAAATTCTTATTTACAATGACGGCCTACCCCGGCCAAACCCGGACGACTATTGTGATCAGGGACGGAGAAAGGGAGGGAGTTATAGTTAACAGCTTCTAGAATCCTAGCATAAAACAAAGAAGGACATGACAATGACAACTTTATGAAGGATACGTGAAGCTACTCACTGGAGCCAAAGTTTCTAAGATTATCTGGTCCATGTTCTACCATTCTCCCCACCACCATATACACTGAGTGTACAAAACATTAGGAACACCTTCCTAATATTGAGTTGCACGCCCAACCTCTGCCCTCAGAAGAGCCTCAATTCGTCAGGGCAAGAACTCCACAAGCTGTCAAAGCGTTCCACTGGTATGCTGGCCCATGCTTCCCACAGTTGTGTCATACACAATCCATGTCTCTATTCTCTCAAGGCTTAAAAATCCTTCTTTAATTAACCTGTATGCTCCCCTTCATCTACACTGATTGAAGTGGATTTAGCAAGTGACATCAATAAGGGAGCATAGCTTTAACCTGGATTCACCTGGTCAGTCTATGTCATGGAAAAAGCTTAATGTTTTGAATACTCACTGTATTTCCTAGATCACATATAGTGTAGAGATTGATATAATTGTCCAATTCCCCTTCATTTGATCCTGGTCTGTATCTGTGTGCATTACACGTTGGCACTGGTTGGGCACAATGACAGAGGTTTTCAGTATGGGATCCACATCTTAGTTCCTGGCCCTCCTCCACCTCCCTCTATCTCTCTCTGTTAGAGTCTCTCTGTCTCTCCTCTCTCTCTCTCTCTCTCTCTCTTTCTCTCTCACTCTCAGATTCAGACTCAGATAAGCTATATTAGCATGAATGACAAGGCCACTGTTGCTAAAGCGAAGTGAGATACATTTATAATTCTCTCTCTCGCTCTCTCCGGCCGTCAGAATCATCCGCCTCTAGTCAGCAGCTACTGGCAGGCAGCGACAGAACCCCCTGAAGGACACTCATCTCTCTCTCTCTCTCTCTCTGGCCATCAGAATCATCCCCCTCTAGTCAGAAGCTACTGTCAGAAAGCGACAGAATCCCATGAATGATGCGCATCTCTCTCTCTCTCTCTCTCTCTCTCCCTCACTCTCTACCTACTGCCTATCACTCTTCTCAGCCTGCTGCGTTTCACTGGGCATGTTTCAAGTGAACATGTAGGAAATTATTTACATGTTATCAGTGGTGTAAGTGCGTTGGCTCATTGTTGAATGATGCATTATGAAAATGATGAGTAAGAGACTTGGAGGTGATGTATAATGGTGCTATATGGTCTAGGCTAGCAGATGTAGTAAGAACGGGCTGAAAGGACCTGTCAGTAAAGGATGGCCTTCCATAATGAACATGACACAAATACATGTGCTTATTATTCATAGAAACTCTATAACAGACAGGAAGAGAGAGAAGCAAGGTTACCATGCCGATAGAGAAGACAAAAGTGAAAGATGGGTAGAGAAGTAAATAGAATACGATATTGAATGAGGAAGTCTGAGAAAAAGAAAAAATATTTTTCAATTTATCTTTATTTTTCTCTTTTCCTGTTATTGATCTTTTTATATGAACATATGCCCACAGTGCTACAGAGTTGTCTGTCCCAAAATGTCTTGCTATATAAAGGGTGCCAAGGAGGTTATGACACATTTGGCAAAGCACCAAGTGTAAATACCTATTATTTCACCCTTTATGTGGTATGATTTTGCGTATAAATTAGTTGTAAAGGATCTATATAGCGCTTATGAAGACTCCGTTAATGCTTTATAAGTTGTTACTTTAAAGTAGGACAGAGTTGTGGGACAGAGTTGTCACCAGTCGTTTCAGAACACAAACACAGGCATGCGGCATCGCCACTACTTCCTGTGTCGGTCAGCTTTCTATTGTAAAAATAACCGATGACAAGAAGCTACAGTCTCAGTGATACCAAAAGCAAATCATCTCTCTGTGATAATGTTAGACAACTGTAACATAGGTATGTGAGAATGAGAAATATATGAAAAAAAGCCTAAAATAATGGACACCTCTTTGTTTCTATCCTCAAGATCAGACAGCATTGAGACATGATACGGTCTACAGCCATCTGCCTTGCAATTTAACCATGAATGAAAGCAGAAGAGTTAAATATATACTTAGTGAGCACAGTGGAGCTCATGGCTGAACTATCCAGGTCTTGTACTGCATCAGTTATGAGGGAGAACTGTACAGGGATGTTAGTTCACCTCAGCCATTATGACACAGATACAGAGATGTTATGTCTATCCAAGTCTATGGTCATGAGCCATCACCTTATACAATATCATTGCACCCTAGTGTCAAAACAATCTATAGGCCTACAACACATACATGGCGCCTAGCTTCCTACGCATAAGGCTACTTTCTGTCCCTAACACCAAAAGTGAAAATGAAATAAATAAATATAAAAACAAAATATAAATGTTTTTATCAAACTGACACTAAATAAAAACTAGAAAAAAAGAGAAAAAAAACCTGAATAGAATTAAACACTCCTGATTTCTGTGTTGTGATGCACTAAATCAGACATTGTGTTTCTACAGTTTCCTGATTTCTGTGTTGTGTAGGGATGGGGAAAATAGATCAGACTACATGTAGCACTCTGAATGCTTACAAACATTCCATGTTCCACTATAGCAATTCTCATCTTCTCGCTCGTCATGAATGTTTTAGACACTGCACACTCTAGGCAAAATGTTCTCTTAAATGTGACTGAACAGAAGGATACACAAACACGAAACAAACACGCAACACTAGATTTCCTACCCGTGTAACAGATGTATAATGTACTCTCCATGCGTTGTGTTTTCACAAAAGAAATAACTTCGGCCAGTAGTCCCAGTTGAGGATCATTTATTTCTGCTGTTGTTAAATGGGAAACAGCACGTTAGTTGTGCAGGGCTTAACAGTGTTGATTGTTGTCGATGGCAAAATCCCTTGCATCACATTTTCATACTGGGCCAACAAAATACAAAAATACAATACAAAATATAACATGTGTAAATACCTGTTGTTAAATGGGAAACAGCACGTTAGTTGTGCAGGGCTTAACAGTGTTGATGGCTGTCGATGGCAAAATCTGTAGCATGAAGACAACTGTGTTAGCCGTGGCTTATGTGACCATGACATCGGTGTATGCTAGCTAACACAATTATTTACAGCAATCATATGCCAAAGCACATCCCAGAAAGCCGTTCAATCCCTAACAGGTACCATATACCCACACATGTATAAAATCAGTAACGTACAGCAAACTTGTACACATTGTAAAATAGAAAATAGAAAACAGTATTCAGAACGTGACCTACCCCTTGCATCACATTTTCATACTGGGAAGACCTGACGTTCGCGATCTCCCCCTATCTGCAAGCGGGGCCAATCACAACACCCCTTATTGTCATCAGAGTTGAACTAACCAATAAGAATGCTTGAACATCAAATACACATTTACAATTAACTCAGTTTTTCACAATTCAATTTTTGTTTCATCAGACCAGAGAACATTTCTCCAAAAAGTATGATCTTTGTCCCCATGTGCAGTTGCAAACCATAGTCTGGCTTTTTTATGGCGGTTTTGGAGCAGTGGCTTCTTCCTTGCTGAGCGGCCTTTCAGGGTATGTCGATATAGGACTCGTTTTACTGTGGATATAGATACTTTTGTACCTGTTTCCTCCAGCATCTTCACAAGGTCCTTTGCTGTTGTTCTGGGATTGATTTGCACTTTTCGRYCCAAAGTACGTTCATCTCWAGGAYASAGAARYCGTCTCCTTCCTGAGCGGTATGACGGCTGCGTGGTCCCATGGTGTTTATACTTGKGTACTATTGTTTGTACAGATGAACGTGGTACCTTCAGGCGTTTGTAAATTGCTCCCAAGGATGAACCAGACTTGTGGAGGTCTACAATTTTTTTTCTGAGGTCTTGGCTGATTTCTTTTGATTTTCCCATGATGCCAAGCAGAGGCACTGCGTTTGAAGGTAGGCCTTGAAACACATCCACAGGTACACCTCCAATTGACTCAAATGATGTCAATTAGCCTATCAGAAGCTTCTAAAGCCATGACATCATTTTCTGGAATTTTCCAAGCTGTTTAAAGGCACAGTCAACTTAGTGTATGTAAACTTCTCCCTGAACTACCCACTGAAATTGTGATACAGTGAATTCTAAGTGAAATAATCTGTCTGTAAACAATTGTTGGAAAAATCACAAAGTAAATGTCCTAACCGACTTGCCAAAACTATAGTTCGTTAACAAGAAATTTGTGGAGTGGTTGAAAAATGAGTTTTAATGACTCCAACCTAAGTGTATGTAAACTTCTGACTTCAACTGTATCTGTTTTTCTTCTCCCAAGGCAAGGGAATAACAGTCTGCACATACCTTGTAGTGTATGAATGTCTGCTATCTCCCGATTTTCAAGTCTCTCAGGAGACTTTTTAGCTCTCCTCTCCTCCCCTTTCCTCTCCTCCCCGCCCCACAAAACTATAATAACCTTGTTGCACACATGTTGTTACACATCATTAAATATATTGATGCACAAATTACAGGCTACAATTAGCAACATAGAACTACATTTATTGAACATGAAATGTGTATCACATAATTGAAATATATAGGTCTATGTAAGCTTGATTATGAGTTGATTATTTGAATCAGCTGTGTAGTTGTGCTAGGGCAAAACACCAAAATGTCCACTCCTTGGGGTCCACAGGACCGTGTTTGGGAAACGATGCTATTGGTCCTTGGCCGAGTCAGCTGTTCAATCAAACAACTCAGGAAGAACCTGAAAGAAACGGTAGCTGGACAAGTGGGGAGTTGCAGTAGGGTCTAAAAGCAGTTGGTCAGTGGTAGAACAGGACAAGTGGGTTCATGGTTCTAGGTTGACTCAGAATGGACAGCTCTGTGGGAACAGTAGGAATATAATAAAAATATGGAGTTATATGTCAACTGGGCAGCACACACCATTTGTTACACAGAAAGCCAAGCCAATAGCACACGGTTGCTGTTCCTGATGACTCGCTAACTTCTTCCCTGTGTGTGAATAGATTGACAGGGTGTGTCAATGTGTGTGAATCAGTGAATGTATTGTTTGGGCACTTCAATATGCCATCATTATGTTGTTTTACATATTCATAAGCATGATCAAGTTGTCTCAGATTAACTTTTAATTAGTAATTTCATACTTCACATTTTCTTTTCATAACAATTATAAGATTATCTTGACCATCATCATAACAACTGTGCATTTTTACACAATTAAAAAATGGCAGACGTTTTACGTGCCCCCAGCTAAATGTTTTTTATTGTTCACTTATTTGTGTTGTTTGTAACTTATTTTTTTACTTATTTTTGTACATTACTTATTTTTGTACATAATGCCGCTACCGTCTCTTATGACCGAAAATAACTTATAGACATCAGGACTGCAATTACTCACCATGGACTAGCAGAATCCTCTTTTTCCTTTCACGACTGACAATCCCGACGCGAAGGATACGCTGATTCCTCGGGAACAGGCCCCAATCCCCGTGATATGAGTGAAGAGGAGGCGGAGAAAGAGGGTCCGGCCGAAGGTCCGGCTGCCTTCTGAGAATTCGCAGGCGATCGAATAAACCCCAACTTTTCTCCATTCTGCTAGCAAACATGCAATCTTTGGATAATAAAATCGACGAGTTACACGGAAGATTAAACTACCAACGGGACATTAAAAACTGCCACATCTTATGCTTCACAGAGTCGACAACATCAACATACAGCTGGCTGGTTATACGATGTACCGGCAGGATAGAACTGCGGCGTCTGGTAAGACAAGGGGCGGTGGTCTATGTATTTTTGTAAACAACAGCTGGTGCACGATATCTAAGGAAGTTTCGAGCTATTGCTCGCCTGAGGTAGAGTTTCTCATGATAAACTGTAGACCACACTACCTACCGGGAGAGTTTTCATTTGTATTCTTTGTAGCTGTTTACATACCACCACAGTCAGAGGCTAGCACTAAGACAGCATTTAATGAGCTGTATTCCGCCATAAGCAAACAAGAAAACGCTCACCCAGAGGCGGCGCTCCTAGTAGCCGGGGACTTAAATGCAGGGAAACTTAAATCAGTTTTTACCAAACCTCTATCAGCATGTTAAATGTGCAACCAGAGTAAAAATAACTCTGGACCACCTATACTCCACACACAGAGACACATACAAAGCTCTCCCTTGCCCTCCATTTGACAGACCTGACCATAATTATATCTTCCTGATTCCTGCTTACAAAAAAAATTWAAGCTGGAAGCACCAGCACCACTAGATCAATAAAAAAGTGGTCAGATGAAACAGATGTTAAGCTACAGGACTGTTTTGTTAGCACAGACTGGAATATGTTCCGGGTTTCCTCCGATGGCATTGAGGAGTACACCACATCAGTCATTGGCTTCATCAATAAGTCCATCGATGATGTCGACCCCACAGTGACCGTATGTACATACCCCAACCAGAAGCCATGGATTATAGGCAGCATCCGCACTGAGCTAAAGGCTAGAGCTGCCGCTTTCAAGGAGCGGGACTATAACCCGGGAAGCTTATAAGAAATCCCGCTATGCCCTCTGACGAACCATCAAACAGGCAAAGCGTACTACACCGGCTCTGACGCTCATCGGATGTGGCAGGGCTTGCAAACCATTACAGACTACAAGGGGAAGCACAGCCAAGAGCTGCCCAGTGACACGAGCCTACCAGACAAGCTAAACTACTTCTATGCTCGCTTCAAGGCAAATAACACTGAAACATGCATGAGAGCACCAGCTGTTCCGGAAGACTGTGTGATCACGCTCTCCGCAGCCGATGTAAGACCTTTAAACTAGTCAACATTCTCAAGGCCGCAGGGCCAGATGGATTACCAGGACGTGTACTGCGAGCATGCGCATATCAACTGGCAAGTGTCTCCACTGACATTGTCAACCTCTCCCTGTCCGAGTCTGTAATACCAACATGTTTTAAGCAGACCACCATAGTCCCTGTGCCCAAGAACACTAAGGTAACCTGCCTAAACTACTACCGACCCATAGCACTCACGTCTGTAGCCATGAAGTGTCTTGAAAGGCTGGTCATGGCTCACATCAACACCATCATTCCAGAAACCAGAGACCCCCTCCAATTTGCATACCGCCCCAACAGATCCACAGATGATGCAATCTCCATTGCACTCCACACTGCCCTTTCCCACCTGGACAAAAGGAACACCTATGTGAGAATGCTATTCATTGACTACAGCTCAGCGTTCAACACCATAGTGCCCTCAAAGCTCATCAATAAGCTAAGAACCCTGGGACTAAACACCTCCCTCTGCAACTGGATCCTGGACTTCCTGACGGGCCGCCCTCAGGTGGTAAGGGTAGGTAACAACACATCTGCCACGCTGATCCTCAACACAGGGGCCCCTCAGGGGTGCGTGCTCAGGTCCCTCCTGTACTCCCTGTTCACTCATGACTGCACGGTCAGGCACGACTCCAACACCATCACTAAATTTGCTGATGACACAACAGTGGTAGGACTGATCACCAACAATGACGAAACAGCCTATAGGGAGGAGGTCAGAGACCTGGCCATGTGGTGCCAGGACAACAACCTCTCCCTCAACGTGATCAAGACAAAGGAGATGATTGTGTACTACAGGAAAAAGAGGACCGAGTGCACCCCCATTCTCATCAACAGGGCTGCAGTGGAGCAGGTTGAGAGCTTCAAGTTCCTTGGTGTCCACATCACCAACAAACTAACATGGTCCAAGCACACCAAAACAGTTGTGAAGAGGGCACAACAAAACCTATTCCCCCTCAGGAGACTGAAAAGATTTGGCATGGGTCCTGAGTTCCTCAATAGGTTCTACAGCTGCACCATCGAGAGCATCCTGACTGGTTGCATCGCTGCCTGGTATGGCAACTGCTTGGCCTCCAACCACAAGGCACTACAGCGGGTAGTGCGAATGGCCCAGTACATCACTGGGGCCAAGCTTCCTGCCATCCAGGCCCTATACCAGGCGGTGTCAGAGGAAGGCCCTAAAAATTGTCAAAGACTCCAGACACCCTAGACATAGACTGTTCTTCTCTCTCCAGACCAAATTCACGTAGACTTGTTAGATATATAACACATTTCTAAGAAGTGGAAGATATGTTCTATGTGTACCGTTTCTATGCTTCCCTTTCTTAAGTTTTGGTTTTATACACCAGCTTCAAACAGATGAAAATACAATATTTTTGGTTATTGAAAATATATTTAGATGGTACAATTCTCTACACTATACGTGCTTGTTTTGTCACATAAACTGAAATTAGGCAAACTATTTGAATTTTAGCAACCAGGAAATGGAGGAGCGATTTCAGCATAGTGCATCTTTAGCTGGTAACATAGCCCTTAAATCCAATGGTGCAACACAATACAGAGAGGTTGTTGAATTGATAGTAATCAGACACGGAATGCATGTATTGACTAGGAAAAAACATGTTAAGGATGTACCACAAATGACTTGGCTAGCTAGCAAGCAAGCCTTCATGGAGCAGAAAACAGCCATCTGAACCTATAATGTTTTTAAATCAGATATTTGCTAGGTTTCCATCCAATTTGCGACAGATTTTCATGCAAATATTTTAACATCTGCATAAAATAATATGCGCATTTTCCCACCAGAAATGTGTTTCCATCGAACTGACTTATAGCAAACAAAAGTCTGTGCATGATGATGTTGTGTACATAAAAACAACGGTGAAATTCCCATGTATCAAATAAAAAATGGGTTTCCATCGCATTTTCAACTCTACTGAGGGTTTAACGGAAGCCTCTCCTACATAATCCAGGTAGAATAAGGAATTCTCCAGGGCAGCTGTCTAAGCCCCTTGATTTTTTTAGTTTTTACTAACGACATGCCACTGGCTTTTGAGTAAAGCCAGTGTGTTTATGTATGCAGATAACTCAACACTACATGTCAGCTAGTACAGAAGCTGAAATGACTACAACACTTAACAAAGAGCTGCAGTTAGTTTCAGAGTTGGTGGCAAGGAATAAGTTAGCCCTATATATTTATGAAACTAGAAGCATTGTATTTGGGACAAATCATTCACTACAGAAGGATCCCCGCTCTTTTACATGATGGTTTTTCATGGGGGCGGGAGAAATAATGAGGAGGCAACTTGATTTAACTCTGATCGCTTTTATAAATTTTTTTACAGTGCGAACAGTGAAACAATGAAATAAATCATGCTGCAAGAGGTACTGGTTCCGGGCAAATAGGTGCCGGAACAAAATAAGTCAAATCTGAGAGGTGCCGGATCCTGTTCCAGCAGGAAATTAAACACTGACTGAAAGCATAAGCTACAGCTACAGTAGCCAGTACTGCAGTGCATGAAATGTGGTGAGTTGTTGACTCAAAGATAGAGAGATATTTCGTAGTATGTTTTTTTTCACTTTCACTTACTTAGCTAGCATTGAATGCACCTGGCTCAAACGGAAAGGGATGCTAATGCTAACTAGCTGGCTATGGCTATCCAACACTGGAACTCTTCCAAGTCAAGGTAAGCTTTTGGTTTTATCAATGTATTGCCACTGGGGCCTGCCGGTGTAACTGCTAAACTGCTTTCTGCTGACTGTACACTATACTGCATGATTGTAGCGGTTTTACTAACGCGTTACATGCTGACCACTCCACTCGTGTCGTGTGCATGAGCTTTGCAAAATAAATGTACACATACATGTTATTCAACCATTGCACCCAGATTGCTCATGCGTGTCAACAAGCAAGTCCCGCCTCTCCCATTTCCTCATTGGTTTTTAGGAGCATATACCCATGTGAGTGATTGAAAGATTAACTAAGGTCCACACTCCAGTCCAGTTGGTGGTGGTAATGCACCTTAAAGTTGGTTTCCAACCGCCATTTTAAGTCCAAAGAAGAAGAAGAAGCCTGAAGGAGGAGAGATTAATTCAGGGCTCGAAATGAAGATAGTTGATTCAACCTGCTTGTCCTGATCGCGCCTGGTGTGGGTGGACAAAATCAACATGCGTGACTTGGCGTATGCAGACGCACGCACGCGAGCGGTCTGGTCAGCATGTTAGTTCAAGTAGCTATGTTGACTATGAAGTTAGCTAATATGGTGACAACAATATAGGCTGTGTGTAGCAGTTAACGGTCAGGATATGAAGGTTTGGTTTGTAAAGTTTTTTTGCCTGGTCACAGACAGCTGATGTGTTGTGCACTGAAGTAGATAGATGCAAGAAGAAATTGTATATACAACAAGCTGTTTGTATGTGGCTGCTATGAAAGGGAAGTGTGCTTGCGTGTGATCAGGGGTGTATTCTTATTGTTCAGAAATGTGGTGGGTACTCTCTTCGTTCGCTGGACTTTATCCTGCTAACTGTTCCAAATGTCCGAACTGAATTTGGTAAAAGGGCTTTTATGTACTCTGCGCCATCGTCTTGGAACGCCTAACAAAATACTTTTAAARTGGAAGAACTTGTCCCGATTGGTATTTTTAAATCACTGATGAATGATCTTGAGACTGATTCCCTGACCTGTCAATGTTTTTAATTTGCTGTTTTTGATTTTGTTATACTCTTGTGAATTCTATGGTTTTTACTAGATTACTTGTAGTTTTTCATGTTGTTTGTCTGTAATTTTTGTAATGACTTGGTGCTGCCTATCTTGGCCAGGACGCTCTTGAAAAACTGAGATTTTAAATCTCAATGAGCCCTTCCTGGTTAAATAAAGGTTTAATAATAATAATAAAAATTAATTGCGCTGATTCTGTTGAAAAACATTTCTTTAACAGAAGCAAACGGAACAAAACTCTTGTTTGCAACTACACACTAGATCAGCTAGATTCAGGCAAGAGTGTGCAAGGCGGTATTGAATGTGTCACTATCTGTCACATTGATTACTCAAAATTCTCTCGACCTGTTTACCTTCATTGTAAACTTTCATTCATAGGTTAGATTAACGCAACCTTATGATGGATAAAGGGACAATTTGAGTATTATGTAGTAGCCTAAACCTATTGATGTTACATTGAGCTGGGTGAATGGAATATGAATGACAGTCATCCAATATGATGTAATAGAACAAGGTGACCGCCACTGACACACAATGACTATTGCAGCTGGAAACGGCTGTTTTTAATGGAACCTGATTTTAGTTGGAACTCAACTCGTCTAAAGAAGGCCAGTTTTATTGCTTCTTTAATCAGGACAACAGTTATCACCTGTGCTAACATAATTGCAAAAGGGTTTTCTAATGATCAATTAACCTTTTAAAATGATAAACTTGGATTAGCTAACACAACGTGCCATTGGAACACAGGAGTGATGGTTGCTGATAATGGGTCTCTGTACGCCAATGTAGATATTTCATTAAAAACACCCGTTTCCAGCTACAATAGTCATTCACAACATTAACAATGTCTAAACTGTATTTCTAATTAATATAATGTTATTTTAATGAACGAAAAATGTGTTTTTCTTTCAAAAACAAGGACATTTCTAAGTGACCCCAAACTTTTGAACGGTAGTGTATGTTTAGATTTAATTTTGATTACTGTTACAAATGCAATTTGGGTTGTTAATTGGATTCGTTCTGACATTTCTTGATTACTTGTGTTGTTTTGTGTGATTATTTGTGTACTTGTTTGACATTTTACTGCATGCATTGTTAGGAGGTAGTAACATAAGCATTTCACTTCACCCACTATAACATCTTCTAAACTATGTACGCGACCAGTGAACTTTGATTTGATACACCACAATCAAAACATACATGTCACACACGTATGCGTACACTCATACACGAAAAACAACACGAAAATAAGTCATGGCAAGTGGTGTATTTATGAGCATGCATAAACAACCTAGGAAATACTGAACAAGACATTCCACTTTTTCAGAGTCCACATCTTACAAAGGCTATCAATCCATCTTCTTCATTTTGTAAATTAGACTGGATAAATTGACACACTGCATGAAAATATGACTTTTTTTATCATCCTTGTGCAAAACAAATCATGCTGACTTGCACAAATGCAATATTGTATCTATACATACAGGTCCAAACCAATTAAATATTTTTTTTTGTGGCAGCAAAAAGGCTACGGCTTAAATAGTTTGGTTCCCAAGTCCACAACAAAAACAAACAACCAAAAGAGATTATCAGCAGAAGACCAATAAATGAAATATGTGAATGAAGGCATACAGTAGGTAAACTCTGCAAAAAAAGAAACATCCCTTTTTCAGGATCCTGTCTTTCAAAGATAATTCGTAAAAATCCAAATAACTTCACAGATCTTCATTGTAAAGGGTTTAAACACTGTTTCCCAGCTTGTTCAATGAACCATAAACAATTAATGAACATACACCTGTGAACGGGGCGTTAAGACACTAACAGCTTACAGACGGTAGCCAATTAAGGTCACAGTTATGAAAACTTAGGACACTAAAGAGGCTTTCTACTGACTCTGAAAAACACCAAAAGAAAGATGCCCAGGGTCCCCCTCATCTGCGTGAATGTGCCTTGGGCATGCTGCAAGAAGGCATGAGGACTGCAGATGTGGCCAGGGCAATAAATTGCAATGTCCGTACTGTGAGACGCCTAAGACAGCGCTACAGGGAGACAGGACGGACAGCTGATCGTCCTCACAGTGGCAAACCACGTGACAACACCTGCACAGGATCGGTACATCCGAACATCACACATGCGGGACAGGTACAGGATGGCAACAACAACTGCCCGAGTTACACCAGGAACGCCAATCCCTCCATCAGTGCTCAGACTGTCCGCAATAGGCTGAGAGAGGCTGGACTGAGAGCTTGTAGGCCTGTTGTAAGGCAGGTCCTCACAAGACATCACCGGCAACAAAGTCGCCTATGGGCACAAACCCACCGTCGCTGGACCAAACAGACTGGCAAAAAGTGCTCTCACTGACGAGTCATGGTTTTGTCCACCAGGGGTGATGGTCGGATTTGCGTTATCGTCGAAGGAATGAGCGTTACACTGAGGCCTGTACTCTGGAGCGGGATCGATTTGGAGGTGGAGGGTTCATCATGGTCTGGGCGGTGTGTACAGTATCATCGGACTGAGCTTGTTGTGATTGCAGGAAATTTCAACGCAGTGCGTTGCGGGGAAAACATCCTCCTCCCCATGTGGTACCCTTCCTGCAGGCTCATCCTGACATGACCCTCCAGCATGACAATGCCACCAGCCATACTGCTCGTTCTGTGCGTGATTTCCTGCAAGACAGGAATGTCAGTGTTCTGCCATGGCCAGCAAAAGAGCCCGGATCCAATCCCATTGAGCATGTCTGGGACATGTCGGATTGGAGTGTGAGGGCTAGGGCCATTCCCCCAGAAATGTCCGGAAACTTCCAGGTGCCTTTGTGGAAGAGTGGGGTAACATCTCATAGCAAGAAAGGGCAAATCTGGTGCAGTCCATGAGGAGATGCACTGCAGTACTTAATGCATCTGGTGACCACACCAGATATTGACTGTTACTTTTGATTTTGACCCCCCCCCCCTTTGTTCAGGGACACATTATTCCATTTCTGTTAGTCACATGTCTGTGGAACTTGTTCAGTTATTGTCTCAGGGCGATTGAATCTTGTTATGTTCATACAAATATTTACACATGTTAAGTTTGCTGAAAATAAACGCAGTTGACAGTGAGAGGACGTTTCTTTTTTTGCTGAGTTTATAAAGATATCAGGTATAATACATATTTTGTACACTTCAGTGAACATTCATGACTTTACTCAGACTGCATAGGTTTACTCAGTGACTTTAACCCTCCAAAATACATTACATTTGGCTCACAAAGGCACAAACATAAGAGATATTGCATGCATGCATGCAATGCACACACACATGCACAAACACACACAGAGACACAGAGACACACACACAATCACCCGCACATACCCACGTCACACACACACCCATACACACACAAACACAGTGTCAATGGTAAGCCCAGGCCTGATGGAGATGACTTCTCACAGATGTTGTTCAGTCAGTGAGGCATGAAATCAGCATCATTACCAAACCGACAGTGTCTGTTTGGTTAATGCTTATTGCTGCAGGGAAGGCAAACAATATGGAATACAAATACACATCTATGATGAAACTGCTAGCCTCAAACTAATCAAAACCTACTTTTGAAACTTATTTGGATAAGATAAATATTTAACCCAGTAGAAAAATCCCTGATCTAGACAACAATGATGCTATTTATTTTACATAATAGCCCAATTCAATGACAGCAAAAATATATTCATTTGGAGTCCAGTCCTTCTCAACAATTGGTAGTTTTAACAATTGATAGTTTCCAGCAGGAACATACAAACAACATAATTGAAAGGAAATCAAAGAGCTTTCTAACATCTCTTTTCTTAATCTGCAAATGGACCAATCATGTGTGGACACATTTCAAAACCTTTAGAAAACCATTTCATCACTTCAAAGTACTGGGCAATATTTTGATCAAGTACAATTAAAAACATTTCAAAAGACAAAAGGGGTAAAGGTTGACAGACATGAGGAAAGAGGAACGGGGGAAAAGAGGAAAAGGATGCAGAAGAGAAAGAGGAAGGTGAGGAGTGGTGGAATAGGCAGAAAGAAAAGAAAGAAACTGACAGCAGTGAGAACCAATAACATTAGATATACGCCAGTGTGGGCTCTCAAGCATTATGATTAGTTCAGCGGAAGAGAAGAGGTGGTAGAGACATTATAGAAGTCTTTGTAAATATTAATAAATATCAACACTATCACATTTTCTTTCTTTGAGTCATCAATGATCAAAATGACTCCAAACGAGCACATTTACCTCCCTCAAATAACATTTACTGCAAATACTGTAAATGAGGTCAACCAGATAGGACCTAATTGTGTGTATAGAAGTTATTGTCATCACAGATAAAGCTTATATGTAGGTCTAACGCAGCCTTAGACAGTAGGCCCTGATCAGGAAAAACTCTCGTCAGGAAAAACTCCTGGCCTTACTTATATGGCTTCATAAAGCCAGGCTTTACAGCTTCAAACAGGCGTTGAGGGCCTTGATAGATAGCCCTCAATAGAAAGGGCTCCAGCTGAGGGTCCCTATAGAGATGAGGGTCTGACAGGCGCTGGACGACAGCCACACAGTCTCCACCAGGCTGAAGTGCAGCAGGCCAAGGGCGAAGCCACACGCCATGTCGGTCAGGTGGTGCCTACCCAGCAACACCCGGGACATGCCCACCAGGAAGGCCCAGAGCACCAGCAGGATGCGGAGTGGAACAGCCAGGACCAGGTGGGAAAGCAGGAACTTGGACACCATGGCGGCGCGACTGGCGTGGGCCGCCGGGAAGGAGTACACGTCCATGGCACAGTAGTCCAGGAAGCCCGGAGTCATCTCCCAGGGTCCTTTGCGTTTGATCAGCTTCTGGACACCGGCCACAGTCATGATGTCAAGTAGGAGGGCTGAGGAGGGAGGATTAAAAAAAACAATGTTGCATGAAAAAGCCCAATCAGATCAATTAACCATAGGGCAGTAAACCACAACACACAATATCAGTAGTCAAAAACCCATGGAGATCAATTACATTCTCAATCATGTAATATCTGTTACAGGGCTAAGCATCAGTGGTTAAGCAACTAGGCAGGCCAGGCAGTACCTCAGCAATGCCGCAGTGGATTTAACGAAGAGCCGAGAGTTTGTGGAACAGTAGCGCATCGCCTCACCCCCCCCTCTCTTCCCTGTATGTGATCAGAATGTATGAGCCTCTATGCTACAGCATCCCAATGGCAACATTATCAGGCTAGCAGCCCAGTTACTCTATAAATAGGTCTGGAAGCTAGCACAGGACTGGGAGAGTTCTTAGCTTATAGTTAGTTCAGCTTTGGCTTAATTTATGTGCACTGTCTGTGTAGTAATTTGATCTGAGGCGACTGTCGCTGAGAGTATTTGCAAGTAAAATACTGAGATAGAAACATTTTCCTCCTCAAACCCTTGTAATAAGACTGTAGTAAACTGGTAATAGATGTATAATAGACTTACTTAACCATGCTTGGGTGTGATATAGATACCTATGAATTATTTAAATATGTCTGACTTAATGCAGGTCTAAAGTTGATATTTTCAGTCATGTCTTCTGCAGACCTCTTTTTAGAAGCATCCAACCCTCTTCGTGCAGCCCAAAATATCCCCACAATCACCACCTTTCATTTTTGATTACCCAGCTACCTCCCCACCCTGTGGAATCTGTCAGGACTCAGGATTACAACATTGATTATGCTGTCTTCTTCCTGTACACCCACACACACATAACCCCCTAGTTCTGGAGTAAAGTAAACTTTTAGCAATTAAAGAATTGACTGTGGTCACCGACATTAACATAACATAACATGGAATGGAAAGAAAGAACTGGGTTAAGGATGAAAAAGGAATGTGGGGAAAATTGAAAGAAGGCAAAGAGAAGAAAATGGACAGCATGAAAGTGAGTAGGTGGTACATTGGGGTCATTCTGGGACAGTGGGGACACAGCGCTGAGTCGCTTGGAAAGAAAGCAATTGGTACCAACTATAGGACCCAGCTCTGCTCCCTGACACAGCCCACCTCAGCACTACTAAAGGTAAGGAAGGAAAGCCATGGATTTCACCAGTCTAGAACGTTATGTACTGTATGATGCCCTTCAAAGCAAAAAGATGTGTATCTTTTCTAAAATCGAGCACACAGCCATGTAATCTCCATAGACAAATATTGGCAGTAGAATGGCCCGTACTGAAGAGCTCAGTGACTTTCAATGATGCCACCTTTCCAACAAGTCAATTCATAAAATTTCTGCCCTGCTAGAGCTGCCCTGGTCAACTATAAGTGCTGTTATTGTGAAGTGGAAATGTCTAGGATCAACAACGGCTCAGCCGTGAAGTGGTAGGTCTCACACACAAGCTCACAGAACAGAACCGCTGAGTGCTGAAGCGCATAATGTGTAAAAATCATCTGTCCATGGTTTCAACACTCACTACCGAGTTCCAAACTGCCTCTGGAAGCAACGTCAGCACAATAACTGTTCGTTGGCAGCTTCATGAAATGGGTTTCCATGGCCAATCAGCCGCACACAAGCCTAAGAGCACCATGTGCAATGCCAAGCATCGGCTGGAGTGGTCTAAAGCTCGCCGCCATTGGACTCTGGAGCAGTGGAAACGAGTTCTCTGGAGTGATGGATCATGCTTCACCATCTGGCAGTCCGACGGACAAATCTGGGTTTGGCGAGTGCCAGGAGAACGCTACCTGCCCCAATGCATAGTGCCAACTGTAGAGTTCGGGCGGAGGAGGAATAATGGTCCTGGGCTGTTTTTCATGGTTCGGGCTAGGCTCTTAGTTCCAATGAAGGGAAATCTTAACGCTACAGCCAGTTTTGGGAAGGCTCTTTGCTGTTTCAGTATGACAATGCCCCCTTACACAAAGCGAGGTCCATACAGAAATGGTTTGTCAAGGTTGGTGTGGAAGAACTTGACTGGTCTGCACAGAGCCCTGACCTCAACCCAATCGGACCTTTGGGATGAATAGGCCTAATCGGCCAATATCAGTGCCCTACCTCACTAATGCTCTTGTGGCTGAATGGAAGCAAGTCCCCACAGCAACGTTCCAACATTTAGTTTCAAGCCTTGCCAGAAGAGTGGAGGCTGTTATAGCAGCAAACTGGGGTCCAACTCCATATTAATGCCCATGATTTTGGAATGAGATGTTCAACGAGCAGGTGTCCACATAGTGTATCTGTCTATTTGACTGTGCCTGTCTATTCCTGGCAAAATTAAGTCAAAGAGAAGTGTTATTGAGAATTATACTGCCTTCACAGCTCGCCTTAATCAGGATGTTTGTTTAAACACAGTGGTTCCCTATCCCATCCTGGTTCACTATTAATGACCTGAACAATGCCCCAAACACAATATTCCAAAATGTCCCAAATTAAACAGATTATAGACTGAACACAATACAGCTTCAGTCCACAGATTTGCAGTGTTTTTCTGAGTAATCCCGCCTAAACCAGGCATCCGGCACAGGAGTAAAAATAAAATCCCTCAGGGGGGACATGGTGAATTCACAGGTATGAACCAGCCAACATGGTGGGCCTACGATAGCAAAGGGGTGTGTAGTAGTACACATAGCTGAATGAGAATAATACACACAACTGTGGCAATCTGTTGGATGTGTGTGGGCCTATAGTACTTTTGAAGTATCACACGCACACACGCATGTACACACACACACACACACACACATGCACACACACACACACAATCACAATTTGTCACATTGGCCCCAATTTGTTCTGAGAAATGCATAATTCACTCAAATCAATCTTGGGGATAGTCTGCTGCTCTCCTTCACAGAAGTGTGTAAAAATAACCACCTAAAATGAGTTCACCATCTAGGAGGATTCCATTACCGCTAGTTAGAGAAATCAGGGTCGTACTTTAGGTTGGCTATGTCACATTCGTTTGACTAAAGCAACTGTAGGGAAATAACCTATTGATCCTAAATCAAGGAAGTAAGTATCATAAAGTATTTATTACTTTCATAAGGTACTTTGGAAAATTATTCTACTGTAGCTTCTGTAGCAGCTGCCATAGTGGGGATAAGAAGTGCAAAGCAGTGTGTAGGCCTGTATCTTCATATAGGCCTATGCTTGACACTAATGATACTGACTTCACTGAGTCTTTCGATGTAGGCCTCTGGCTTGTTAAAATGTCTACTTATAGTTCTTCAGTCCAAAGTCAAATCATGATGTGTGGAGCCTTAAGCCTTGCACCTGTTCCCCAGGCCTGGTTCTGTGCTGGGTGATGGAGAGAGTAGAGACCATGGAGGGCTAGGATTTCATAATGACCTGCTTCTGATACTCTACCATGGAATGCTCTAAAATCACATTCTGGTGAACAATGACATCCTTTGGTGAGATGTTGTTAACAATGATGCTTTAAATATATTCTATATTGACATGGATTATATAAGCCTAATACAGGGCCTGGGTCCAGGGATAAGGAAGTAGAGGGAGATGTGATCATATCAGTAGGCTACACCAGGGCTTCCCAACTTTTTCCCCAGGCCCCCCTTTTTCACATTTGAAAAATGTCACACCCCCTTAGGAAAATGTGGTTGTTTTGAAGCTCAATTCCTGCAATTCTACATAGTTTAAAAAGACGCATTACATATTTTAGGTAGGCTATATAATTATAATTATAATCATAATAATATTAATAATTATCATTATTATAATTTTCCAAATGGTATTGCGCTACCAAATATAGTTTATTATGATCATTTATATGAAAACCCAATTGAATTATACATATTGTCTTTTACAGAAAGTAATTCATTCAATTGATAGTGACAGAGTCACATATTGTATAAGATTACTTTCTAAGCAAATGAGGGGGGGCGAGCCCCTTAGGTTGGGGACCCCAGGGCTACACCTATTAAAAATGCACTGATAGACACACTATAATAACCAAGCCATTAAAGAAGAGCTGAGTCATACATATAGCTTACAATTCAATAACATAATTATTACACAATGTGTTTTGGGTACAGAGTGAGGAGTGCATTTACCAAGTAATAGATTGACCAAGACCTCTTGTCCGGCCAGCGTATTACTCCTTGTCAGACACACGATAGTGCCAAAGATCCACGTGATGCCGTGCCCTGTAAGCGCGAGCAGGGTGATCATGGAACGAACGCTGCCCCAAGACGACGACGTGTAGGCGCAGACCCCCAGGCGCTTGGACAGACAAATGTCAATGGCGAGGAGGGAGCTCATCGCTATCCCTTTGAAGGAAGGGTTCAGTTGGATACAGTCCTCATCGGGCAGTTTCGCGGGCTCTTTCCGATCCTTGTTGGCACTGTCGGTAGGTTCCTGCGGGTCGCACGGTTGGCTTGCTTGGTGTTTGGGTTGGGCCGGTCGCCTTGCGGTGCCACGGGTCTCAGAGTTAACGCACCGGAGAGGCTGATTCAGGGACATGAACTCGGGTCTGCTCAGGACGTTGTTCCGATCCCGCGTCCTGGACCTAGAACTCGGAATTGCAGGCATTTTGGATTGGTCTCACTTTACAACGTTTCAGAAGGACAATTTCTCGTTTTACGCACGAAGGCTAAATGTCCAAAGCTAAGCCCTGTCGCCCTGTCCTTCCCCTCCTGTGGCCTTATCAGATATATTTAGCCGGTTGGAATGCGCGCTGCCCATGCTGCTGTGTTTAGCCTGCAACGGGATCCATGCAGGCTTGAAGAAGCTTGACTGGCATCTGCATGGGCCAATCGAACGAGACACAATCTACAGCGAAAACAGAATGTCATCATCAGCTTTTAACATGTCATGAACTAAAATATACAATAATGAGCAACTAACATGGAATGGCATGGAGGTTTTGTCTTGATCCTGAACGGCAGGTGTGGTGGTGCAGTAGGCCTATCACAAACAAACTGAAGACACTGGTTTTATGCATAAATAGATGGGCCATACTGTACGTCTGTTATGCTCAAGGAGAAAGACAAATGGTATCATCTTACCAGGCCGAAGTATAGGAATGAGCTATCGTTCAGATCCCTTTCGCGCGCTGCACAACACTGGCACTTGGATTGGAATTTAGAGAATGCGGAAAGAATTCTAACTAGACAGTGTCGAGTTAATTAAAGGCAATCAACAAATCCATAGTCATCTCGGCGAGCCAGGTAAAATAAATTCAATATTTAGAAAACAATGAGAGCTCTTAGGGCCGTGTCAGTCGTGGACATGACGTAGCCTACGCAACCGTGCTCATCACGGACACCCTCTTCGGGATGGGAGTTCTCCAAGGTTCTTAAATTGACAGCAACAGAGACACTCAGCACGAACCCATGGCACGTCTTCGTCAATTTGGCAAGGACCAAAAATAGAAGAAAATAAACCGCAAATCAAGAAGCAATAACAAACATTAAATTATGAAAATTGACTTGATCAATTTCTTAAAAGGTTTCTTCTCAGGAGGACTGAGGAGCATACATAAGTGGGACTATTATCAGGCGAAAAGCAAGGCAACCAATTTAATTCAAAGTAGGCCTAAATGTATATTATTTTATTTTTATTAAATATTCACCACTGTATCTTTTATAATTAGACATGCAGCCAAATTGATGTGAGCTATAGCCTATAACATCGTCCAAAACAGTCAATTAAATTAGGGCTATTCGCTTAACTTTGACATATAGAATTGGCCTATTATAGCCTATAATTATGTTCTATTTAATAAATGTAGCAATAAGCCATCACTACATTTCCCAGAATGCTTGCAGTGGCGAGGGGAAGTGTCGTCTCAAAGGTACTTAAATAAAGGAGCTGAAGCTCAAGCCGCTAGAATAGACCAATGCGGGAGGGCGAACCTGCTGTGGCCGCGATGGGACCAGCGCACAGAAATGACAGTCTGTCTTGGAATTGGGACTAAATTATACTCAAAGGACAGGGATCGAGGAAGGAGCCTGGTTGGGTTATCGGAGACATTCCATGTATTAAAATAGTTTTTTATTAGTTGATCTACAAGAAGATATGGATCCAAACGGAGAGGGGAAAGTTAACCTGGTTGCCTTTGAATATTTCCGGTGTTCATTGTAACCCACGATTAAATACATGTAAGTTGAAATGATACCACTACCGGACCTTGAAATTGAATGCAACGATAAAAGAGAAGGGAACCAACTGGGAAGATAACGGAATTACCACTCGAACCATGCGCGCACGCATCTAGGGCAGTCCTAAAAACTGTCTTGAGGGGACAATTCACAAAGACGGGCTTGCATTGGACAAAAGTGTGGTAAACCTCTATTTATAAAAATAAAATATATTTGGTTTATGCTACAACAGGCTTTTTGCAACGAGACTACATTTATATTTACATTTGAGTTATTTAGCAGACGCTCTTATCCAGAGCGACATGCAATGAGTGCATTCATCTTAAGATGGCTAGGTGGGACAACCACATATCACAGTCATAGTCAGTACATTTCTCCTCAATAAAGTAGCTATCAGCAAAGTCAGAGTTAGTAAGGGGGAGGGGAAAGCCCAGTGCGAGTGTTAGTTCAGGAAAGTCATATTTTCTAATTGTTTTATTTTAGGCTAAACGTCACTACCAATTTCATTTTGCATACCATGTCTACAATTTGTGGCGTTGTAAGGACCGCAATATTTATGATAGATTTATTCTTATCCCTCATATAGTCCCCGTGCATAGAGTTATTGTGGGATTGCACGCGGGCTGTGTATCTATTGTAGCGTGAACCTTAAGCAACATATTCTAGAGGGGTTATTTAATATTGTAAAGGAATACTTTTGATACATATGATTAAATTAATGTGCACGTGCTCCTCATGTAGTCCATTTTTATGTGGCATTGTGGCAAAGGGGGCCTATTATAGCCTACTGTGGTATTAAATGTCAACAGTTTATTGTTACATAATTAAGACGTTGTTCAACACAAGCCATTGCTGGCTGCAGTCCTCCTATCCACACCAAAACTACTTTTTTGGAATGAAAACCTTTCACCAGTGACAGAATGCTTAATTGAGGCAAAAGTTGATTTTACGCATGTTCAGAATGAAAATTGACATGAATAGGCAAAAAAATTAGTGGCGCTGAGCTCAGCCAATATGACGTCGAAATGCTATGTTAGCAGTTTTTGTAAATTATGCTTAGGTCACAATTATCAATAAAGTCTGCTTAATTAGACCACAAGGCACATGTGAGCAGTGGCTGTTGCACATATCCAACGGTCGCAAATTGCCAGTAATCGTGGTCGATCTCGCGCTGATGGTGGAGGTGAGAGAGAGCACACAGCACACATCTGGAGGCATTTCTATTGATGGAGGAAGCTTCAAGACACGGAAAAGAAAGTTGCATCGGCTCTGTTTTGGTGATGTGATCTGATGGCCAATGAAAAGCAGAAAGCATGCTGATGTGAATTTAATCACAACTCCTCCATTATTGAGTAAATTATTACATTTTCCATCATAGTGTTGGAATACAGAACTGGTTGCAAAATGCATGGCTTTTATGAACATGTCAGCAAAGAGGTAGCCTAGTCATTCTCAACGGAGAACACTGGCCATTTGACAGTGCCACCCTTTTTCGTTTTTTTTTGTCTTTTTTGACTATTGAAAATGTGGATGCAATTGTGAATTTCTTGCTGTTTCCATGCGTCTTTCTCCTCCAGACCTCGGGACGTTGTTGTGGATTGTATTGCTATTTAATGCAATGGGCTGTATCCAGAGTATCAGGTGTAAGCCCAAGAGTTTCCGTGAAAGTATCATCGTTCTCGAGGTGAACTCCTCCATTGACTCCACGCCAACCAGCATCGACGAGTCATCCAGTGTGGTTCTGCGCTATCGGACACCGCACTTCCGAGCCTCTGCTCGGGTACTAGTGCCGCCCGTGGCCGGTAAAGAGACGTGGACCGTTGGCTGGATTCAAGCATGCAACCACATGGAGTTCTACAACAAATATGGAACCAAAGGGATGTGAGTATCAACCTAAACCCAACCCACATAACAAATTAAATTATTATCACATTTGATTAGACAAAGGCCGAATAAAAATAACTCAGAATTAAAATGGCAGACAATACCTGTCACCCGCAATCTACTTCATTATTCATGTTCACCTCTCAATGTCGCTGGGGCATTCGGAAAGTATTCAGACCCCTTTACTTTCCCCACATGTTTTTACATTACAGCCTTATTCTAAAATGGATTGAATCAAATGTTCCCTCATCTATCTTCACACAATATAAAATAAAGACAGAAATACCTTATTTACATAAGTATTCAGACCATTTGTTATGATACTCGAAATTCAGCTCAGGTGCATCCTGTTTACATTGATCATCTTTCAGATGTTTCTACAACTTGATTGGAGTCCACCTGTGGTAAATTCAATTTATTGGAAATTATTTGGAAAGGCACACACCTGTCTATATAAGGTCCCACAGTTGACAGTGCATGTCACAGCAAAAACCAAGCCATGAGGTCGAAGGAATTGTCCGTAGAGCTCCTAGACAGGATTGTGTCAAGGCACAGATCTGGGCAAGGGTACCAAAAATGTCTGCAGCATTGAAGGTCCCCAGGAACACAGTGGCCTCCATCATTCTTAAATGGAAGAAGTTTGGAACCACCCAAGACTCTTCCTAGAGCTGGCCGCCCGGCCAAACTGAGCAATCAGAGGAGAAGGGCCTTGGTCAGGGAGGTGACCAAGAACCTGATGGTCACTCTGACAGAGCTACAGAGTTCCTCTGTGGCAATGGGAGAACCTTCCAGAAGGACAACCATCTCTGCAGCACTCCACCAATCAGGCCTTTATGGTAGAGTGGCCAGACGGTAGCCACTCCTCAGTAAAAGGCACATGACAGCCCGCTTGGAGTTTGCCAAAAGGCACTTAAAGACTCTCAGACCATGAGAAACAAGATTCTCTGGTCTGATGAAACCAAGATTGAACTCTTTGGCCTGAATACCAAGCGTCACATCTGGAGGAAACCTGGCACTATCCCGGGTGAAGCATGGTGGGGGCAGCATCATGCTGTGGGGATGTTTTTCAGCGCCAGGGACTGGGAGACTAGTCAGGATTGAGGGAAAGATGAACGGAGCAGAGTACAGAGAAATCCTTGATGAAAAACTTCTCCAGAGCACATAGGACCTCGGACTGGGCCCAAGGTTCACCTTCCAACGGGACAACGACCTGAAGCACAAAGCCAAGACAACACAGGAGTGGCTTCGGGACAAGTCTCTGAATGTCCTTGAGTGGCCCAGCCAGAGCCCGGACTTGAACCCCATTGAACATCTCTGGAGAGACCTGAAAATAGCTGTGCAGCGACACTCCCCATCCAACCTGACAGAGTTTGAGAGGATCTGCAGGGAAGAATGGGAGAAACTCCCCAAATCCAGGTGTGCCAAGATTTTAGCGTCATACCTAAGAATACTTGAGGCTGTAAACACTGTCAAAGGTGCTTCAACAAAGTACTGAGTAAATGGTCTGAATACTTATGTAAATGTGATATTTATTTCATTTGCTTTGTCATTATGGGGTATTGTGTGTAGATTGATGAGGGAAAAAAACGATTTAATCCATTTTAGATTAAGGCTGTAATGTAACAACATGTTACAGGAAAAAATAAAGGGGTCTGAATACTTTCCGAACGCACTGTATTTTCAGATAGATTGGAGGTGTTAATTCTAGAACGTCAACAGTCTACTTTAGGCTTCCTCGTAGCTGGATCACTGAACCATGCGTCATGATGAGTTAGTGATAATTAGAACGAAGATGTACATTTTTATTCATACTGAAAATCCATCCTCTATTGCAGAATCAAATCAATTATTATACTGAACAAAAATATAAATGCAACATGTAAAGTGTTGGTCCCATGTTTCATGAGCTGAAATAAAAGATCTCAGAAAAGTTCCACATGCACAAAAAGCTTATTTCTCAGAAGTTTTGTTTACAAATTTCTTTACATTCCTGTTAGTGAGCATTTCTCCTTTGCCAAGATAATCCATCCACCTGACAGGTGTGGCATATCAAGAAGCTGATTAAACAGCATGATAACAGAGGTGTACCTTGTGCTGGTGACAATAAAAGGCCACTCTAAAATCTGCAGTTTCCCCTTATGTTTCAGCATAGTAATGCACGGCCCCATGTCACAAAGATCTGTACACAATTCCTGGAAGCTGAACATGTCCCAGTTCTTCCAGGGCCTGCATACTCACCAGCATGTCACCCATTGAGCATGTTTGGGATGCTCTGGAGCAACGTGTACGACAGCGTGTTCCAGTTCCCGCCAATATCCATCTACTTCACACAGCCATCGAAGAGGAGTGGGACAACATTCCACAGGCCACAATCACCAGCCTGATCAATTATATGCAAAGGAGATGTGACGCACTGCATGAGGCAAATGGTGGTCACACCGGATACTGACTGGTTTTCTGATCCACGCCCCTACTTTTTTTTTAAAGGTATCTGTGACCAACAGATGCATATCTGTAATCCCAGTCATGTAAAATCCTTAGATTAGGGCCTAATGAATTGATTTCAATTGACCGATTTCTTTATATGAACAGTAACTCAGTAAAACCTTTGAAATTGTTGCATGTTGGGTTTATATTTTTGTTCAGTATAATTTTGATTTACATTTGGTTGAGTTGTCAACTAATCTGAATTCAAAGTGAAATCAACAAAAAAGGTCACCATATCATTGGATTTAGGTTCAAAGTTGGTTAAAAAGAATACATAATTCTTATGTTGAATACTTTTTGCAAATGTGATCAGTTAACCACATTGATTCCAAGTTATTACATACATTTTTGGGGTTGAAATTACGTTGAAACACCGTTGACTCAACCAGTTTTTTCCCAGTGAGAAGGCTTTCACAAACACCGTTTGTAAAATGTATCAACTCAAGCTGGGTTTCATTGTGAGGTAGGCTACTGGAGTCAACAAAAACTGTATGGTATGAGAAATAAAATTATTCTCAAAATATTAGGAAATTAATTAAAGGCCAGACAATTCATTAAAATACCCCTTTCGTTCGGCTCGGTAACTGTTTACAGATGTCTGTGACTTATACAATGTTACACAAATTCAGTTTGTCCCACATCCTGTGGAGGCGACCACAAGTTGACGTATACCCAGAATGCTGAGGGTTTATCTTCACCCGTTACAGCATGGGATGTTTGGGTCTGCATGTCACAGATTACACACACCGTCCCAATACTGCGATCTCCTCCCCTACATTGCCTTCTCCCCTTGCCCTAGTCTGGCTATGTGTGTTTGTCTGTGCATGTTTGTCTCTGTGTGTGTGTGTGTTAATCTCTCGCTCTGGGCCTAAAGAGACACTGAATGGGAAAAACAATATTAATGCTGTGTGAGATTAGAGAGACATGTCCCTCTGCTCTGCAAACAAAACCTAATTTGAAGAGAGACTAGAGAGAGAAAAAGAGAGAGCGAGAGAGAGAGATGAAACAGGCATTAACAACCTCTCTCTTTCTCAGAGCAGCTATGACCTCAAAGCGACATATTTCTACTGATTTGAGGTATAAAGAATGCCCCGGTAGTCAGATTTGTAAATACAGTAGCATTTCCCCCTTATGCTTTTCTGTGTAGTATAGAGCCTATTCTCTGAACAAGAGAACCATGATTTCCCTGTAATACTTGTCGTTAGTCTTGACAAATGCCTTCATACATTTAAGCTCATTTCCATTATCATTCAGTGTGGCCCTTTTGACTGCAATCTCAGAGAAAGACAAAATGTACTTAGTAGCTTCTTAATAACCCAGAGTGTCATCCATGTTTGAGGAGATAGTTAAGATGCAGGACGTAAGCTCTCCCTCTATTGAGACTCCTGTTCTGAGTTCTGTCAATTACTGCGGTAAACTTCCAGGATGCTCTGGTCTAATTGGACAGAGTGACTCAGGATAATACTGTGGATGATTTCTCTGTCAGTTCAGGTGCGTGCCCTGGTTTCTGAATTTGCCAGACACCCAGTCTTACAGCTGCTGAATAGAGCAGCAGTAGTCTATTATTCACTTTTAGTGGTATAGGAGTGTTAGGTGTATAAACACAGTGATGTAATGCAACACGCACGCACGCACACAAACACACGCACGCACGCACACACGCACACACACACACACACACACACACAAGCATACAAGCACATACAGTGCCTTCAGAATGTATTCACACCACTTGACTTTTTCCACATTTTATTGTGGTACAGCCTGAATTTAACTAGGCAAGTCAGTTAAGAACAAATTCCTATTTTCAATGACAGCCTAGGAACAGTGGGTTAACTGCCTTGTTCAGGGCAGAATGACAGATTTTTACCGTGTCAGCTCGGGGATTCAATCTTGCAACCTTCCGGTTACTAGATCCAACACTCTAACCACTAGGCTACCTGCTGCCCCCGGAAGCCTGTACAGAATAAAACATATTCCAAAACATGCATCCTGTTTGCAATAAGGCACTGAAGTAAAAATTAAAAAAATGTGGCAATTTTGTTTACTTCATGTCCTGAATACAAAGTTTTAAGTTTGGGTCAAATCCAACACAACACATCACTGAGTACCACTCTTCATATTTTCAAGCATGGTGGTGGCTGCATCATGTTATGTGTATGCTTGTCATTGGCAAGGACTAAGAAGTTTTTTAGGATAAAAATAAATGGAATAGAGATAAGCACAGGCAAAATCCTAGAGGAAAACCTAGTTCAGTCTGCTTTCCAAACAGACACTGGGAGACAAATTCACCTTTCAGCAGGACAATAACCTAAAACACAAGTCCAAATATACACTGGAGTTGCTCACCAAGACGACATTGAATGTTCCTGAGTGGCCTACTTACAGTTTTGACTTAAATCAGCTTGATAATCTATGGCAAGACTTGAAAATGGCTGTCTAGCAATGATGAACAACCAACTTGACAGAGTTTGAATAAAAATGTAATAATAATGTGCAAATATTGTACAATCCAGGTGCAAAGCTCTTAGAGACTTACCCAGAAAGACTCACAGCTGTAATCGCTGGCAAAGGTGATTCTAACATGTATTGATTGACTCAGGGATCTGAATACTTATGTAAATGAGATATTTCTGTATTTCATTTTCAATACATTTGCAAACATGTCTAAAAACATGTTTTTACTTTGTCATTATGGGGTATTGTGTGTAGATGGTTGAGAAAACAATTACGTTTAATCCATTTTGAATTGAGGCTGTAACACAACAAAATGTGGAGTAAGTTAAGGGTTATGAATACTTTCTGAAGGCACTGTAGGTGGGCACCAGAGGAGGCTTGATAATGGCTGGAATGAAATTAATGGAACAGAGTCAAACATGTTGTTTCCATATGTTTGATGTGTTTGATACCGTTCCATTTATACTATTCCAACCATTACAATGAGCCCGTCCTCCTATAGCTCCTTCCACCAGCCTCCACTGGTGGGCATGCATGCTGTATACATGCACACACACAGACCCCACACACTCTGGTAAGACTCAAGGGGGCTGTCCCAAGCAGTTTTTCCAGACTGTGCACACTGCACACTCGCATCGGCACAGAGACACAGGCTCAGACACATCACATCCACACGCCCACAACATCCAACAGACATACTCACACACCCACATTGTTTGAAGCCAAGTCAAGAAGCCAAGACACTATCACACCCATTCATGTGTACACACACACGCAGACACGCATACAAAGGCTCAAAGATGCTATGATTGATTACCCTGAATTAGTCAGCTCGCCACCCATGTGTCTGAGTATCCCGTCTAAATAATCTCTCCCTTCCCTGTTTGGTAAAAGGAGATTGCAATAAAACCTCCTTTATACTAGCACAATTTAGATATACCGTTGAAGTCGGAAGTTTACATACACTTTAGCCAAATACATTTCAACTCAGTTTATCACAATTCCTGACATTTAATCCTAGTAAAAATTCTCTCAGGTCAGTTAGGATCACCACTTAATTTTAAGAATGTGAAATGTCAGAATAATAGTAGAGAGAATGATTTATTTCAACTTTTATTTCTTTCATCACATTCCCATTGGGTCAGAAGTTTACATACACTCAATTAGTATTTGGTAGCATTGCCTTTAAATTGTTTAACTTGGGTCAAACGTTTCGGGTAGCCTTCCACAAGCTTCCCACAATCAGTTGGGTGAATTTTGGCCCATTCCTCCTGACAGAGCTGGTGTAACTGAGTCAGGTTTGTAGGCCTCCTTGCTTGCACACGCTTTTTCAGTTCTGCCCACACATTTTCTATAGGATTGAGGTCAGGGCTTTGTGATGGTCACTCCAATACCTTGACTTTGTTGTCCTTAAGCCATTTTGAAAGTATGCTTGGGTCATTGTCCACTTGGAAGACACATTTGCGACCAAGCTTTAACTTCCTGACTGATGTCTTGAGAATGCTGCTTCAATATATCCACATAATTTCCTCCTCATGATGCCATCTTATTTGTGAAGTGCACCAGACCCTCCTGCAGCAAAGCACCCCCACAACATGATGCTGCCACCCATTTGGTATGGTTGGGATGGTGTTCTTCAGCTTGCAAGCCTCCCCATTTTTCCTCCAAACATAATGATGGTCATTATGGCCAAACAGTTTATATTTGTCATCAGACCAGAGGACATTTCTCCAAAAAGTATGATCTTCGTCCCCATGGGCATTTGCAAACCGTAGTCTGGCTTTTTTATGGTGGTTTTGGAGCAGTGGCTTCTTCCTTGCTAAGCGGCCTTTCAGGTTATGTTGATATAGGACTCTTTTACTGTGGATATAGATACATTTGTACCTGTTTCCTCCAGCATCTTCACAAGGTCCTTTGCTGTTGTTCTGGGATTGATTTGCACTTTTCTCACCAAAGTACATTCATCTCTAGGAGACAGAACGTGTCTCCTTCTGAGCAGTATGACGGCTGCGTGGTCCCATGGTGTTTATACTTGCGTACTATTGTTTGTACAGATGAACGTGGTACCTTCAGGCGTTTGGAAATTGCTCCCAAGGATGAACCAGACTTGTGGAGTTCTACAATTCTTTTTCTGAGGTCTTGCTGATTATTTTGATTTTCCCATGATGTCAAGCAAAGAGCACTGAGTTTGAAGGTAGGCCTTGAAATACATCCACAGGTACACCTCCAATTGACTCAAATTATGTCAATTAGCCTATCAGAATCTTCTAAAGCCATGACATCATTTTCAGTAATTTTCAAGCTGTTTAAAGGCACAGTTCATCTATGTAGTAAACTTCTGACCCACTGGAATTGTGATACAGTGAATTATAAGTGAAATAATCTGTCTGTAAACAATTGTTGGAAAAATGACTTGTGTCATTTACAAAGTAGATGTTCTAACCGACTTGCCAAAGCTATAGTTTGTTAACAAGAAATGTGTGGAGTGGTTGAAAAACAAGTTTTAATAACTCCAACCTAAGTGTATGTAAACTTCTGTGTCACTTTATAAGAAGGTACAGCAAATTGTTGGTGTCTCTGCTTGTCATGTATCTAGTCCGTCACTCAACATCAAATGAAGCCACGCTCGCCACTACAGTTGACTGGCCGTTTAGTACGTTGGGTCCTTTCTACAGATGTAAGATCTTAATTTTTCTTCTGTAGCCAGTTTGCTACAGCAGGAAAATAATCCTGCAGCAACAGGAAATATTAATTATGTGGATTATAATTAATGGACATTTTGTAGTGCAAAATAATTAATGTAATTAAGGGCAAATCAGGTCTGACATTTCTACGTGGAAATTACAAACTTTAAAAGCCTTTTTAAAAGTCAAATACACTACAAGTTTGCATTTCCTGGAAAATTCTCAGCAACAATAGAGTGATCAAATTAAGATCCTACATCTGAAGGATCTATTTCAATAGAGCACCTCCCATGGTTTTGAACGAGAGTACTATACTGAAAATAGTATAGTATTGTAATGAAAATGCCATCAATAAAGAGTAGGTAGATCCTGTAGTATCATTAGACCTCCAATAGGGGGAGAGAGAAAAAGAGCATGATGAACACAAGGCAAATGTTCTTGCTCTTGGGCATGTTCTGTTCTCAAGAAACCATGTGTTATCAAGATAAAAATATGAGGAGAGTGCTTTGTTGCCATTGTCCGCAGTCGTTGGCCCTTCACAGTGGAATTGATGTAACAGTTTGGCTCCTGTCTGAGATATACAGTATTTATAGATGGAAAGATTGTTCAACTTGTTTTGGAGACAGATTGATAGAGGATATAGTGATTTGTAGCGACAAGAATGGACATGGATGAAACATAATCCTTGTTCTGTACAGACACACACACACACACAAAGAAAAACAATATTGGCCACTCACACCCACTCCCATAGACACACACACACACTAAAATGTATATTCTATTCTACTGAGCAATTAACTTTATGTTCGTATTCTTATCTTTTATTAGTTCTTATTGATGTTGCATTGTCGAGAAGGAACCTGCAAGTAAGCATTTAGTTCATCTGTCGGCCCCAACTCAGGCCCTGTGTGTAGTTAACCGACCATCTCTGCCCATTCATCGACATTTTACCTGTTGTTGTTGTCTTAGTTGATTAGCTGCTGTTGTCTTACCCGTTGTTGCCTTAGCTAGCTCTCCCAATCAACACCTGTGATTTTTTTATGCCTCGCTTTATGCCTCTTTCAAATGTCAATATGCCTTGTACACTGTTGTTTAGGATAGTTATTATTGTCTTAGTTTACTGCGGAGCCCCTAGTCCCACTCAACATGCCTCAGATACCTCCTTTGTCCCACCTCCCACACATGTGGTGACCTCACCCAGCATAACTAGTCCGTCCAGAGATGCAACTTCTCTTATCATCACTCGGTGCCTGGGTTTACCTCCACTGTACCCGCACCCCACCACACCTCTGTCTGTACATTATGCCCTGAATCTATTCTACCACAAGCATAAATCTGCTCCTTTTATTCTCTGTCCCCAACGCACTAGACGACCAGTTTTGATAGCCTTTAGCCGTACCCTCATCCTACTCCTCCTCTGTTCCTCGGGTGATGTGGAGGTTAACCCAGGCCCTGCGTGTCCCCAGGCACTCTCATTTTTTGACTTCTGTAACCGAAAAAGCCTTGGTTTCATGCATGTTAACATCAGAAGCCTCCTCCCTAAGTTTGTTTTTCTCACTGTTTTAGCACACTCCGCCAACCCTGATGTCCTTGCCGTGTCCGAATCCTGGCTTAGGAAGGCCACCAAAAATTCAGAGATTTCCATACCCAACTACAACATTTTCCGTCAAGATAGAACTGCCAAAGGGGGATGAGTTGCAATCTACTCCAGAGATAGCCTGCAAAGTTCTGTCATACTTCCCAGGTCTATGCCCAAACAGTTCGAGTTTCTCATTTTAAAAATGAATCTCTCCAGAAATAAGTCTCTCACTGTTGCCGCCTGTTATTATAGACCCACTCAGCTCCCAGCTGTGCCCTGGACACCATATGTGAATTGATTGCCCCCATCTATCTTCAGAGTTCGTTCTGTTAGGTGACCTAAACTGGGATATGCTTAACACCCCGGCAGTCCTACAATCTAAGCTAGATGCCCTCAATGGCACACAAATTATCAAGGAACCCACCAGGTACAACCCTAAATCCGTTAACATGGGCAGCCTCATAGATATTATCCTGACCAACTTGCCATCTAAACACACCTCTGCTGTTTTCAATCAGGATTTCAGCGATCACTGCCTCATTGCCTGCATCCGCTATGGGTCCACGGTCAAACGACCACCCCTCATCAATGTCAAACGCTCCCTAAAACACTTCTGCGAGCAGGCCTTTCTAATCAACCTGGCCCAGGTATCCTGGAAGGATATTGACCTCATCCCGTCAGTCGAGGATGCCTGGTCGTTCTTTAAAAGTAATTTCCTCACCATCTTAAAACGCATGCCTCTTTCAAAAAATGTAGAACGAAGAACAGATATAGCCCTTGGTTCACTCCAGACCTGACTGCCCTCGACCAGCACAAAAACATCCTGTGGCGGACTGCACTAGCATCGAATAATCCCCGCGATATGCAACTTTTCAGGGAAGTCAGGAACCAATACATGCAGTCAGTCAGGAAAGCAAAGGCTAGCTTTTTTAAACAGAAATGTGCATCCTGTAGCTCTAACTCCAAAAAGTTTTGGGACACTGTAAAGTCCATGGAGAATAAAAGCACCTCCTCCCAGCTGCCCACTGCACTGAGGCTAGGTAACACTGTCACCACCGATAAATCCACGATAATCGAGAATTTCAATAAGCATTTCTCTACGGCTGGCCATGCTTTCCTCCTGGCTACCCCAACCCCGGCCAACAGCTCCGCACCCCCCGCAGCTACTTGCCCAAGCCTCCCCAGCTTCTCCTTCACCCAAATCCAGATAACAGATGTTCTGAAAGAGCTGCAAAACCTGGACCCGTACAAATCAGCTGGGCTAGACAATCTGGACCCTCTCTTTCTAAAATTATCCGCCGCCATTGTTGCAACCCCTATTACCAGTCTGTTCAACCTCTCTTTCGTATTGTCCGAGATCCCTAAAGATTGGAAAGCTGCCTCGGTCATCCCCCTCTTCAAAGGGCCCGAACTGGTATAGACCTATATCCGTCCTGCCCTGCCTTTCTAAAGTCTTCGAAAGCCAAGTTAATAAACAGATCACTGACCATTTCGAATCCCACCGTACCTTCTCCGCTGTGCAATCCGGTTTCCGAGCTGGTCACGGGTGCACCTCAGCCACGCTCGAGGTACTAAACGATATCATAACCACCATCGATAAAAGACAGTACTGTGAAGCCGTATTCATTGACCTGGCCAAGGCTTTCGACTGTCAATCACTGTATTCTTATCGGCAGACTCAACAGCCTTGGTTTCTCAAATGACTGCCTCACCTGGTTCACCAACTACTTCTCAGACAGAGTTCAGTGTGTCAAATCGGAGGGCCTGTTGTCCAGACCTCTGGCAGTCTCTATGGGGGTACCACAGGGTTCAATTCTCGGGCCGACTCTTTTCTCTGTATATATCAACGATGTCGCTCTTGCTGCGGGTGATTCCCTGATCCACCTCTATGCAGACGACACCATTCTGTATACATCTGGCCCTTCTTTGGACACTGTGTTAAATAACCTCCAAACGAGCTTCAATGCCATACAACTCTCCTTCCGTGGCCTCCAACTGCTCTTTAAACGCTAGTAAAACCATTCGCTGCCCACACCCGCCCGCCCGACTATCACTACTCTGGACGATTCTGACTTAGAATATGTGGACAACTACAAATACCTAGGTGTCTAGCTAGACTGTAAACTCTCCTTCCAGACTCATATTAAACATCTCCAATCCAAAATTAAATCTAGAATCGGCTTCCTATTTCGCAACAAAGCCTCCTTCACTCACGCCGCCAAACATACCCTCGTAAAACTGACTATCCTACCGATCCTCGACTTCGGCGATGTCATTTACAAAATAGCTTCCAATACTCTACTCAGCAAACTGGATGCAGTCTATCACAGTGCCATCCCTGTCTCCTATACACATCTAGATGTGTATAAGAGACAGGTGCCATCCGTTTTGCCACCAAAGCCCCTTATACCACCCACCACTGTGACCTGTATGCTCTAGTCAGCTGGCCCTCGCTACATATTCGTCGCCAGACCCACTGGCTCCAGGACATCTATAAGTCTATGCTAGGTAAAGCTCCGCCTTATCTCAGCTCACTGGTCACGATAACAACACCCACCCGTAGCACGCGCTCCAACAGGTATATCTCACTGGTCATCCCCAAAGCCAACACCTCCTTTGGCCGCCTTTCCTTCCAGTTCTCTGCTACCAATGACTGGAATGAATTGCAAAAACGCTGAAGCTGGAGACTTATATTTCCCTCACTAACTTTAAACATCAGCTATCTGAGCAGCTAACCGATCGCTGCAGCTGTACATAGCCCATCTGTAAATAGCCCACCCAATCTACCTACCTCATCCCCATATTGTTTTTATTTACTTTTCTTCCCTTTTGCACACCAGTATTTCTACTTGCACATCATCATCTGCTCATCTATCACTCCAGTGTTAATTTGCCAAACTGTAATTACTTCGATTCTATGGCCTATTTATTGCCTTACCTCCTCACGCCATTTGCACACACTGTATATAGACTTTCTTTTTTTCCTATTGTGTTATTGACTGTATGCTTGTTTACTCCATGTGTAACTCTGTGTTGTTGTTTGTGTCGCACTGCTTTGCTTTATCTTGGCCAGGTCGCAGTTATAAATGAGAACATGTTCTCAACTAGCCTACCTGGTTAAATAAAGGGTAAATAAATAAAAAATAATTTAAAAAACAGTGTATACCATGTGTATACTGTACACAACTAATAAAACTTTCAACTGAAACACACACACTTTAACCTCCCCCTCCAACACACAGACTGGGGCTTACCTTTTACTAATATTATTATTCTAGAGATCATCATCTAGCTCCTTTGTGAATAAATGGCCATGCAGGCCTGTCATGTGTCTGGTGATCACTGTTATCTGTAGCAGTTCTGCTGATTCCTATACTTCTTCCTGCCGAGGGGGAATCGATAGGCGGACGGTCCGGAGTGTTTTTCTGTCACCCACATTGTCACCCACTACGTCTCAATACTCCAAAGTGGCCTCCTTTCATAGTTTCCTTCGCTTAATTCACTCAGATCTGAAATAATAGTGGATGAGGTAAAGCAATCCTGATAGGCTTTGGATATATTGCTTTCACCTATCCTGTGTTGACAGATCAGTGGTCAGTGCAGAGGTGGTAAAGGAAATGAGAAAAGAAAGCCACGTAAGACTATTGAGATGCACCTATAGTGACTTACTACACAGGTTAGACAGACGGGAGGCTCTTAACAATGGGAACCTGTGGTGTGCTGTGATTGTGCTGCCCTGACCTGAATCGCAATAGCTACTGAGCTGATGTTTGTAGAGCAAACCCACACAGTGAGTCTGTTTGAGCCTCTCATGGACATAGATAGTCTCCTCCACTCTTCTTATGCTCCAGCCTTTATTTAACAGTGGGTAGGAGCCTATTACGATTGATATCTCTCTCAAACGATTCTAGGCAGGAAAGCACTAGCAACATGCAGAGAGATTCTCACTTGTAAAACAAGTCTCACCCTTTTGTTTCCACTTCCACGTTAAAGGATTTGTTCACCCAAATCAACAATTTCTTCCTGTTTTCACACCATAAAAGTGGTCTAAAATTGTGTTGGGTTGACAGTTCACATCACCTGTTGTGTAGATTTAGCTATATATTAGGATACTTATTCCCATATGAATGGGAGTGATTGGCATCATCTTTGATTTTGGCGTGAACTATCCCTTTAAGCTTCACTCTGTTTTCCCTTCCGGGTTAAATCTCACTGCCTGCTTTTCCACGTCCAGGTCGAGCTGGGAACTCCCTGACCTACGGGATGGCAAGATCCAGGCCATCAGCGACTCGGACGGCGTCAACTACCCGTGGTATGGCAACACCACGGAGACGTGCACCATCGTGGGACCCACCAAGAAGGCCACCAAGTTCACGGTCAGCATGAATGACAACTTCTACCCCAGCGTTACATGGGGTGTGCCTGTGAGCGATAGCAACCTGCCGCAGCTCAGCAGCATCCGCCGCGACCAGAGCTTCACCACCTGGCTGGTGGCCATCAATCAGTCCGAGACCCTGGTGCTGCAGACCATCCGCTGGAGGATGCAGCTCCACGTGGAGGTGGACCCGGACAAGCCTCTGGGCCAGAGGGCCACGCTGCGTGAGCCTGTGGCCCAGGAGCAGCCCCACGTCCTGGGCAAGAACGAGCCCATCCCCCCCAATGCCATGGTCAAGCCCAACGCCAATGACGCTCAAGTGCTCATGTGGCGGCCAAAGACCGGGGACCCCATCGTGGTCATCCCGCCCAAATATTGAATGAACTTGGGGGGTTAAACACTCCTCCTCTTCTCCCACTCCTCTACCTACTCTCACTTTTCATTTTCTCTCTCTTTACCTACTTTTCTTTTTTCTCCTTTTCTCCTTGCCTCAAGCTCCTTGCCTCTATTTGCCTCTCTGTTTCTCTCCTCTCCTCTTTTTTTTGTAAGAACTGAGCAAAAGAGGGAGAGAGGGAGAGAGAGAGAGTGAAACAAGGACAAGAGCAGTTTGGAGAAAGAGGACGTCCCCTATAAGTGGGAGCTGGAGCTGACTTTAAAAACTGGAGTGAACAAACTGCAACCATTCTACCTTCAAACGGGGTCGGGTTTCACTGTGCTAGATAAAGTCATTGCAAAAAAAATCTAAAATAAGAAACTTTGCTTTTTGGGATTGGGGTTTGGGGTTGGGAGGGATGGGGAGTGTGTGTGGGTTGAAAAAAATATAGTATTTATGTTCATATTTATGTACATGGTACATACATGTATACATGCACAAAGTTTGCGTATACCAGTTGAGTTTTTATTTATGGGCTGGGAGAGAGCATTTTTTGTGAATAAGCGCTATTTTGTGCTCCACATGAGTGATATGTGAATACGAACCGTATCGGGGTGACATATGTAGTTTTAGTACTTTTTTAAACATGAGAGTCATTCAATCCATGCTGCCTTAAGTTTAAATCGCTTTCCACTGCAAATGTTTAGCCTTAAACCAAGTGCAATGCAGTATTCCTTCACCTGTCCTCTCTCTTCTTCCATCCAGACTGTTGGTGCTGGTGTGTGTGGGTTTAGGAATGGAACAGTGGGTTGTGGACAATGGGTTATCAGGAACCAAATTGGGTCCTAAAACTGCTGGAACCCTTTTTCTACCACAGAACGAAAGAGAAAAGACATTCAAACAAACCCTTTCAAATAGTCAGTTAGGTCGTCATCTTATCATGCATGGCTGTGGAAAAGGTTTTCTGACAACATTCAATTCCATTGAGACTGATATTCAGCTGACTTTTAGAGTTGTCAACAACATCCCTTTACAGAAAGAAAACAGTATTTCATCATGTTATCTTTCATTTGCTTTATTACCACTCCCTCCATCTCAGAGCCCTGTTGCTGTACTCCTCCCTCCCTCTGCCTTTCTTCTCTCCTCTCTACAGATGTCGGAGGGGACAACCCTGCTAGCACCTAATCAATACTGTTATTACAGCAAGCAGCAGCCAGGGGAAATGACTTTCATAACAGGGGCAATAAAAAATCGGTCCTCCATGCGATGCTATGGGAGATAAATCATCTCGGCTTTAGGGTGCCTGTGTGTGAATCCACATGGTGCAGAGGTGGTTGCAGCGCACCGCCCTCCATCTCTGCTCTCTCTTTCTGTAGTCCCCCTTGCTCTCCTCGCACTCTCTCTCTCTTCTGATGTTCATCCCCATTCATCCTCTCTCACCCTGTCCCTACTTTCTCCTCTCTGATCCATCTTTCCCTCTCTGCTCCCCTTGATTGGTCTCTATTTCCTCCATCCATCCATCCCTCCACCCACCCTCCACCCTGTCCTCTGTCCTCTTTGCAGCAGTAGGCATGCGAGGCTCAGCCTGGCATATAGATTACCCACTTCTGGGGTTGCCACTACCAGTTGTTGCCCGCTGCAGAAATGTGGTGCTTTTTTTTCTCCTCTCACAGAGCCCCGGCTAGCTAAATACCTCCATAAACGTGACGATGCCCAGTCACTCGTTAATCTATGGGCAGGGCAGCTTTACCCAGAGCTGAAATCTCTCATGGAGGAGGGAGGGAGGGGGTGGGGGTTTAGAGGGATAGCTGGGGGATAGAATTTGGCATCAGGCTTTTTATCTCCTTATAATATCAACGACAACAAGAACAACAGCATCAGCAGTGTGAGCTAAAAAAAGGAACAGGGACTGATGTTTGAAGTGGTTAAGAAAACTGCATTTCTGCTTCTGTCACTGAAGGTATTGTTTTTTCATTAAGTTTATGCTAGTTATGATGTTGTGGTATTTTATTGATGCAAAGCTTCCTTGGTAGAGGAATAACATTTCCATCAAATGCCACCAACAACTGGGCAACATTGTTTGCTCGTTATTTCAACCTACCTTATCAACGTTATCACACTGCATCAACCTGGCTACCTGATTGAATTTGCCAAAAGTCATTGACATACACAGATTCTGTCTTGATATAACCAAATAGTGTCGACAGGTTTTTGTGGTTTGGTTTATTTCAAATTAAACTCAAATCTATTGACATCTCAACCAAATATCAACCGTAATTTGAAGTTTATCTGACATCTTTACCTGGTGAGAAAAGACAGAGCAGCCGGTCAGTAGCAGCTGAATAGAATGAAGAAAAACCAGGGCTCAGAAACCAGAGAGACTGATAGCCTGCTCTGGACTCAATCATCTGGGCCAGGAAGGAGGAGGGGTCTGGTGGGGAGAAGTGCTGTCATTAATAGATTGTCTGTGAAATACTGAGCACCCTTCAGATGCATTGTGCTGTGCCAAGGCTGGCTATAGTAATATATGAGGGCCTCTTGGGGCTAGAGGACAAAGGTCAGTGTTAGAAGGGGTGGGGGGTTGGGATTGAGGTGGAAGGGGTAATGGTGGTAGTCAGGGGTATGGGTGATAGAGTGACAAGGAGGTGGGGTGATGTCACAATCTGCACACTGCTGAGTGGTTTATTGGAAAGCCCAGCAGGGTTTGCTTGTCACCATGTATAAAACACCTTGACACATCAGTAGCTGGCTAGCTGTCCTTAGTCACGGCATGACCTAAATACTCTCATTGATCTGGCGCAGCTGTAGCTGTTGTTGAACTATGGCTCCGTCTGTTCACTCACACAGGGCACATCCTTGTCATAAGACAGCAGGGGCGGTCTCTCTTTGCATGCTATCTGATCATCACAGCATCACACTGGGACCGAGTGTTAACAGCATTTATCAGCAGAGCACGTGGCCCCCAGCAACACAAACACACACTAGAGAGAGGGAGGTAACGGGAAGGCGATTGCCTTTGTGTCTTCACTCTGACAGTGTTGTTATGTGCTACTGATGAGTCTATCATGTACAACTACTTCCTCAAAACACATTTCTAACTGAGTTCTGTTTTTAGAAATGGACAAATTGACATTTACGTAAACATTCATGAGATTACGATTCCATCATTGAACAAGTGAAATTCATGGACTTCATGTCTCCTTCTGGGGTTGTGCCACTGAGTAGCCTTCCATTCCTAAACCCACAGCTCTTAGTTCTGAGGGCGCCCACCTTTTCTATAGATCTTTATGTAAAAGAGTAATGTAAACTACAGGCCACCAACGCGTCATAGACCAGCAGAATAGGTTTCTCTTTTAGTTACAAATAACAAGCCCAAGCTCACTCTCAGGATCACCCATCGTTGTTTCCTATCCTTTACTAGTTTACCCCATATAAACAAAAGAGTTGTCCGTCTATCTTGCCATTCGCTCCCTGCAACTCTGACTAGGTTTTCAGTAGAGTAGCCTTATGGCTAACTGTAGCAGACTATACACAACTGGCTACAATGTATTTCAAATGTTGGGTGTTTTTGATTTGTCTTCTGAAAAATCATCTAATATATTTTGCAGCACAAACAAAAATACAGTATTTTTTTTTTGTATTTGTCATTGACACTGATACTTGATACTTGAACATAGAACAGTACTGGCAAATATTTTAAACTGTGAAAATGCACAATGTTAAAAAAAAAAGAAAATGGAAAAAGTATTTTTCATGAATAAATAAGAATGTGCGAATGTTATCTGTTCCCTGTCACTTTTCTTCTAACGTGTGGATAGACCTGGCTTTCACCTCAGCAGTGTGATGGGGAAATATGCATCCTGTAACATATGGGGATTCTTTCTACAGAAGCACCTTGTCAAGATGCTTCACAAACACCACCAACACCTTAGCTTTTATCAACTGTGATACCATGTCTGAATAATCACACTTTTAACACTGAGACTTTCTCCCTTCTTTATGAGGAAAAAGAGTTGGTGACACTTTATTTGAAGGTCTGCTTACAAACTGCTTATTAACCATAATCAATAGTTAATAATAACCATTAGTAAACTTTGGAATACATAATCTATGAACAAAAGTAAATACAGTAAATAAACCATTTATTGCAATCATATACAAATCACGAACAACAATCAATATACATGTATTTATGTGGTTAACAAATCATATTTACAGGCAGTTTATAAGCAGTTTATCGTCAAATAAAGTCATACTGAAAAAAAGGATGTGGTGCATTTCCTATCACCTTTTTTTACACTAAGGCTGACTTGTTTTGGAGCTTACGTGCATTAATTGAAATCCCTATTGAAGACCATAGGCGTTCATCCTTTCCCTCTGCTCTGGCCCTGCTAAGATGGACTTCCAAGGTGTTTGATCAGAAAGCCAGAGTCATAATGGGAAATTCTACCACTGTAAGTATTTGACTAATTCAACCTCAATCTAGTGTTACTGTATACGTTAGCTTTACTCACAACACTGGAGTACAATGTTTCAAATGTTGCAGATAGAAATGCAATGTATAGAGCTGACACAATTCCCTATTCTACAAGGTGGAGTCATTTTTGTTCTACGCAATACATTTCTATCTGTGTAACGTTGCGCCACCCTGAATAAGTGGGTGAATCAGTCTATTCAAAGTCACAAGGACCATGTCACGTGTCTGCTGGTTTCTGCCTCCTCTTACTGCTGAACTGCTGATGCAGAGCAAAACCAGGTGAGTAGACACCTCCACGACTTCAGTCAATCCATGGCTTTCATTCATTTACCTATAGTGTCAAGGGAAAGAACCCTGCATGCACCCCCTAGGGACAGGAGTTGGACACCTTGCTGTGCACAGCACACACATTGCTGAACATTACTTATATTGATCGTATCAGTTTTGATTATGTAAGTCGTGTACAAACCAGAGAGGGGTGGAAAGAGAGTGAAAGTATAGGGGAGGATTAGAGAGAGAGATGGTCAAAGAGAGAGAGATGGTCAAAGAGAGAAAGAAAGAAAGAAAGAAAGAAAGAAAGAAAGAACGTAAATCCGAGGCACTACATTTGCTATGATACTCTATGTTATGTTTCGTATGGTACGTATTAATTTGTGGATCTCCATAATCCATTTTGTATAATATGTTATGAATTACAATTCATATTATATTATTATATTAATTTGCTAAATGTACTATATGTAACAAATTTGCTAAATATATGACATGTTACGAATTCTAGCTAGATGACTAGGTGGCTAATATTAGCTAGCTGTCTAACGTTAGCTAGACCAGGGGTTAGGGTTAGGGTTAAGTTTAGGAGTTACAGTACCAGTCAAAAGTTTGGACACACCTACTCATTCAAGGTTTTTTCTATATTTTTTCAATGTTCCTACATTGTAGAATAATAGTGAAGATATCAACACTATGAAATAACACATATGGAATCATGTCAAAACCAAAAAAGTTACAAATCAAAATATATTTTATATTTGAGATTCTTCAAAGTAGCCACCCTTTGCCTTGATGACAGCTTTGCACACTCTGAGCATTCTCTCAACCTGCTTCATGAGGTAGTCACCTGGAATGCATTTCAATTAACAAGTGTGCCTTGTTAAAAGTTAATTTCTTTCCTTCTAAATGAGTTTGAGCCAATCAGTTGTGTTGTGACAAGGTAGTGGTGGTATACAGAAGATAGGGCTATTTGGTAAAAGACCAAGTCCATATTGTGGCAAGAACAGCTCAAATAAGCAAAGAGACATAAATGTCAGTCAATCCGGAATATTTCAAGAACTTTTCAAGTTTCTTCAAGTGCAGTCGCAAATACCATCAAGCTCTTTGATGAAACTGGCTCTCATGAGGATCGCCACAGGAAAGGAAGGCCCAGAGTTACCTCTGCTGCAGAGGATAAATTCATTAGAGTAAACTGCACCTCAGATTGCAGCCCCAAAAATGATTCACAGAGTTCCAATCAAATCTCTTACTATTGGAATTCTCTGTATGAGTAGCTACAATTTTCCCATATACAGTTGAAGTCGGAAGTTTACATACACCTTAGCCAAATACATTTAAACTCAGTTTTTCACAATTCCTAACATTTAATCCTAGTAAAAATTCCATGTTTTAGGTCAGTTAGGATCACCACTTTATTTTAAGAATGTGAAATGTCAGAATAATAGTAGAGAGAATTACTTATTTCAGATTTTATTTCTTTCATCACATTCCCAGTGGGTCAGAAGTTTACATACACTCAATTAGCATTTGGTAGCATTGCCTTTAAATTGTTTAACTTAGGTCAAACGTATCGGGTAGCTTTCCACAAGCTTCCCACAATAAGTTGGGTGAATTGGCCCATTCCTCCTGACAGAGCTGGTGTAACTGAGTCAGGTTTGTAGGCCTCCTTGCTTGAACATGCTTTTTCAGTTCTGCCCACACATTTTCTATAGGATTGAGGTCAGGGCTTTGTGATGGCCACTCCAATACCTTGACTTTGTTGTCCTTAAGCCATTTTGGCACAACTTTGGAAGTATGCTTGGGGTCATTGTCCATTTGGAAGACCCATTTGCGACCAAGCTTTAACTTCCTGACTGATGTCTTGAGATGCTGCTTCAATATATCCACATAATTTTCCTCCTCATGATGCCATCTATTTTGTGAAGTGCACCAGTCCCTCCTGCAGCAAAGCACCCCCACAATATGATGCTGCCACCCCCGTGCTTCATGGTTGGGATGGTGTTCTTCAGCTTGCAAGCGTCCCCCTTTTTCCACCAAACATAATGATGGTCATTATGGCCAAACAGTTCTATTTTGTTTCATCAGACCAGAGGACATTTCTCCAAAAAGTACGATCTTTGTCCCTATGTGCAGTTTTGGAGCAATGGCTTCTTCCTTGCTGAGCGGCCTTTCAGGCTATGTCGATATAGGACTCGTTTTACTGTGGATATAGATACTTTTGTACCTGTTTCCTCCAGCATCTTCACAAGGTCCTTTGCTGTTGTTCTGGGATTGATTTGTACGTTTRGCACCAAAGTACGTTCATCTCTAGGAGACAGAACGCGTCTCCTTCCTGAGCAGTATGACGGCTGCGTGGTCCCATGGTGTTTATACTTGCGTACTATTGTTTGTACAGATGAACGTGGTACCTTCAGGCGTTTGGAAATTACTCCCAAGGATGAACCAGACTTGTGGAGGTCTACAAATTTCTTCTGAGGTCTTGGCTGATTTCTTTTGATTTTCCCATGATGTCAAGCAAAGAGGCACTGAGTTTGAAGGTAGGCCTTGAAATACATCCACAGGTACACCGCCAATTGACTCAAATTATGTCAATTAGCCTATCAGAAGCTTCTAAAGCCATGACATAATTCTCTGGAATTCTCCAAGCTGTTTTAAGGCACAGTCAACTTAGTGTTTTTTGTGATACAGTGAATTCTAAGTGAAATAATACTTTTTGGGGAAAAATTACTTGTGTCATTGCCAAAACTATAGTTTGTTAACAAGAAATTTGTGGAGTGTTTGAAAAACACGTTTTAATGACTCCAACCTAAGTGTATGTAAACTTCCGACTTCAACTGTAGGAAGGTAATTGACCTCTCCTACAACACATAAAAGAGAGTCTCTAAAATGGTCAAAAGAGATAATAATTTGGTGGGTGCTAATATTTGTCCTGTTTTTGGATATATATTCTTTTTTTTGCATATCCCAACTCCCCCTGAGACACCCTCAGAGAGTGGGGTCACGGCCAGGGTCCGCCATTATCAATTGCGACCCTGGAGCCATTCGAGTTAAGTGCCTTACTCAACTGACAATTTTGAACCTTGTCAGCTCTGGGATTCGAACTAATAACCTTTCAGTTACTGGTCCAACGGTCTAACCCCTAGGCTACATGCCACATGTAGGAGGTCGTGGGGCAGACTGTTTTAGACTGGGAAAAAATCAAGCTTCTCAATTGTAAATATTTGAAGGAATGTCTCTATGGTAAGTCAAATATGACTTTTGAAATGTAAGTTCTTCAAATGAGCCCCTTTTCATTGTATAATTCCATTACTCAAAATAATTGTCCTGGGTAATTTGGGAACTCAGTCTGAGGAAGAGAAATCTCAAAGACACCCATATTGTTATTGACAGTGCTGATTTTGTGAAGAGACTTCAAGACCAATTCTTCAGTTAGAATTACCTAGAATGAGATCAGCAAGCAACATAAAACAGCTTACTTGATTGATTTCGACTTTCCTCGTGTGTGTGTGTGCATGTGTGAGAGAGTATCTCTGGCAGGCCTCCTTCAAGGAGCAATCAGCAGTCCAGAATGATTGAAATATGACATCAAGCAGACCAGCCTTGGGGCTTATGGTATTAGAGGGAGAGGTGACATTTAGATTGGATCCCAGGGCTGTTCCTCTGCGACATCTCGACAAATTATATGAAAGGGCAGGCAAATAGAATCACAGCCACTGCACTGTCAGCAAGTTTTCCCAAAAGTATGACTTCTGAATATTCAATGTTATATCGTTTTGCTGAAGCCATGTGTTCATGAATTATGAATTACATTTGTATGGAATAGCTCCTTTCACCAGCTTCATAACTTACTTATATGTTGTACATGTTTTATTGACATGTGCATATTTTCTACCCTCCTTCAATATAACTATACAGCATGAGTGATATAAAGGCATGTATGGTATAGTGTGTGAACATCAATGGGTTCAATCTGGGAGGGATGATCAGTCATTTCATCCAATGGCAGCTCTTTTCTCTCTTCATCAACTACCTTCTTTTAGCCATCAGTAATAATTGATTGACAGCCCAGGTTGTGAGAATTCAATCCTTTCATCTCTGGGTGATGAAATAAATAACTGAAGTAGTAATGATGGATGTTCTTTGACTGATGCCGAGTCTATGTGACTGACTGACTGGCTGGTGCTTTTGATGCAGGGTTGGGACCAGGGGTGGGACCAGGGGTGGGAACAGGGGTGGGAACAGGGGTGGGAACAGGGGTGTGTGGTATTGTCCGCTGCTGTGAGCAGAATATCAACTCCTCCACTAAGGGAATAGACAATCTTTGTCTAATAATGAACATAAAGCAACACAAAATAAATGTACAAACAACTTGTTCCCACCATTTAACAAAACAAAAACAAGTATATAAATGGGTAGACAATATTGATTCTCAAAGGTTACAGTATCACAGTAAAGTGGAAGGCAGACAGACACAAGGCAAGATAAATAGCTGTTCCCCCCCCACCTCTGTGTGTTGTCTGAAAGTCTAACTCCCCTTGGACTTGTAACACTGGGCCCTCAGCTTTCTGTCTGTCACAGTGCTGCCAGCGTGGTGTGGGGAATGAGAAGTGTCACGGAACATGGACTTCTATGTGTGTCAATCAAAGCCCACCGTGTGTCACCCATGGAGACAGAGGAGCGTTGGGATGGAACGGTCCGCTCCGTGGGTCACCAATCAGACGGCTGATACTGGCTTAGGCCATTCCACTGGGAGTGGGGTGAGGATGCACGTCACATGACAGACGAGTAGAGACTGACAGAGAGGAATAGATAGCCAGATAGACAAACAGGGGAGATACAACAGGGAGATATGACAGGGACTCTTCAACCTCGGCCTGTCCTCGAGAGCGCACAGTGTTCTACAGGAGCACCATCGAGAGCATACTGTCGTGCTGCATCACAGCCTGGTACAGCAACTCCACTGCCGCGGACCGCAAGGCTCTACAGGGGGTGGTACATTGGGTGCACACTGCCTGTCTTACAGGACACCTACAACACCAGTTGTCGCAGGAAGGCTAAGAAGATCATCAGGGACCTCAGCCACCCAAGCCACTGCCTGTTCTCGCTGCTTCCATCACTCAGGCGCAGTATAGCAGTATCATGGCTAAAACTAACAGACTGGCCAATAGCGTCTACCCCAGACCATCAGTCTGCTGAATAACCACCACTAGTCAGCTACCTGTCCTCCTCCTGCCCCTCCAGAAAAGTATGTGGACACCTTCTTGTCGAACATCTCATTCCAAAACCATGGGCATTAATATTGAGTTGGGTCCCCCCCTTTGCTGTTACAAAAGCCTCCACTCTTCTGGGAAGGCTTTCCACTAGATGTTGGAACATTGCTGCGGGGACTTGCTTCCATTCAGCCACAAGAACATTAGTGAGGTCGGACACTGATGTTGGGCGATTAGGCCTGACTCGCAGTTGGTGTTCCAATTCATCCCAAAGGTGTTCGATGGGGTGAGGTCAGGCCTCTGTGCAGGCCAGTCAAATTCTTCCACGCCGATCTCGGAAGAAAAACATTTGTGCAGACCTCGCTTTGTGCACAGGGGCATTGTCATGCTGAAACAGGAAAGGGCCTTCCCCAAACTGTTACCATAAAATTGGAAGCACAGAATAGTCAAGAATGTCTTTGTATGGTGTAGTGTTAATATTTCCCTTCACTGGAACTAAGGGGCCTAGCCCGAACCATGAAAACAGCCCCAGACCATTATTCCTCCTCCAACAAACTTTACAGTTGGCACTATGCAGTCGGGCACGTAGCGTTCTCCTGGCATCCGTCAAACCCAGATTTGTCTGTCGGACTGCCAGATGGTGAAGCGTGATTCATCACTCCAGAAAATGCGTTTCCACTGCTCCAGAGTCCAATGGCGGTGAGCTTTACACCACTCCAGCCGACGCTTGGCATTGCGCATGGTGATCTTAGGCTTGTGTGCGGCTGCTTGGCCATGGAAACCCATTTCATGAAGCTCCCAACGAACAGTTATTGTGCTGACGTTGCTTCCAGAGTCAGTTTGGAACTCGGTAGTGAGGACAGATGATTTTTACGCGCTATACTCTTCAGCGGTCCCGTTCTGTGAGATTGTGTGGCCAACCACTTCGCGGCTGAGCCGTTGTTGCTCCTAGACGTTTCCCCTTCACAATAACAGCACTTACAGTTGACCGGGGTAGCTGTGGCCTAATTTTTTATTTATTTTTTACCTTTATTTAACTAGGCAAGTCAGTTAAGAACAAAATCTTATTGACAATGACGGCCTACCCTGGCCAAGCCTAACCCGGACGACGCAGGGCCAATTGTGCGCCACCCTATGGGACTCCCAATCACGGCCGGTTGTGACACAGCCTGGAATCTGTGACACAGCCTGGAAGGGTCTGTAATGACGCCTCTAGCACTGAGATGCAGTACCTTAGACCACTGCGTCACTTGAGAGCCCAATGACGGTGCCACGTTCAAAGTCACTGAGCCCTTCTACTACCAATGTTTGTCTATGGAGATTGCAAGGCTGTGCGTTCGATTTTGGCCACTCTACCATAAAGGCCTGATTGGTGGAGTGCTGCAGAGATGGTTGTCCTTCTGGAAGGTTCTCCAATCTCCATAGAGAAACTCTGCAGCTCTGTCAGAGTGACCATCAGGTTCTTGGTCATCTCCCTGACCAAGGCCCTCCCCCCGATTGCTCAGTTTGGCCGGGCGGCCAGCTCTAGGAAGAGTCACCCACCTATTTAAGAATGATGTAGGCCACTGTGTTCTTGGGGACCTTCAATGCCCCAGATCTGTACCTCGACACAATCCTGTCTCGGAGCTCTAAGGACAATTCCTTCGACCTCATGGCTTGGTTTTTGCTCTGACATGCACTGTCAACTGTGGGACCTTATATAGACAGGTATGTGCCTTTCCTAATCATGTCCATTCAATTTAATTTACCACAGGTGGACTCCAGTCAAGTTGAAGAAACATCTCAAGAATGATCAATGGAAACAGGATGCATCTGAGCTCAATTTCGAGTCTCATAGCAAAGGGCCTGAATACTTATGTAAATAAGGTATTTGTTTTTACTTTTAGTTTCTATTATGCGGTATTGTGTGGAGATTAATGTAGAAAAACATTTATTCAATCAACTTTAGAATAAGGCTGTAAAGTAACAAAATGTGGAAAAAGTCAAGGGGTCTGAATACTTTCCAAATGCACTATATATGTTAAGATTTTACTATATTTACATATACATTCATCCCCTTAAGAATGTCATAGCATATATTTTGTTTGAATTTGTAGTGCATCTTAGTACTGAATGTGTCTTTTCTTTGAGGGGGATCTAGATTTGTCCCCAACTGCAGATTGCCCTGTCTGGATAGTTCAGTAAAATGCCCTCCTCAACCCCGTATACCAGAGGTACTCAACTACTATTTGAGAAGGTCCAGTCACACATATTTCCTAGATCGCAGAGGTCCGGATGATTATTATAATTTACCTGCGTAGTAACAAACCCCCAACTCGCACCCCATGCAACCCCAAACTGTTGAAACGGTTCCCAACCCGCTTGTTGGCAGAGAGAAAATACTGCCATTTTAAAGCTCAATCCCTGCAATTCTAACCATTTTGCCATGGAGCGGGAGAGAACAGTTTGATGTTTTAAAGCAAATTTCCTGCAATTCTATAAATTTTTCCATGTCTTGTGTGTATTATGATACCTGAGTAACTCAACAAAATCAAATGGGGGCCCCCTCGGGGTCGAGGGCTCTGGGCATGTAATCTGGCCTTGAAAACTACAAACAATATTTAGAAAGCTGGTACGTCTAATTAACCCTTTAGCTAATATGGCCAGTAGTTGATCAACTGGCCATTTCTAAAAATAGCTCTCTAAGGTCTGTCAGTGAATGACATATCATGCGGAAAACTGCCGATGCACTACCAAATTTAGAAATTGAACCTTGTGCATTTTACTATTACGTCTCTCAAAAGCGGTAAGTTAAAAGTCTGTACTGACCTTGTTCTGGGGCCAGATCCGGACCGCGGTCCACCAGTTGAGTATGGCTGCCGTATAACTCTATCTGGCCCTGCCAGCATTCCTCGCTTTCACATTCACAGCTATATTTATAAGGGTCAGCGCTTTATATACTGTAAACTGTGTGTAGCATGTGTGTGTCCTTGATGTCACAGCCTCATACACACACGCACATACAAACACACACACTCACCATATACTCTCTATTACACCAGGCTGCACACCTGTCCTTCTCTGTAATACTAAGTAATCACATTGCGACTTCCCTGTACTGTAGCTTTGGCACCAGCCACAAACTATTAATACCAGCCTGTGCTAATATTACGCTAGCAATAGCAGTGTGCTAGTACCCTGATCCCTGGAACAATGCTGTGTGTAGCAAGACACTGAGCCATGGATCTCTATGGTTCAGCCTCTCTGGCCCTATGGGGCTTATAGCTCCATCTCACTGCATCTCTACTGACTGGTTTGTAGAAATAAAAAAACAGAAATAACTTAGTTACATAAGTGTTCAGACCCTTTGCTCTGAGACTCGAAATTGAGCTCAGGTACATCCTGTTTCCATTGATCATCCTTGAGATGTTTCTACAATTTGATTGGAGTCCACCTGTGGTAAATTCAATTGATGGGACATGATTTGGAAAGGCACACACTAGTCTATATAAGGTCCCACAGTTGATAGTGTATGTTAGAGCATAAACCAAGGTTGAAGGAATTGTCCTCAGAGCTCCGAGACAGGATTGTGTCGAGGCACAGATTTGGGGAAGGATACCAAAAAATGTCTGCAGCATTGAAGGTCCCATGAACACATTGGCCTCCATCATTCTTAAATGGAAAAAGTTTGGAACCACCAACTCTTTCTAGAGCTAAGGTCCTTGATCAGGTAGGTGACCAAGAACCCGATGGTCACTCTGACAGAGCTCCAGAGTTCCTCTGTGGAGATTCCTCTGCAGCACTCCACCAATCAGGTCTTTATGGTAGAGTGGCCAGATAGAAGCCACTCCTTTGTAAAAGGCACGACAGCCCGCTTGGAGTTTGCCAAATGGCACCTAATTGACTCTCAGACCATAATAAACAAGATTCTCTGGTCTGATAAATCTAAGATTGAACTTTTCGGCCTGAATAAGCGTCACTTCTGGTGGAAACCTGGCACCATCCCTACGGTGAAGCACGGTGGTGGCAGCATCATGCTGTAGTGATGTTTTTCAGAATAGTCAGGATTGAGGGAAAGATGAACAGAGCAAAGTACAGAGAGATCCTTGATGAAAACCTGCTCAAGAGCGCTCAGGGCAAGATTGGCAAAAATAAATATCCAAATGTGGACCCCAAGTGTTTGAAATGCCACCAGAGTCCAGCGACTGAGGGACACATGTTTTGGTCATGCCAATCTTTGAGTGGCTTCTGGGACCCCATTTTTGAGGCACTCTCACATATGTGTAATACAACTGTTAGCCCCAACCCATTCACTGCCATTTTTGGGGTACTTCCCCCTAGACCCGAATGCTACAATGCATCAGGCGAATGCGACAGCATTTTGCGCCGCCTTGTCCTCATTCACTGGAAGTCTGCAAAGCCATCCTCCTTCATGCAGTGGGTTAAGGCGGTGATGTCATCTCTGCCTCTGGAGAAGGTTAGGTACACTGTGTTTGGGTGCCGACAAAAGTTAAACTTAACCTGGTCCCCATTAATACAATACGTGGAGAGCCTGTCTTTTACTTAGTGTAACTTGCATATTTTGGTAAGCAGTCATGTCTGTTCTAGTGGCCATTTGTGCTGATAATAATTTTTATTGTTTCTGTCCTCATATTTGAGTGTGAATGAAATATAATCACAACTCTGCTACTGATGGATAAACTCCTACTCTGGTGTCATGGAAAGGTCAATAATGTGCTACCTTATCTGGAATTGGCAAGGGTCCAATGTATTTCAGCATCATCCCTTGCAATATGATGAAGGTACAGTAAAACATGATGGCTACAAAGATCAAATTAGAGTTTTATTAAGCTCTTTTACTGTGATTAAACAAACAATACATTTTTAAAACAGACACTGTGGACAAAACTTTCATATCAAACATTTTTGTAGGCAAATAAAAAACAGCCCCCCCCCCCCGAAAAAATGACAAAAAGGGTATATTCTTTATTGTTGTCCAGGCCATCTTGGTCTGTGAAAGCACAGAAACATCAGTGTTAGACATGGCATGGCCGCACTGGCATCCATTATCAACTGTAGCAGGTTTGTTCTCAACTTGAAAACACACCATTTTGTTTCCTCCTGGATTAGGGGACCCCACTGGATCATCTGAAAGAAACAACTTTTTAGGGTATTCATGTTTAAACACAATGTCCTACTTGATAGGTTAATGTCCAAACAATGAACGTGGAGGACACCATTAACTGTAACACCAAACGAAAAGGGGGAGTTAAATCATTGGCTGAAATAAGAGGAAATTCACTCATCACTAAGCTAATACTTTATGATCACATGGGATTCAATCACAGGCTGAATTCACAGTAAGCCGTCTAAAACCAGGGCATATATAAACATACACACACAGTACTGTATTATCAGAGGGGAGAAAGAAGATGTTTTCATAGTAGCGAGAGAGTTTCCACTCTGTGCATAAATAACTAGTCCCCGCTAACAGAGCTAAGGCTGAGAGCCTCTTAAACAAGATTACTGCAGCCTTCAGTGGACACTAATGTTGAATCATTTCATTTACGATGTCCGCCACACTCCTCTCTCGACTGAGGTAAAATCGATACATCCATAGAGAAACAAACAGTACAGACTGAGATATGGAAAATTATTTCTCTGTCCTCAGGGAGTGGATTATGTATCTGTCAGATAACTGGCTGGCTGCTGTGATGTTCGTGTCGGACAGCATTGGCTGATTTCACTGGCACACTCTCGCACAGACGCCGATCAAATATGAAATGTTCGCATGTAATTACTGTAAAAACCCTAGAGGGCACAGAGACACTAACCGTCCAATCAGACAAGGCCATACAGACGAAGTAGGGACAACTATCTATCACACACACTAAACAATATACGCACACAGATGCATACACACACACACACACACACAGAGTAGTACTTCAAAACCTCTGACCACGTGAAGGGAACTTTGACCAGGAACATTGGCTACATGCACTTGACATGTTGTTGGGATAGATAGCACTGGGCAGCTGGGAGATTGGAGGTTAACCAGGTCAAACAGCCTCCATGGTCAGAATTACTCTACTGTATGGTAAACACACCCATCATCTAACTACACCTCTAATGCCAATGTATATTAGGCAATAGGAAAACAATGACAGAAGTTTATAGTGCAAATTTGCAAACCTCTCAATGTTACATATGAAGCCTCTGATGTGCTCCTGTTTGCTTGCATCTCATTGCACAATAAATAAGCTGCCAGCCACAGCGAGACTATGGTGATTACACTCTCCAAATCAGCCTCTAAAATGTCTGTTTACCTCTCTCCCGGTCTAATCTGGGTGGTGGGTCGTTTTTATCCCTGTCACCCCACCACTCTACCTCCACCTGGCACCCATACCTCTGTCACCCCCCCAAAAATAGTTTTTTGTTTGTTTTGAAGACAATAAAATCCAATTCTCCAGGGATGAACGGGTTGTAAAGCAAGTAAGTCCTTTCAGGGCTTATAGCTCTAAATACTATATAGAAGGTCTTTGGGTAAATTAACATAGGTTGACCACCCACACATCACTTCAGCATCTAACACTCAGCAGGTTGACTGCATTACAGTCTCAGACGGCTTGTAGACGAGCCAGTGAGTTGAAAAGGCCGGACCGATAAAGCAGCGAGAACAATGCCAATCATCCCTCCGTAAAAAGAGAGGTAGAGAGAAACAGAATGGTTCTTTTTATCTGGATTCCTCAAACAGCTGCCATCCCCACGAGTGTCTGTGTGACTGGCCTGCTCCCTCTGTCAGAGCGATGCACTGACGGCGAGAAAAGAGAGAGAAGACAGTGCTGCACTCTGGGAGTTGTCATTGTTGAGCACAACATGACACGGGAGTATGAATCAGTGCTGCACAGCTACAACACCAAGTAGACGGTCCTTGACGTGTTCAAATAAGTAAATTGCGGGAAGGAGAGAGGGTACTGTGCTGAAAACCTCTTCAGCTTAACCTCTTCAGCTACAAATCACAACAGTGCAGAGTTTTAGCTCCATGACAGCCTGCGTCGCAAAATCTATAATGCATTGCCAAGTGAGTCATCAAAACGTATCAGATATTCCACATATGTATACCTATGATTTACATTTCACACACGCACTGTGCCTCCCTGGACCGGGAAAACATCCATCAGTATGAAGGACAAGCGGTAGAAAAACATCCAGCAGCCCAATACAAATGTAACTCCCTCTCTCTAGTCTTGCCCACCTCTAATACCACTGTTATCCATCTCTAATATTAGCTGCCCTGAACACAGTGTGTGTGACCAATCATATCATAGCGGGCTGGCGAGGAGAATTCCACTGTTACAGTGGGAAGCTAGGACTCTTGGTCACATGTTGTGAACCCAACATTCCCCAACCACTTCAGTGTCTGATTGGCAGGGCCAGCGGGCCTGCAACATTTCCATCCATCGCCAGGCACACCAGAAGGGACAGGGCGACAGTGACATTCTCCATGGCGGTGACCATTGATGGCAATCTGATGACAGCCACATGCCAAAGACCAGATGCCACTACACAAGACCAGCACCCCTCTATTCAATATACCCTCATTCCTGCAAATACCCTCATTCCTGTCTATTAATTAATAAGGGCCAGTGAATTCCTTGATGAAGGAGAGGGCTACAAAACCATACGCAGGCTGCTCCACGTCAAGGATGGTATGCTAATTAGCAGCTAGCAAAGCCCCCATCACTGTCTAAACATAGCCCAGAGCTTCCTTACCGTTCTCCATGCTGCGTTAAAATGATTACATTTATTACATTAACCGGCCTGCTAATGCCATAGACAAAACCCTTCAGCACCTCTTTTCTCTGGACTAATGACTCAAATACTCTTAATCAAAGGTTGACTCATTAAATACATCAACATTTAGTCCAGAGGTCTAATTGTTGGGCCTTTTAAACAGTAGGCTAATGGTAAATGAAATCTGTTTAATAAGCACACAGCCAGACACAAAGGCAAGAGGAAAATAGCCAGAGGCTGTCATCATTAAAACAACACAGGCGATCAATTAGTGCTCATCATCAGTAGGATGACAAAAAAAGAAAGAGACTACATTAGATACAGATTTTAGAATTGCCAAGTTTATTTCCCATTTTCCATGTATAAAATATACACATTTATAGGAATAGGGGGTTCCAGCAGTATGGATTATAAAAAGCAGCATACATGTTTTCCTAATATTTCAGTTCATTGTATGCAATCAAGAGAGGATACTTTTATCAACGACCTGTCCAAGTCTTGCCTAGAGTCAGTTACTGATTACAGTATTTAAAAAAAAAACTTTCTTTACCTAGAAAATACTTGAGTTTTGAGAAACAGAGGACATGATTCTTATCATAATTGCTAAAGGTTGGAAAATGTGATACCTTAAAACTTCAAATGAAAGCTTAGAACTTTTCCCTGTTTCAAAGTAAGTGCAAACAACAAGGCTACATTACTATTTTATAGAGCAAAACAAAGTTCAGATGGATGAACATAAATCTACACTAGAGTTACAGTCCACAGTGGATAACAGATATATACAAACAGTATTCTATGTCATATGAATACAGGTGTTATTCCAAGAAAGTTCATGACACATTTATTATTGAATTATGACCATTATGAATTATGCCCTTAGAGATGTTGCCTAGTGGTTGATAAAACTTAATAAATAATTACTGTCCTGATTTTAAAAAGTTGATACACAAAATGCCAATTAATTAATCCAACTACACATTACACATTTTAGTTGGCCACTGATGTACTTCACGTAAGCTTATTGCGATGGTCTGTAAGGTCAGTTCCATACTATACAACTAGTTTTGGACTGTCATCTCAACCACCCCGCTTCCACCCCACCCTCTCCCTCCACCCTTCTCCATTTAAGAGACATCTACTCAGAGAGCTTGATTGCAGAGAGCAGTGTTGACTGGCCACACACAGCATGTGTGCACTTGCCAATGGGGGGGGGGGGGGGGTRTAKAAAAARTYMCTTCRCCAACCTGAACTGGCTCCAAACATTTGAGAAGATCTGGAGGAGGAAAATGAAGACAAACCAAAAAAACAAACATATACGGTATATAAAAAGAGGTTGCTGAAGATGGGAGTCTGGTTTGGAAGCTAGCTACCTTTGTGATGGTTTGGACTTTCCCCTTAGCCCCTGCCTGATCAATATGAGGGGTACTAGTGCTTTCTGACAGTACTGTGAGGGATGTATGTAAGTATTCTATACCAAGGTTATTATAGTTTTGAGATTTTCTATTTAAGTGATAATGCCCTCAAAGCCGGTGTTTGGTGGATTTATTAGCACGAGTGTTGTTAGGCTCTAAACACCAGGCTGATTCATAATTTCGAGTGACTGAGAAACGCTGCCTGCCTGTCTTGTCCCGACCCCTACACGTTCATTACTATGGGACAGCTGGAGATCGTATTTGAATATTGAAACAATGTTGCAAATGTCGGAGACACAAACAGCAAGGTTTACACAAATCTCCGCTGTTGAAACCGAAATGTTAGTCTAAAAGAAATGTGAGATAATGTCTAGATGCTTTTTATAGTGGAGATCAAGTTTATAACGTGCCTGGCTGGGCTGATGAGACAGTGGATTGCGCAGTCAGATGGAACAGAGTAAATAGGCATTTTAACGCCATAGATTTAGCCGGTGGTAAATTGTAGAATAGACACCGACTGGAATGCACTTTTAACCAACCAGCATTAGACCCACCCGATATATAATCTTTTTTGTTCCTATTAGTTTTTAGATGTGTATTTGAAATTCAGTTAGTTTCAGGTAGATATCAGACTTGATTTACTAGTTTTTATTTAATTAGAGTTTTATAAAATTATTTCTATTTCGTTTTTATATTATTTTAATTTTAGGGACAGAAACTAGCCTATGCGTGGCAGGCTAGGAGCCATTTATGTTTCTCTGACACCGAAACACAACCCAGCCGCACTGCTTCTTGACACAATGACCACTTAACCCGGAAGCCAGCGGCACCAATGTGTCAGAGGAAACACTGTACACCTGGCGACCGTGTCAGCGTGCTTTGCGCCCGGCCCACCACAAGAGTCGCTAGTGCACGACCGGACAAGAACATCCCTACCGTTCAAACCCTCCCCTAACCCGGACGACGCTGGGCCAATTGTGCGCCACCCATAAACAAAGCAGTCAGTCCTTTCTTGCTCCATTCGTAAACACACAGGGTTATTTTTCATGCCTCTTTCAGAATCTTCTTAACTTTCTGGGTTGCTGTATCCATTTGCAAAGCAATCAACCAGTTTACTCTAGCAGCGCCTTGAGTTTTACATTTAGGATCAAGTGTTTGGTTGAATTTTCTGAAAGGTGGCTCATCGCACAGTCTCGTGGACTTGCCAGACTGGATTAATAAATTAACCAGTGCTTCTTCTCTTTTTATTTTTAACTCATTTGAATGAGGTTGCCATGTTTCTGCTCTTTTCACGCAAACTGCTCAAGTTGGTTGAGTTGGTTGTCCTGACGTGCAGCTACTAACAGCTGTTGGCTTTCTAACCTAGTCTTTAGCCTGAAATTCTATGTTGGTGTAGTTCAGATGAACTTTGAGGTTCGTTGGGGTTTTCCCTTTGATCTCTGTTCCACACAGGTTGCCATCTTCTGACAACAATACAGTTGCTTTTGTCCTTTCCAGCAATATACTCCAAACAATCCTATACAGGGCCTTTACCTTTTGCTGCCGCCAATGTACAAGTCTATGGTTTATGTTCACGCTCACGCTCCGCACTCACCCTCGGATTTCTTCCGTTAGCTACCGATACACAAGCTAGGCCTATTTGAAACATTGCCATCTACTGGCAGCATTTAACTGCCAGATTGAACAACAACAAAAAACATTGGATTACAATTTTAAAAAACGTTGCAGTCAAAGATAAGTCTCAGGATAGTTCATCACTAAATTGTTTTTACAATTTTTGCTTTTATTTTTGTTTCAGTTTTAATTTATTATAATAACCTTGCTGTATACACACAAAATATAAGGAGGGAGTCCTGGACGGAACACATGTCCACACATACTACAGTAGAGGGAAGATGTAGCCGTAAATATATGGATGGAACAGAAAAGAATAGAGGGGGTTTAGAGAGGGGTGTAGAACTGAGAAGAGAGGGAGTTTAGAACTGAGGGAAGTGGAGAGAAGAAAAATATGGTATGGGACTAGGAGAAGAGAGAAAGAGAGGGAAGAGAGGAAAGAAGAAAGCAGGAATGATGAGATGGACTTCAGACATGAGATCTGTCCAGATAAAGTCAACACTGTTAAGCAGATACATGAAGAGTCGGTATCAGTTTCTATGGGACGGAGGAGAGAATGAAATGTACTTAATTTAAGAAGTACATATAGCTGTAGTTGTTATGTACTATATGTTCTGTCTACATGAAAATGCTTTGCCGCTCATAAAAATCTATTCAGAATGATATTTAAGAACTTACTAAATAATATGCACCAAAGTCAAGTGACTCGAAAGGTCATGTTTACTTGTGTTGAAGTGTATTAATATAAACCTTGTTTCTTTAAACATACATTCTATTTTGAACAAATTAAACTATACTGAACGAAATATAAACGCAACATATAAAGTGTTGGTCCCATGAGCTGAACTAAAAGATCCCAGACATTTTCCATATGCACAAAAAGCTTATTTTGTGCACAAATTTGTTTACATCCCTTATAGTGAGCATTTCTCTTTTTCCAAGATAACCCATCCACCTGACAGGTGTGGCATATCAAGAAGCTGATTAAACATCATGATCATTACAGGGGTGTACCTTGTGCTGGGGACAATAAAAGGCCACTAAAATGTGCAGTTGTCACCATAGATGTCTCAAGGGAGCGTGCAATTAGCATGGAGATTACAGGAATGTCCACCAGAGCTGTTGCCAGATAATGAAATGTTAATTTCTCTACCATAAGCCGCCTCCAACATCATTTTATAGAATTAGGCAGTACGTCCAACTGGTCTCACAACCGCAAACCATGTATAACCACACCAGCCCAGAACCTCCACATCCGGCTTCTTCAACTGCGGGATCATCTGAGACCAGCCACCCGGACAGCTGATGAAACTAAGGAGTATTTCTGTCTGTAATAAAGCTCTTTTGTGAGGGTAAAACTCATTCTGATTGGCTGCGCCCCTGCCCAGTCATGTGAAATCCATAGATTAGGGCCTAATGAATTCATTTTAATTGACTGATTTCCTTATATGTACTGAAATCATTGAAATTGTTGCAAGTCCACTATAGCTGGACTTCCGGGTTGGGGCGAGCGGTCGCATTCGCACTTTGGTCCGCAGGTAGTATAACTTTTCATTACATTTCATTATAGTACAACGGTTTGATTTGTCTAATCTTAGCAATTTCTTCTTAGCTAGCTCAGCATAGCGTCTTGTATCAAGATAATTGCGTAATTATCGTATTTCGTCGTCCTAAGCAGTCTACACTGCTATCGCCAGCAGCTAGCCAGCTAGCAAACGTCACCGTCTACCGAATAGCAGCACTGTAGAAACATATTACACTCAACTGAACGACTTGATTAGTGTAGTGTTAGCTAGCTACATAGTTGTCTTTGCTGTCTTCGTATCCAAGATAATTGTGTAGTTTAGAGTGTGTAGTTTTAGAGTGATTATCTTAATTTACCGAGGTTAGCTAGCAGCTATTTGTCGTCCTTAACGTAGGAGACACTGCTAGCTAGCCAACAGCTAGCCAACGTCTACCGAATGAACTTCCGCACTCAACAACCGGTCGCATTCCGCTTCGCTCCACAGGTAGTATCACATTTTCATTTCATTTCATTACAGTACAACGGTTTGATTTGTTTGACTGTAGCTAGCTACATAGCTAGCTACATAGCCGTCTTTGTATCAAAGATAATTGTGTAGTCTCTAGAGCGATTTTCTAGGTTAGCTAGCCAGCTATTGTGTTCTTTTAACGCAACGTAACGTAATCAACACTGCTAGCTAGCCAGCTAGCTCCCGAATAGCAGCACTGTGAAACTATTACACTCAACGGAACGACTTGATTAGTGTAGTGTCAACAACGCAGCCACTGCAGCTAGCCTACAAAGTCTACAACGCAGCACTGCCGCTAGCTACTTCAGCAGTACTGTATCATCTTAATCATTTTAGTCAATAAGATTCTTGCTACGTAAGCTTAACTTTCTGAACATTCGAGACGCGTAGTCCACTTGTCATTCCAATCTCCTTTGCATTAGCGTAGTCTCTTCTGTAGCCTGTCAACTATGTGTCTGTCCATCCTGTTCTCTCCTTCTGACAGACCATACAAACGCTCCACACCGCGTGGCGCGGCCACCAATCTGGTGGTCCCAGCGCGCACGACCCACGTGGGTTCCGGTCTCCGGTAGCCTCTGGAACTGCCGATCTGCGGCCACAAGGCAGAGTTCATCTCAGCCTATGCTCCCTCCAGTCCCTCGACTTCTTGGCACTGACGGAAACATGGATCACCACAGATAACACTGCTACTCCTACTGCTCTCTCTTCGTCCCACGTGTTCTCGCACACCCGAGAGCTTCTGGTCAGCGGGTGGTGGAACCGGGATCCTCATCTCTCCCAAGTGGTCATTCTCTCTTTCTCCCCTTACCATCTGTCTATCGCCTCCTTTGAATTCCATGCTGTCACAGTTACAGCCTTTCAAGCTTAACATCCTTATCATTTATCGGCCCTCCAAGGTTCCCTCGGAGAGTTCATCAATGAGCTTGATGCCTTGATAAGCTCCTTTCCTGAGGACGGCTCACCTCTCACAGTCTGGGCGACTTTAACCTCCCCACGCCTTTGACTCATTCCTCTCTGCTCCTTCTTTCCACTCTCTCCTCTTTTGACCTCACCCTCTCACCTTCCCCCCCTACTCACAAGGAGGCAATACGCTCGCTCATCTTTACTAGATGCTGTTCTTCCACTAACCTCATTGCATTCCCCTCAGTCTCCGACCACTACCTTGTATCCTTTTTCCTCTCGCTCTCATCCAACACTTCCCACACTGCCCTACTCGGATGGTATCGCGCCCGTCCCAACTTCGCTCTTTCCCCGCTCCCTCTCCTCTTCCATCCTATCATCATCTTCCTCTGCTCAAACCTTCTCCAACCTCTCTCCTGATTCTTTGCCTCCTCCACCTCCTCTCCTCCTTTCTGCATCCTTTGACTCTCTATGTCCCCTATCCTCCAGGCGTCGGTCCTCCCCTCCCGCTCCGTGGCTGCGACGACTCATTGCGAGCTCACAGAACAGAGGCTCCGGGCCGCCGAGCGGATGGAGGAAAACTCGCCTCCCTGCGGACCTGGCATCCTTCACTCCTCCTCTCTACATTTTCCTCTTCTGTCTGCTGCTAAAGCCATCTTCTACACTCTAAATTCAAGCATCTGCCTCTAACCCTAGGAAGCTTTTGCCATTTCTCCTCCTCCTGAATCCTCCTCCGTCCCCCCCCTCCTCCCTCTCTGCAGATGACTTGTCAACCATTTTGAAAAGAAGTCGACGACATCCGATCTCGTTTGCTAAGTCAAACGACACCGCTGGTCTGCTCACACTCCCTACCTGTGCTCTGACCTCTTTCTCTCTCCCCTCTCTCTCCAGATGAAATCTCGCGTCTTGTGACGGCCGGCCGCCCAACAACCTGCCCGCTTGACCCTATCCCCTCCTCTCTTCTCCAGACCATTTCCGGAGACCTTCTCCTTACCTCACCTCGCTCATCAACTCATCCCTGACGCTGGCTACGTCCTTCCGTCTTCAAGAGAGCGAGAGTTGCACCCCTTCTGAAAAAACCTACACTCGATCCCTCCGATGTAACAACTACAGACCAGTATCCCTTCTTTCTTTCTCTCCAAACTCTTGAACGTGCCGTCCTTGGCCAGTCTCCCGCTATCTCTCTCAGAATGACCTCTTGATCCAAATCAGTCAGGTTTCAAGACTAGTCATTCAACTGAGACTGCTCTTCTCTGTATCACGGAGGCGCTCCGCACTGCTAAAGCTAACTCTCTCTCCTCTGCTCTCATCCTTTAGACCTATCGGCTGCCTCGTATGTGAACCATCAGATCCTCCTCTCAACCTCTCCGAGTTGGGCATCTCCGGCGCGGCCCAACGCTTGATTGCGTCATACCTGACAGGTCGCTCCTACCAGCGTGGCGTGGCGAGAATGGTCTCCTCACCACGTGCTCTCACCACTGGTGTCCCCCAGGGCTCTGTTCTAGGCCCTCTCCTATTCTCGCTATAACACCAAGTCACTTGGCTCTGTCATAACCTCACATGGTCTCTCCTATCATTGCTATGCAGACGACACACAAACTATCTTCTCTTCCCCTTCTGATGACCAGGTGGCGAATCGCATCTCTGCATGTCTGGCAGACATATCAGTGTGGATGACGGATCACCACCTCAAGCTGAACTTCGGCAAGACGGAGCTGTCTTCCTCCGGGGAAGGACTGCCCGTTCCATGATCTCGCCATCACGGTTGAACAACTCCATTGTGTCCTCCTCCCAGAGCGCTAAGAACCTTGGCGTGATCCTGGACAACACCCTGTCGTTCTCAACTAACATCAAGGCGGTGGCCGTTCCTGTAGGTTCATGCTCTACAACATCCGCAGAGTACGACCCTGCCTCACACAGGAAGCGGCGCAGGTCCTAATCCAGGCATTGTCATCTCCCGTCTGGATTACTGCAACTCGCTGTTGGCTGGGCTCCCTGCCTGTGCATTAAACCCTACAACTCATCCAGAACGCCGCAGCCCGTTGGTGTTCAACCTTCCCAAGTTCTCTCACGTACACCCGCTCCTCCGCTCTCTCCACTGGCTTCCAGTTGAAGCTCGCATCCGCTACAAGACCATGGTGCTTGCCTACGGAGCTGTGAGGGGAAGCGCCCAGTACTCCAGGCTCTGATCAGGCCTACACCCAAACAAGGGACTGCGTTCATCCACCTCTGGCCTGCTCGCCTCCCTACCACTGCGGAAGTACAGTTCCGCTCAGCCCAGTCAAAACTGTTCGCTGCTCTGGCCCCCCAATGGTGGAACAAACTCCCTCACGACGCCAGGACAGCGGAGTCAATCACCACCTTCCGGAGACACCTGAAACCCACCTCTTTAAGGAATACCTAGGATAGGATAAAGTAATCCTTCTACCCCCCCCCCCCTTAAAAGATTTAGATGCACTATTGTAAAGTGGCTGTTCCACTGGATGTCATAAGGTGAATGCACCAATTTGTAAGTCGCTCTGGATAAGAGCGTCTGCTAAATGACTTAAATGTAAATGTAAATGTAATGTTGCGTTTATTTTTTTGTTCAGTGTAAACATACACAGATATCCCTTCTCAGAGCATGTTGGCACAGCATTTTGTTTCATCAATAATAATAAATGGGTATTCCGCATTGCGTCCAACAACAATATTGACGAATATGCTGATTCGGTGAGCGAGTTCATTAGGAAGTGCATTGACAATGTCGTACCCACAGCAACGATTAAAAATTCCCAAACCAGAAACCGTGGATTGACGGCAGCATTCGGTGAAACTGAAAGCACGAACCACTGCTTTTTAACCAGGGCAAGGTGACCGGAAGCATGACCGAATACAAACAGTGTAGCTATTCTCTCCGCAAGGCAATCAAACAGGCTAAGTCCCAGTACAGAGACAAAATCGAGTCGCAATTAACAGCTCAGACACAAGAGGTATGTGGCAGGGTCTACAGTCAATCACGGATTACAAAAAGAAAACCAGCCCCGTCGCGGACCAGGATGTCTTGCTCCCAGACAGGCTAAACAACTTTTTTGCCCGCTTTGAGGACAATACAGTGCCACTGACACGGCCCCCTACCAAACCTGCGGGCTCTCCTTCACTGCAGCCGAGGTGAGTAAAACATTTAAACGTGTTAACCTCGCAAGGCTGCAGGCCCAGACGGCATTCCCGCCGCGTCCTCAAGAGCATGCGCAGACCAGCTGGCTGGTGTGTTTACGGACATATTCAATCAATCCTTATCCCAGTCTGCTGTTCCCACATGCTTCAAGAGGGCACCATTGTTCCTGTTCCCAAGAAAGCTAAGGTAGCTGAGCTAAACGACTACCGCCCCGTAGCACTCACTTCCGTCATCATGAAGTGCTTTGAGAGACGTGGTCAAGGACCATATCACCTCCTCCCTACCGGACACCCTAGACCCACTCCAATTTGCTTACCAGACCCAATAGGTCCACAGACGACGCAATCGCAACCACACTGCCCTAACCCATCTGGACAAGAGGAATACCCATGTGAGAATGCTGTTCATCGATTACAGCTCAGCATTTAACACCATAGTACCCTCCAAACTCGTCATCAAGCTCGAGACCCGGGTCTCGACCCCGCCTGTGCAACTGGGTCCTGGACTTCCTGACGGGCCGCCCCCAGGTGGTGAGGGTAGTAACAACATCTCCACCCCGTGATCCTCAACACTGGGGCCCACAAGGGTGCGTTCTGAGCCTCTCCTGTACTCCCTGTTCACCACGACTGCGTGGCCATGCACGCCTCCAACTCAATCATCAAGTTTGGCGATGACACTAACAGTGTAGGCTTGATTACCAACAACGACGAGACGGCCTACAGGGAGGAGGTGAGGGCCCTCGGAGTGTGGTGTCAGGAAAATAACCTCACACTCAACGTCAACAAAACAAAGGAGATGATTGTGGACTTCAGGAAACAGCAGAGGAGCACCCCCCTATCCACATCGACGGGTCAGTAGTGGAGAAGTGGAAAGTTTTAAGTTCCTCGGTGTACACATCACGGACAAATTGAATTGGTCACCCACACAGACAGCGTTGTGAAGAAGGCGAGCAGCGCTCTTCAACCTCAGGAGGCTGAGAAATCGGCTTTACCAAAAGCCTCACAAACTTTACAGATGCACAATCGAGAGCATCCTGTCGGGCTGTATCGCCGCCTGGTGCGGCAACTGCTCCGCCCACAACCGTAAGGCTCTCCAGAGGGTAGTGAGGTCTGCAGAACGCACCACCGGGGGCAAACTACTGCCCTCCAGGACACCTACACCACCCGATGTCACAGGAAGGCATGGAGATCATCAAGGACAACAACACCACCCAAGCACTGCCTGTTCACCCCGCTATCATCCAGAAGGCGAGTCAGTACAGGTGCATCAAAGCAGGGACCGAGAGACTGAAAAACAGCTTCTATCTCAAGGATCAGACTGTTAAACAGCCACCACTAACATTTAGCGGCCGCTGCCAACATACTGACTCAACTCCAGCCACTTTAAAAATGGGAATTGATGGAAATTATGTAAATAGTACCACTAGCCACTTTAAACAATGCCACTTAATATAATGTTTACATACCTACATTACCATCTCATATGTATATACTGTTCTATATCATCTACTGCATCTTGCCATCTTATGTAATACATGTACCACTAGCCACTTTAAACTATGCCACTTTATGTTTACATACCCTACAGTACTCATCTCATATGTATATACCGTACTCTATACCATCTACTGCATCTTGCATGCCGTTCTGTACCACCACTGCTTCAATATTATTTTTATGTACATATTCTTTATCCCTTTACACTTGTGTGTGTGTATAAGGTAGTAGTTGTGGAATTGTTAGGTTAGATTACTTGTTGGTTATTACTGCATTGTCGGAACTAGAAGCACAAGCATTTCGCTACACTCGCATTAACATCTGCTAACCATGTGTATGTGACTAATAAAATTTGATTTGATTTGATGAGCGGAAGAGGATGAAAGGGACAAAGAGGAGAGTGAGTGAGGAGAGTGGAGAAGGAAGAAGAGGAAGATGGGGGAGATGGAGGGAGCAAAATGGTGAGGAATAAGGAGGGGAGAGAAAGGAATAGAAGAAGACGAGAACAGGAAGAAGAGCAGGAGGGGGAGAAGGTGAAGCAGAACAGAGGGAGAAAGAGGGGCTTATCTAACAAAGCCCGGGCTGCGTCGCCACACTCTCCTGAGAACTTCAGATCGCATTCCACTAAAATGCACCTTGGGGGATACACAGCGGCTATGTGACACAGCAGCACAGGGAGAGGAGGAAGGGGAGGAAGAGGAGGAAAAGGAGAAAAATAAAGGAGGGTAGCGGGAGAGAGGGAGGAGGTAGAGTGTAGAGAGAGTGGTAGATGAGGTAGGGGGAAAAGGAGAGCAATTAGGGGGTAGTGGGGGTGAGTGTCTGGGGTAAGGGTACAGAGATCAGTGGTTTGAGAGAGGAGAAGGGCGAAGGTTGAATAAGGTACAGGAGGGAGAAGAGAAAGGAGTGAGGAAGACTAGAGGGGGAGAAAAGAGTGGAGGGGGGATGGTGGGGAAGGAGGGATGATATAGTAGGAAAGCCAGCTGTGACTTCATGCTGCCCTTCACATTCTCAGAAGTGTGCTGTGGTCACACACTTTCCCTCCACACACTACTGCCAGAGACACACATGCGAGTGTGTGTGTAGGGAGGGTTCAAACACTTAGACAAATGTATACACTCAAGCAAAGATAGACACAGACACACTCTTATGTGAACACAACAAATGAGCGCACACTACCGAAACACGTACCCCCAACGATGAGTGATACTTACTGATTGGACCCAAAGCCACCAGCAGACCCAAAGCCTGCAAGAAAACCAACAAACACAATTAACCATGTACATGAAGATGTATCAGTGGAAACAATTTAAAACACCTCTGTAAAATGTAGACAATCAGAGAGAAAACTACTACTATTACCACTGTATTACCTCTGGTACAGAGCCAGTCAACCACATAAGACACAACACAAACCACAATAATATGACTTGCTCATGACCTAACGATCGAGTAAGATGGTAAAAGTGGTCTTCCCACCCTCCTCTTCCCGTGTTGAGAAAACTGGGCCATATACAAACATTATTCTGACAGAAAGTAGCTTGCGTGGCAGCATGCGGCCATAGCAGGTATTTGGGTTAATAGGAAGCCACTGGTGGGATTCCACCATCCCCACGGCTATCCTAGCATTAGCCTAGCACTGCATCTTGTGGCCCTGTTGTACTGCATAGCAGTACATAGCTGTGCAGATAGCATTAGCCACTAGGCTAACTGACTGCTATTTATCCAGCCACTAATGAGTTGAGCTAACCAGTGGCTCTGCTTCAGGGGAATATGGGAAGAGACTCATTGGCAGGACTTCAAACGAAGACTTGAGCTCTTGTTTATTTGTTCCTTGTTAGCGTGGCTGGGAGAGTGGGGAGGAGACTGCAGGGGCAGATAAGACTAAGCCGGGTGTTGGAGTAATTTCATATGCTTTGTACAGTTTTAGTCACTAGAAGAGGGAGGGAAGTGAACATGTCAATGAAGACTTGGGGTGCATCCTCTAGAGTGGCATCCTCTGCACTGATCTGAAAGAACTGAATGGGTGAGATAGTAGTACACACCTCCTCCTCCCTGCTGTCCGAACGCAGAGAAGCCGCTGGGCTGAGGAGCTCCGAACCCTGACCCCTGCTGCTGCTGGGCCAGGTTACCAAAGGATGGCGCACTCTGGTTGGCCAGTGCACCAAACGACGGTGTGCTTTGTTGAGTGGAGGCAAAGCTGTGAGGGGAGAGAGAAACAAACGACTAAAAATAGATTCAGATTTAATACATCAAACAATAACCTAATAAAAATTCAGGAAGATGTGTTGCTTAGAATAACCATTGGTACAATTGATTTATTATTGTTGTACCAATGTTTATTATTGTTGTACCAATTATTATTGTACCAATTATTGTACCAACATTATTGACAGACAAACTGGGGAAATATGCTGGTCAGTTTACATCCACCCTATATACTACATCAGTCCTGAACCCCCTGACGCCATACAGAGGGAGGTCGAATTACTATGACCTGCGCTCCTCTCCTCCAGGTTACACACTGTCTAGTATAGTCACTGTAGCACACTGCCCCAGTCCCTCTACTCTGCTCACATTACCATTCTAACCCAGAGGACAGGTTTCTAAAATATGCAGAGAAACATCCTTGCCTGGAAAAATATCAGAGCCCATTACATCAAAGCATATTGCAATAATACTTTATTTGAATTACAATGGAATAAGTCGCTGCCGCTCCCACGGCGCTTCCCTTACTGATCTGGGATCTGTATGTGGAGGCTGGGACACTGTCAGGGAGCGGAGTGTGTTTTAATATTTTATTCAGTTTAAATGTGTAGTAGAACAGTCTAAATGAAAGCTAGATGTCTTCTGTGGCTCAGTTGGTAGAGCATGGCTCTCGCAACGGCAGGATAGCTGGTTTGATTCCCGGGACTACCCATATGCAGAATGTATGCACGCATGACTAAGTCGCTTTGGATAAAAGCGTCTGATAAATGGCATATCTTATATTATTATATATTTCGTTCTGACATGGAGGCTTCAGTTGCCCTGAGTGAGATACAAGAGCAGCACCAGTCACACAGATGTACCTTCAGGATTAGTTTTCGAGAGTCATCAAACATCACCAGAGACGAGGGACGGAGGAAGGGGAATGGACGTAGAATATAGCATGTGTGTGTGGCCGTTCAGAGAGGAGAGAGAAAGAAAGAGGGGAAGATAACAGAAACAAGGGCAAAAAGATTGTGACATTAAATAAGAGAGTGAGACAGAGTAATGACGAGAGAGGGGTAGAGAATAGTCCAGGCAACCACCAGCTCAGCTGCTCTGCTGGTTCTAATCTGGGAAGCAGACCCCTGGACCGAAATATAGGCTGACCTCTGACCTTAATACAGGAGCCAATCACTTGCCGGCCGGCCTGTCGGCCTTCTTTACCCGCTCTTGGGTCAATCCAGGACCAGACCCATCTTTAAGTACTAGGCTTGGGAGATACTGTTTATACCGTATACAGGGTTATTTACAAACACCCCCGGTATGATTTCCAATACCTCGCGGGGGCTTCGTGCAACGCCACTGCTTATTACTATAGATTGATTATAAATCTAAGAGGTGTCAGTCAAATAAATGATATCCAGCTCAGGGTTCCAGCTAAGCATTAGGTTTGCTAACTTGCCTATTGCCTAGATGTCAAAATCAAGCTTCTTGGTTACAGCAGGGACTTTTAATACCCTCCTGGATCAAGATCCCTTTCGCCTAAATTGTTTTGTGCGTCCACACAAAGAATATATTTTTGTAAATAGCACCCCTTGTGTGTACTTCCGGTAATACCGTACACCCCGGTAGGGTACAGAAACGGTATGAAAATCTGGATATCGCCCAAGCCCACTCTGTATGGCCCCACTGCTAAATTGAGGAACCACTTCTAAAGATAGGGAGGGTGACATTTACTGGCTGTAGGGAGTCCTGAGGCGTTTTATCTTTGAACTATCTTTTAATAAATCTCTGCAGAGGTTTGGAAAACAACTAAACTAGGACCAGCATTCGTAAACAACTTCAATATTTATCTTTGTGAACAGGACGACGGGTGATGACAGGCGAAATAAAGAGCGGTAAAAATATTACCTCACGAGTGCTGACATTATGAAAAGAACAAGACTGAAAAAAAACTGACTGAACTGAGGAAAGGAATGACTGAAAACACTAAGCCTGCTGCCATTTGACAGTCCCATGGGATTAAACCCTGACAAGACAGAACAGGAGAAAAATAAGAAAAACTGAGAAATGACTTCAGGGCAAGGCTAACTCGTCTTCCTGAAACCAACAGGACCTAAGTTCTCAACTTGCCTACCTGTTTAAATAAAGGTGAAATAAAAATAAAATAAAGCAGAGGGTGTAAAGTGTGTGTGTGAGTGAGAGTAGGGGGTGGTAGAGGATTGAGTGGTGGGGATTTAGGCAGTAATCACCTCCTGACAACTTGTGCCCAATACACGACCCCCAGGGGGGAAAGAGGGAGAGGATAGATAGAAGAGAGAAGGAAGGAACCAGCCCATCTTAAAATCATCTGTCAGTATGACCCCAGAGTGGGATTATCTGGGTGGAATAATCTATCTCTGCATGGCTCCGTGGTTTGGGTCTTGGCAGAGGTGCACAGCGCCCCAGCAGGCCTGCACGTGGGGTGGGGGGGGAATAGGGAGCTGAGCGGTAGGGGATGGAGGAATAATCCCATTTTCTCCCATAATCTTACAATGAGGGTTGCAGTTAAACTCGGAATAGAGGTTGACTCAGCAGGGGGTCTGGGTGGTTAGAGCTGACTGAATCCCATCCCCTGATGAATTGTGTTTAAAACATACCAGCAATGCTTGCCCTAAACTATTGTGGACTTTTCTAAATTAAATTTCAAACTCATTGAAGGCAGACGAAGCACACAATGTGTGCCAGTAACCATATTCTCAAGTCATACTGTATAGAAAAACAGGACATTTCAGTACAATTTTATAAATGCTGACAGATAATTTGTTAATTCGACATGGTGGGAACTTTTTGTGTCGGAAAAATGTATTATGCGAGAAATGGTAGTGGAAATGCCTTAATGCGAAAATATTGATATAATAACCATCATATTGAAGTAAACTTGGAGTCACCCGATGACATGGTGTGTGGTCCTCCCACTACAAATCTGGAAACCATGCAGTTTATTACACTACAGACAAAATAAGTTGATGAACGTTACAGAGTGGTGAAAGTGCAAATTGATGAGCTTCATGCTCCTCTCCAATAGGCAGACTCAGGGTCTTATTCTGGTGACATGATGATCGATGCTTGAATGCAATTAAATTATCCATAATAATGTCACCATGTAGACTACCCGCACTGCATCTGCGAGCTGTTGGGTAAAGCGCACATACCAAGACCAGAGGAGGCACATTTGCTATTTAACGCAACAGCTGTGACAAAACTATCGGTTGAAAATGAAATGTAAACACATTGAACTTTAGATTTTTACTCAGTAGTGCCTTCAGAAAGTATTCATACCCTTTGACTTTTTCCAAATGCTATTGTGTTACAGCCTGAATTTAAAAAATGGCTAAATTGAGATTTTGTGTCAATGGCCTACAAACAATACCCCATGTCAAAATGTAATTATATTGAGACATTTTTACAAATTAATTATAAATAAAAATCTGAAATGTCTTGAGTCAATAAGTATTCAACCCCATTGTTATGGTAAGACTTTGCTTAACAAGTCACATAATACATTGCATGGACTCACTGTGTGCAAGACAATGTTTCTAAAACTGGTTGTTTGGATCCTGGATGCTGATTGGATGAGCAGCATTCCAAGCTGTGCTGCTGCCTGCTAACAGTACCATCTAAAACATTATCACTGCGCCGCCATAAGAATATCATGTTAATGTTGCCGTCTAAATCATCTCAAATCGCACATAATTTCCCCTCGCTTCAAGCCTAGCATTTAGTTTGGTACAGCGGGGGTTAATATAAGCCTTGCTGTCTGTCTGTCCGACCTGGAAACAATGTTTCACTTTCTAATTTTGATCTCTGTAGTACCGTACATACATGTAGTACCGTATAAAACATTCGGAACACCTGCTCTTTCCATGGCATAGACTGACCAAGTGAATCCAGGTGAAAGCTATGATCCCTTATTGATGTCACCTGTTAAATTCACTTCAATCAGTGTAGATGAAGGGGAGGAGGCAGGTTAAAGAAGGATTTTTAAGCCATGACACAATTGGGATATGGATTGTGTAAATGTGCCTTTCAGAGGGTGAATGGGCAAGACAAAAGATTTGTGCATTTGAATGGAGTACGGTAATAGGTGCCAGGAGTACCCGTATGAGTGTCAAGAACTACAACACTGCTGGGAACTTCACGCTCAACAGTTCCCCGTGTGTATCATGAATGATCCACCACCCAAAGGACATGCAGACAACTGTGGGAAGGAAGCATTGGAGTCAACACGGGCCAGCATCCCTGTGGAACGCTTTCGGCACCTTGTAGAGTCCATGCCCTGACAAATTGAGGATGTTCTGAGAGCAAAAGGGGGTGCAACTCAATATTAGGAAGGTGTTCCTAATGTTTTGTACACCCCGTGTAGCGTGAACAGTGCCCAGATGAGAACTTTTTCTGAGCCAAGTCGAAATCACGCATCAACATCATTATCATGGACATATCCAAGTAAATGTCAATGTAAAAAAAGCTAGATGAAACCAAAATGCAGCTAGTGTACTGTCATTCCAAGTTTAATGTTTGATGTGACTGAGTTAGCTGAAGTTGGCTAGCTAGCTAGCTAGCAAGCAAGCAAGTGAAAAGAACGTTATCCAGACTGCATAGCAATCATTTTGCTTAGAACGGATGACAAGGCCTTTTTGCATAGCAACTATGCAAAAGTAATTAACTGGGTGTCACGCCCTGACCGTAGAGCCTTTTTATTCTCTATTTTGGTTAGGTCGGGGTGTGACTAGGGTGGGTAATCTAGGTTGTTTATGTCTATGTTGGCCTGGTATGGTTCCTAATCAGAGGCAGCTGTTAATCGTTGTCTCTGATTGGGGATCATATTTAGGCAGCCATTTCCCCACTGTGTTTTGTGGGATCTTGTTTATGTGTAGTTGCCTGTGAGCACTTCAGTTTCTTCACGTTTTGGTCGTTCTTTATTGTTTTTGTGCGTTTCATTCATTAAACACGTGGAACCCATATTACGCTGCGCTTTGGTCCGTATGTTATTACGACGATCGTGACACTGGGTCGTGTCCGTAGCAACATGACCAAAAGAACTAACAACCAGATTTCGTCCAAAACTACTATACAGCTTCTGGTCAAAGAATGAAATTGTATGAATTGACTTATCAAAATAATATTTTAATACGTTGGTAACAGTTTTATAAAAGCAATAAGTAAATGGGTTTCTTATCGCGTCGAACAACGCCATATACCTGTGACTATATTCATGCTACATCACTGCCTTTTGTGCCTTATTTCTTAATTAACATGACTTTAGAATGACAACCTCATCTCTGTATCTCACACATTGCAATTATCTGTAAGGTCCCTCAGTCAAGCAGTGAATTCCCAAGACAGATTCAACCACAAAGACCAGGGAGGTTTTCCAATGCCTCGCAAAGGGCACCTATTGGTAGATGGGGGGGAAAAAAAGAAGCAAACATGGAATACCCCTTTGAGCATAGTGAAGTTATTACACTTTGGATGGTGTATCAATGGATCAGCATTGTAGAAACTCCACAATACTAACATAAATGACAGTGAAAAGGAAGCCTGTACAGAGTAAAAAATATTCGAAAACATGCATCCTGTTTGCAATAAGTCACTAAAGTAAAACTGAAAAAAACAAAAAAAATGTTTACTTCATATTCTGAATACAATGCGTTATGTTCGGGTAAATCCAACACATCACGGAGTACCACTCTTCATATTTTCAATCATGGTGGTGGCTGCATCATGTTATGGGTATGCTTGTCATCGGCAAGGATTAGGATGTTTTTTGGGATAAAAAGAAATGAAATAGAGCTAAGCACAAGCAAAACCCTATAGGAAAACCAACAGACACTGGGAGATTAATTAATCTTTCAGCAGGACAATAACCTAAAACACAAGGCCAAATATAGACTGGAGTTGCTTACCAAGACGACATTGAATGTTAATGAGTGGCCTAGTTACAGTTTTGACTTAAATCTGCTTGAATATCTATGGCAAGACTTGAAAATGGCTATCTAGCAATGATCAAGAACTCATTTAACAGAGATTAAAGAATTTTTTAAAGAATAATGTGCAAATATTGTACAATCCAGTTGTGCAAAGATCTTAGAGACATACCCAGAAAGACTCACAGCTGTAATCGCTGCCAAAGGTGATTCTAACATGTATTTTCGACTCTGGGGGTTGAATACTTACATACTCAAGAAAGTGTTTTATTCCCCCCCCCCACTTTGAGATTAGTATTTTGTGTAGATTGTTGACAAAAAAGACAATTCAAACCATTTTAATACCACCTTGTAAAACAATTTTGAAAAAGTCAAGTGGGGTATATACTTTCTGAAGGCACTGTACATAACTTAAGCAAAAAAGTACCTTGTGTGCACTACATCCTCACGCACTGACTTTTATCCACAATAAGTCCGTTTGATGGAAACACCACTGGTAGGAAAATACACATATATTCTTTATGCTAATGTTTTAATATTCACATGAAAATCTGTCACCAACTGGATGGAAACCTGGCTAGTGTAGCTGAGCAGGGCTTAGGGTGTTATGCGCAAGTTGAGAAATGAGGTCGGGGGTTAGCATGTTATTGCTTATTTACCATGGAATGTTGGTGACAAGCTCCATGTGTGAATATGAAAACACTGTCTGGGATGTGTCATCGTGCTGTCAGCTGGAACGTGAGGTGTTGCATAACTAGCCCCTCAGGTGGCTGAAACCCTTGCCCATAATGCTTTTCTTTTATTAGTCAACCTTTTTAATATACATGACAACCAACCCAGACAATATCACATACACAGCAGTAAATGCATAAAAACATTTAAAGACATTCTGAAGCCTCTATGGTCAGTATTATCAAGAATATTCAGCTATTCTACACTGTAATTTCAGAACAATTAGAAAAAGTCTTCACTCTTCATATCCAATACATGTCTAACAGGGGTGTCTCTCTTACCCGAATCCTCCCACGTTGGCGGCTGCCGTTCCCTCTCCAAACACCTTGCTGGCTGAGGAGCCCATGGGACTGCTAAAAGAGGGTGCCGAGCCAAACGCTGCTGCCCCCCCAAAAGCCGGGGAGCCCCCAAAAGCAGGGGGGCTACCGAACACAGGGGCACTCCCAAAACCACCTGTAGGGGTACAGAGAGAGGGGTGTGTGAGGAAGGGTCAGGTGGTTGACTTTGCATTTGAAAAAATACGTGTGAGAGGGATGGTTACATGAATACACTTGACATGTGTATGAGCAATATTGTTGTATTGGTTGAGACGGGGGACGGAAGAATGTCTCAGGGGACACTAACCATACATAATAGCAAAGGCTTCAAAAATAGAGGCACCGTTTATTACCTTATTCCTACATTTTGAGCCATGTGTAAGTCACACCTGGTGATGCCTTAAAACTAAAATCACCCCAACATGATTAATAATGTTGTGTTGTATTATCATCTGCTCTACAACACTCCATATCTGTTCAGGGACAATTGCTCTCACACACACATAGCATAAGGGCTAGGAGGGCTTGACGGGAATTGATTGCCAACCACACTCTCTCTGGGGCTGAGAGAGGAGGAGGAGTTAAAGAGAGGGGAGCACTGAAATTACAGCCTGGCTACGAGACGAGCACGGCCCAGTGAATAATTGATTGAGCTAATGTAATAGGATTACATTCCTTGGAGCGGCACCGAAAACCCCCAGGTCCGTATTCACAAAGCCTCTCAGAGTAGGAGTGCTGATCTAGGATCAGTTATGAATTAGAGGGGGGACCTGATCCTAGAACAGCACTCCTACTCTGAGAGGCTTTGTGAATATGGGCCCAAGAGTTTAGGGGTAGATGCCTATGATAAAGCTAGGAGAGGTGATGTCCTTTGGCAGTGCCAGATAGCTAGCTGAGTAAAATGCCAAGACAAAACTGCAGTCGTAATAACTTTTGGGGAACGCTATGACTTTCTATTTGCTAAGACATGCTATAATTTTAGCTAGCTTGAGGAAATATTAGAACTGTGTTGACAAAATGTATGCTATGACTGCTCTGGCCAAATAGACACCAAGACTAGCTATGAAAGACGCAGCATTGCGGAATGTAGCCTGACCGTGTTCCACTAGTGCTGTACTGGCAGAAAGAGATAAGGTGACTCTCACTGTAGCTCAGATGATAAAGGAGGACAGAGTGAGTCTCTCCTTGGGGAGCTAGAGCTGGGGGCAGCTGAGGTTGCAGGGAGTGGAGCCACCCCCACCGCATTGCTGGGGAGGAAGTGATGCGTGTGTGGAGTGTTCATCCATCAGCACCTGCCCCACTCTCTGACCCTCACATGACACTGAGCCACCCACCGCACCAACAGACAGAGGAAGACAGGACGACATCAGAGAAGGAGCCAAGAATGTAAAGGGCCGTTACTATCACAGTCAAAAAGACCAGAGGGGCTAGTGATGGGGAATGTGTTCAAAGAGGGTAGGTATTGCAGAATAAAGTACAACTACCCTATTGTACCACCATGTATTGTGTACGTTAGGCCGGCAGGTGTGATATTACCCTGTAATAACACCTTGCAATAATTTCGCAATCGAAAGATGCTTGCTTGAAAAAGTTATAATCGACATACAAAATATATCACTTTGAAGAGTAAGACAGGCTATTGAGACCCAAAGTTTAATAACGGATGGGTTATTTGTGACATCATTGGACAACACTTTTGAAAATAACCATGGACACAAAAGTCTGTAGTTGACAGAGCTGTGTGACTATTGTTACTTATTTTGGGTTGAGGGTGTAGCCTACCTGTCTGTTTGGCAGGGGTGGAGAAGGAGCCGAACCCCTGAGCGGCCACGCTCCCGCCTCCCGTGCTAAAGGTCCCACTGGCCGTCTGCTCCCCCCCTCCGAATGTTGATGCTGGAGAGCCAAAGCCAAAGGTTTTGGCCCCGCTGTTCCCAAACAGGGTGGGTCCTCCTGTAGGACAGACAGAGGTTAAAAGTGGAGTTACAGCAGTGGATTTATAGCAGTATAGGATGTAGACTGAAATTGGTGCCGTGCAAATGTTTTGTGCCGGTCCTGTTCATATTTACAGTGCATTCGGAAAGTATTCAGACCCCTTGACTTTGTCTACATTTTGTTACGTTACAGCCTTATTCGAAAATGTATTAAATATTTGTTTTCCTCAGTAATCCAGACACAAAACCCCATAATGACAAAGCGAAAACAGTTTTAAAAAATTTAGAAAATATATTACAAATAAAATACAGAAATACCTTATGTAAGTATTCAGACCCTTTGCTATGAGACTCGAAATTGAGCTCAGGTGCATCATGTTTCTGTTGATCATCCTTGAGATGTTTCTACAACTTCATTGGAGTCCACCTGTGGTAAATTCAATTGATTGGACATGATTTGGAAATATCTCACAGTTGACCGTGCATGTCAGAGCAAAAACCAAGCCATGAGGTCAAAGGAATTGTCCGTAGAGCTCCAAGACAGGATTGTGTCGAGACACAGATCTGGGAAAGGGTACCAAAAGATTTCTGCAGAACACAGTGGCCCGACCAAACTGAGCAATCGGGGGAGAAGGGCCTTGGTCAGGGAAGGGACCAAGAGCCCGATGGTCACTCTGACAGAGCTCCAGAGTTCCTCTGTGGAGATGGGAGAAACTTCCAGAAGGACAACCATCTCTGCATTACTCCACCAATCAGGCCTTTATGGTAGGGTGGCCAGACAGAGGGTTGGCCAGACAGAAGCCATTCCTCAGTAAAAAGGTACATGACAGCCCTCTTGGAGTTTGCCAAAAGGGACCTAAAGGACTCAAACCATGAGAAACAATATTCTCTGATCTGATGAAACCAAGTTTGAACTCTGGCCTGAATGCAAAGCATCACGTCAAAAAAACCTGGCACCATCCCTACAGTGAAGCATGGTGGTGGCAGCATCATGCTGTGAGGATTTTATTCAGTGGCAGGGACTGGGAGACTAGTGAAGAAGGGAAAAAAGATGGAGGGAAAGATGAACGGAGCAAAGTACAGAGATACACTTGAGTAAGACATACTCCAGAACACTCAGTACCTCAGACTGGGGCGAAGGTTCACCTTCCAACAGGATAACAACCCTAAGTACACAGCCAAGACAACACATGAATGGCTTCGGGACAAGTCTTTGAATGTCCTTGAGGGGTCCAGCCAGAGCCCGGACTTGAACCTCTGAAAATAGCTGTGCTCATCCAACCTGACAGAGCTTGAGAGGATCTGCAGAGAAGAATGGGAGAAACTCCACAAATACAAGTGTGCCAAGCTTGTAGTGTCATACCCAAGAAGACTCTAGGCTGTAACCGCTGCCAAAAGTGCTACAGCAAAGTACCGAGTAAAGGGTCTGAATATTTATGTAAATGTGATATTTCATTAATAAAAAAAAAATGTACTTGCAGAAATGTCTAAAAAACAGTTTTTGCTTCGTCATGGGGTAGTGTGTGTAGATTGATGAGGGAAAAAAACAATTGAATCAATTTTAGAATAAGGCTGAAACATTAAACAAAGTGTGTGAAAAGTCTAAATACTTCCCAAATGATCTTCAGGAATAGGAACTCTGCAATTGTTCATCTAATATTCTATAACAAATGCAGGAACGCAGAGAGGTCTGGAACTCTTTGTTAATGGTCTAACTAATTTACCGCATGGCGATGTTACCATCGAAACTACCGCACATGCAAACCAGCTGATTCGAAGGTCCTGTGTAGATTGTATTTTCAAATTATCAAATGTTTTCACACTGTAATAGTTCGCCTCATCCTCTGTTGTACAATATATAACAAAGAACAAACTGAATTTTGACGCAACTGGGCCTTTAAAATCGTCGTAAAAGGATCCCAAAAGATTTCCAGACAGGGCGCAACTGAGCTAAGCTTCTCACCTAAGTAATGGTATGGGAAACCCGAAACAAGTTCTCGAATTGGCTATTGGTCCCCTCCAAGAGGATGAGAGCGAGGACAAGAGAGATGTAGCAAACCTGAACAATCCTCTATTGCATGGGTAGGGCACCTAAATACAGCAATTTTTATCGGAACGAATGGTCGGGGGCCCCTAATTTTATTGTATGCTGCAATAAATGGGGTAATGCCATTAGTCTGGGAAGCCATTTGATTAGATGTTCAGGAGTCTTATGGCTTGGGGGTAGAAGCCTCTTGGATCTAGATTTGGTGCTGCGGTATTAGAGAGCACAGTCTATGACTAGTGTGGCTGGAGCCTGACAATTTTTCTTCCTCTGACACCGCCTAGTATAAAGGACATGGATGGCAGGAAGCTTGGCCCCAGTGATGTACTAGGCCGTAGGCACTACCCTCCGTAGCGCCTTGCGGTCAGATGCCGAGCAGTTGCCATACTAGGCAATGATGCAACCAGTCAGGACACTCTCGATGGTGCAGCTGTAGAACCTTTTGAGGACCTGAGGACCCATGCCAAAGCTTTTCAGTCTCCTGAGGGAGAATAGGTTTTGTCGTGCCCTCTTCACGACTGTCTTGGCCAGGTAACTGGGCCTATAGGCTGTCTTGTTGTTGTCGGTGATCAGGCCTACCACTGTCATGTCATCGGCAAACTTAATGGTAGTGTTGGAGTCATGCAGTCAGGGGACTGAGCACACACCTCTGAGGGTCCCTCGTGTTGAGGATCAGCGTGGCAGATGTGTTGTTACCTACCCTTACTACCTGGGGGCAGCCCGGCAGGAAGTCCAGGATCCTGTTGCAGAGGGAGGTGTTATGTCCCAGGGTCCTTAGCTTAGTGATGAGCTTTGAAGGCTCTATGGTGTTGAACGCTGAGCTGTAGTCAATGAATAGCATTCTCACAAAGGTGTTCCTTTTGTCCAGGTGGGAAAGGGTAGTGTGGAGTGCAATAGTCAGGGATGCAAACTGCCGAGGGCCCAAAAAGGTGACACTTGTTTTGGGGGGCACTGAAACGTGCAAAAAATCCCTGCTAGGGGGAAATGCAGGTTTTAACTAATTCAAATCAAAGTTTGTCACGTGCGCTGAATACAACAGGTGTAGACCTTACAGTGAAATGCTTACTTACAGGTCCTAACCAACAGCGCAATTTGTAAGTAAAAAAATTGGTATTAGGTGAACAATAGATAATAGATAGAAAACGGTAAAAAGACAGTGACAAATAACAGTAGCGAGGCTATATACAGTAACGAGGCTATATACAGGCACCGGTTAGTCGGGCTAATTGAGGTAGTATGTACATGTAGGTATGGTAAATGTGACTATGCATATATGATAGAGAGAGAGTAGCAGTAGCGTAAAAGAGGGGTTGGCGGGTGGTGCGACACAATGCAGATAGTCCGGGTAGCCAATGTGTGAATTAAACAACAAAGAATATGATCTACATGATCAGTCTCTGTGTGTAAAATAAAAAGTGCTTCATGTGAACCAAACTCACAGCTAAAAAATTTAAAGAAAGCAATCTAATGTTATTTGTTGCCTAGACTTTACTGCAAATTACACTCAAGTCTTGAGAAAAAAAACAATACACTAATATTGCAGTTAGACATGACAGCCTTTATAATAGAATGCTTGTGACCACACACATAAATATTGCAATTGGGAAAAAAACATCTTAAAGTAGAAATAGAATGAAACAAATCAGGCATTCTGTTTTTCCTATATTATAGTGGCCACTCCAGTAGACATTGATCAAGTGCACAAGGCTACATGTGTGCAAAAATAACATTCAGAGTAAAAATAAGTATAATCCCCCCTCACACACACACCTTACTGTCAAATTCAACACAACAAAAACAATATATTTGGGCTACACAGCACATTATTACATAGTACACTTTCTGTCTGTGGACATCTGTTCTACAATGTGCCAGCAAAAGTGAGAAAGAGGGAAAGTGTGTGATGTTCTTTTCACCTCTATAGTGGCATCCAGCTTAAGTCAGGCCCACCTCCAGCTACACTTGATCCCTGAACCCACTTTGTTAACAAGCAACGACTTATTTTCACCTAATTCTCTCATTCTAAAAATTAACCACATACTGTAGAGGGAAACATTAGTTAACAGATAGTGGTTAGTTCGTTAGCTAATTAACATTTCACACAGATTGCCAGGGTCCAGTAAGCAACTAACGCATTATAACTTGAGGAACAGCAAGGATTCGTATACCAGTTAATACTATAGCGAATTGGTTAGGTTACTAATGTTAGCTCATCTGATGTTGTAAAGTTAGCTAGCGTTTGCTGTCTGTCTTTATTAGCAAGCTAATTTTCACACCATAAACTCAATTATTTGATCAGATAAGTTGGCTAATGATGCTCAACATTTCTGTGGCTAGCTTACGGAGAATTCGATCCAGCTAGCAAGATACTGAACAATGCTAATACTTGTTCCACCACACTTTCTCCCTCACCTCAAACTTTCCAAATGCCAGTAATTTTTCGGTTACAGCTCATGAAGTACACTTCATCCCCTTCTCACCCTCGTCTCCGTGGTCAGGCTTCTCACCTAACGTTACCTCTTCATTATCGTTCAGGGAACGCGCTACTGTAAATGGCAAGTTGACTTTCTAGAGCGCACACTGATGCTGTAACTAGTAAATTGGTTGTCTCGTCTTTCTTCAGTCGCGTGCTGCGCTGCATTCTGTTGATATGTAAACGACTGGCTGAGCCTTGGATACAGCCAGTATTGCTCCAAACGCGCAACAGTCGTTCGCTTAGAGCCAGTAGTGTGATCCAAACCGGATCTACACGAATCACGTAGGTCACCTATTTTGGATTCAAAACTGCAAATTTCGCTAAAGGTGACAAGTTTGCAACCCTGAATAACAGCTTATCATGAGATACTCTACTTCAGGCGAGCAAAACCTTGAGACTTCCTTAGATATCGTGCACCAGCTGTTGTTTACAAATATACATAGACCCGCACCCCTTGTCTTAGCAGAGACTGCTGTTCTATCCTGCCGATACAATGTAAAAACCGCCAGCTGTATGTTATTCATGTCGTCGTTCAGCTACGACTCGGTGAAACAAACATAAGATAGTTTTTAATGTCCCGTTGGTAGTTTAATCTTGCTCGTAGGTCATCGATTTTATTTTCCAATGATTTCACGTTGGCCAATAGAACGGATGGTAGGGAGGGTTTACTCGCTCGACCTCCACCCCATTTTTCTCAGTCTTCTCTTCACGCAAATGACGGAGATTTGGGCCTGTTCCCTCACGTCGGACTCGTAAAAGGAAAAAGCTTCTACCAGTTCTTGGTGAGTAATTGCTGTTCTGATGTCCAGAAGTGATTTTTGGTAGCAGCAACACTATGTACAAAATAAGTAAACAAATAAGTTATAAAGTGGCTCAGTGACTCGTGTTTGCATCTCAATGTGAAAAAAACTGTTTGCATGTTCTTCACAAAGAGGGCAACAGATGCTACTGAGCCAGATGTCTATGTGTCAGGGGAGAAGCTCCAGGTGGTATCTGATTTTAAGTACCTTGGCATCATACTTGATTCCAACCTCTCTTTTAAAAAGCATGTGAAAAAGGTAATTCAAATTACCAAATTCAACCTAGCTAATTTCTGATTTATACGAAATTGTTTGACTACAGAGGTAGCAAAACTGTACTTCAAATCTATAATACTCCCCCACTTAACATACTGCTTGACTAGTTGGGCCCAAGCTTGCTGTACAACATTAAAACCTATTCAGTCTGTCTACAAACAGGCTCTCAAAGTGCTTGATAGGAAGCCCAATAGCCATCATCARTGTRACATCCTCAGAAAGCATGAGCTCCTGAGTTGGGAAAATCTTGTGCAATACACCGACGCATGTCTTGTATTCAAGATCCTAAATGGTCTGGCTCCCCCTCCACTCAGTATTTTTGTTAAACAGAAAACCCAAACATATGGCAGCAGATCCACAAGGTCTGCCATGAGAGGTGACTGTATAGTTCCCTTAAGGTAAAGCACCTTTAGTAAATCCGCTTTCTCTGTGAGAGCTTCCCATGTCTGGAATACACTGCCATCAGGCACACATAACTGCACCACATATCACACATTCACAAAATGCATGAAGACATGGCTAAAGGTCAACCAGATTTGTGAACATAATCCCTAGCTGTGTATTGCCGCTTTCCATGTTGTCTGTTGTCTGTAGCTTGTGAGGTGTGGAAACACTTTGTTGCTTTTATGAATTTTGTCTTGCAGCTTTTTGTTCTATGTTGCTCTGTCTGTATGCTATGTCTTGCTTGTCCTATGTTGCTCTGCGTGTGCTCACTGCTCAATGATTGTCTATATTGTAATAGTTTTTAATAACCTGCCCAGGGACTGCGGTTGAAAATTAGCCGGCTGGCTAAAACCGGCACTTTTACTGAAACGTTGATTAATGTGCACTGTCCCTGTAATAAATAAATAAATAAACAATGCAAAAAACAAAACAAAATAACAGCTGGTTAGGAGCACGTAAAATGTCAGCCACCCTCTCTGGCGCCATTCTACTAAGCCCCAAAATAGATTGTATTTGAAAATAATCATTTCATACCTTGATTACATTCAGACATGATCAAGTGTCTTTTTGTGTGTGAATACTTGGGAACAGACTTCCTAAATTAAACACATTTTAGCTGAATTTTACTTTAAAAAACAAAAACAAAATCTAAAATAACAATCAAAAAAACAACAACTGTGGGGCCAAAAAAAAAAGAACATTTGTGAGCCGGTTTAGGCCCGCAGGCCTCCTATTGCAAATCCCTGCTCTATAGTCTACTGAGCTTGAAGAGGACGGCATTTTACAGAATTTCCAGCCACGAGTCCTCACTCACTGATCACAATTTCAAAATTCAATCATGCAAGGAAAATCTAAACTTCTCTCCCTCCACGTTCATTAGATATTCATCTCCAGAACGATGTGGTGGAATATCGTTTCGGGGGTGTCATGACAGCAACACACTTTACAGTTAACCCAGGTCTCCCTCAGTCTTTTTATCTTTACAGCGCGTTTCACTTTTAATTGGCTGGGAACGTCAGTCTCTTCATCTGACCTGGCTTTTATACATCTCTCCAGTGGTATAAAAAAAGAGAGGAAAGATTAAATGGGTCTTGAAACATTAATTTCCTGCAATTCTAAAGACTTTGCCATTGGGCAGAGAATAATTAGCAGCTTTATAACAAACTTCATGCAATTCTACTAATTTTTCCATAGGGTGGAAAGAAATGTTTGCAGTTCTTAATTTGATATCTGAGTGAGAGTAACTAACAAAATCAATGGGTCGGTAATTAGACCGATTTTGCCTTGATGACAGCTTTGCACACTGTTGGCATTCTCACAACAAGCTTCATGAGGTAGTCACCTGGAATGGATTTCAATTAACAGGTGTGCCTTGTTAAAAGTTCATTTGTTGAATTTCTTTCCTTCTTAATGCGTTTGAGCCAATCAGTTGTGTTCTGACAAGGTAGGGGTAGTATACAGAAGATATCCCTATTTGGTTAAAGACCAAGTCCATATTATGGCAAGAACAGCTCAAATAAGCAAAGAGAAACGACATTCCAGTCTCTCTTTTTTATACCACTGGAGAGACGTATAAGGATTCTATCGTTAAATCCTCTCTGGGCTTTTAGCAAGGTGCTAGTGAGAGTCCGCTGGTGATAGACTGGAAATGGCCTTTCGCGTTCATAGAGGAGGCTATTTTCTAAGGGCCATTTTCATACTTTTCCAAGGCTGAGTGTTTTTGCACAATGCATTGACCATATGGTAATACTGCTCATGGCAAGTACTTCACTACATTTAAGGTGTAAATGACACAGAACACTGCAATCTCATTGGAGATTCTGCACAGGTGGAACATTTCCAAACATCTCATCCACTTTCAGCAATTTAGCACTTTCACGCTCCAACAATTTACAAGATAGTAACTTGAAGGCAACCAATGTGAGAGAAAATAAAAGAAACACCTTTCAAATCAAAATGGATTCTCAAAGAGTTGGGTGATTACATGGACAAGTTACATGACTGACTGACTATGATGCCAATCAATAACTGGGTGCAGGAGAAGACATCTTTGTGCATTAAGGAGCTTGATCAGAAATATCAGATAAAGGGTTTCACTTTTCATCACTAACAGGCAGAAGGAAGAAATGGATATGTGACTGCCACAGTAGCTGAATGGTACTAGGTGTGTGTGGAAGACATTGGGACGGACACTTGATGTATTACGCAGCATGGCACAATGCCTACTGTACGTTAAGAGCTACTCAAGGAAAATACTAATTTGCAGTGCTCTTCCCAAAGGTGAGTGTCGAAGAACTAATGGAATTTAGGAATTTGACTAAAAGCTAAAATGGTCTAAATGCATGTCATGCAGGGCACTGAGAAAATAAACATGGGTGAAGACATGGTTGAAACAATGTGGGTTGGGATATATGTTCAGGGAAAATGTCCAAGAAGGCAACACATGAGAAATGTCATTCTCTGGCTCTCACAAGAATCAAAGCTTTGGGCATGCAAGGGATATACTATCCTATCAAATAGTCCCCTTGAAATGGGTCATACATATTCAGATAGCCATAATCAGAATTCTGCCCCATTTCAATTTGGAACAAAAGAGGGCATAGTAGAATAGTATGGGGGCGGCTCAAATGCATATCAAGGTGGATATTTCTACTCATCTAGCCTACATGTATAGTACCACTGTGATATATAGCTTGAAGGAAAAATAGACTCATGTTTTCATTGACACTGTTTAACGGAAATTAATCACGTACCACCACAAGGTCGGGAAAATATGTACATATTTGCATTAATCTACAGAACAAACATGGATGATTAGATGCTGTTTGTGTACATTAGAATAAGAAAACATGCAGATAGTTTTACATAGCAAATAGGCTTCTATGCCAGTCAGTCTGTTGAGCAGTAACATGACCAGGAGCTATAGAGGATGGTGCAGACTCGTGTTGTGTCACAGATAGGACAACACATACACTGTCAGTGCCTCCGGCATCAACAGGTTAAATCACTGCTCTATGCGAGACTGTGTTCATAAACAAAATTGATTATATTGGCTACTTCCCTACATTTCACATGAAAATATTTACCTTGATAATATTTGTGCTCTTATCAAAACTCTGGTGATTCTCATTGTATTGCTTGCTGGTATGAAACGAAGCGGCAATAAAAGTGAGTATATCAGTCGACTTTATCATCCTGTCAAAGGGTCTCTTGCTAATGATAACTGTCCTAAAATTGCACAGGAAGTTTGATTATAAGATGAGTCATCCTTTCTGCTACAACTTCTCCACTCCTATGGGTCTTCTCACCTGTCTGGTTGGGCTGACTGAAGCCCCCGGTGGCGGCGGTCGTGCCGAAGGGGTTCTTGTTGGCGGCGTCCTCACTGGGTTTTCCCCCCAGGCCACTGAAGAAGCCTCCCCCTGCCTGCTGGGAGCCTGCTACCGTGGCAGAGCTAGACCCAAACAGACCCCCACCACTGGATGGTTGCTGCAGGGGAGAAGGGAGGGCGGCACAGTCACAACAAGGTCATAATGATCATAATTGGTTATGCAGTAGTTAGTGCATGGGCCTCTCGGCTGAGTTCTTACCCAAATGCAATAATACATATACCGTGTATGTGAGTGGTGTGGTCGCATTTGAAGAGGGATATTTGGGGGTCTTCTAATGAAGTGTTACATATCGAATGGTAGGAAGGTTTTATATTTTGCACACATAGTAAAATGTGAATGTTACCTGTCCAAAGACACTCCCACCACTGGGCTGTTGACCAAACACTGAGGTAGTGGAGGAGCTTCCGAAAGCTGGGAGCGAAGACAGAAAATAATAATTAGATATACACTGAGTGAACAAAACATTAGGAACACCTTCCTAATATTGTGTTTCATCCTCTTTTTCCCTCAGAACAGCCTCAATTAGTCGGGGAATGGAATCTCCAAGGTGTTGAAATAGTTCCACAGAGATACTGGCCCATGTTGACGCAAATGCTTCCCACAGTTGTGTCAAGTTGTGTCCTTTGGGTGTTGGACTATTCTTGATAAACACGGGAAACTGTTGATTGTGAAAAACCCAGAAGCTTTGCAGTTCTTGACACACTCAAACTGGTGTGCCTGGCACCTAGTGCCATACGCCGGTCAAAGACATTTAAATATTTTGTCTTGCCCATTCACCCTCAATGGCACACATACACAATCCATGTCTCAAGGTTTAAAAATCCTTCTTTAACCGGTCTCCTTCTCCTCATCTACACTGATTTGAAGTGGATTTAACATGTGACATCAATGAGGGATCATAGCTTTCGCCTGATCAGTCCGTCATGGAAAGTGTTCCTAATGTCTTGTACTCTGTGTATTTTGCAGGCTATGCACTTCTCCAATAAATCCATGCACAACATCACAAATTACGCTTGGGATGTGCAGTCTTAAGGTTAGCGATGATGACAGTGGTAGGAAGTAAGAAATGTGGGTGTGTGTACACTGCTAGTGCAGTCATTTTATGGCTGGTCTCGTTCCAATAGCATTAGACTAAGGCGACAGAGAACCCTTTTCCTCACAGGTTATTGATGACTGAGGGGGGTAGACAATGGAGCAGAAAGAGACAAATTCCCACCCTCTCCACTAGGGTTGCACATTTTGGGGAATATTCAGAGGTGGAAACTTTCCGTAGGAATTAACGGAAATATATGCAAATTAATATTAATACCATTTAAATTTACCATTTGCATTGGATATATCTACCATGTCATATGGAGACAGAAATATAAACCTTTTACCTTATCATAAGCAGACAATTGCAAATGATTAAATCCTTCCAATAGAAATAAAAACAACTATTTAGTTACGAATTGAACTTTAATTAAATGAGTCGACTCTCCACATTGGATGATTTCACTGAACAACAAAAGGGAATATTGAATAATCCCCAATGATCCATCACATCTCCCAAAAACATTTTCAACATACATCTGTAAAATTATAGTCTAGAAACTAAAGCTTTGGTTGTCTTCCTCTCAGGCTTTCATGTCTTCTCCCTGGACCTCATCAATGTCCACCTTTTGAACATCAGACTCTGAAGCCTCATCTTCACTGTCACTTTCCAACCTTGTTGAGGATGGCTCGTTGTTAGGCTCAAAACGCCTCAAATTTGCCCGGATGGCCAGGTCAGCCTATTGCGTGCTTTGTTGTGTGTGTTCCCAAACAAGGACCAGTTGCGCTCTGAGGCGGCTGATGTTGGTGGGATTTGGAGGATGGAGGCAACAGGGGAAAGAGCCTCCGATGCAAAGTCCCTTCCACCAGGTGGCTGATGAGATATGTTGGCACAACTGCCATATTGCATCTCCATCCCAAAGCCTTTGCTTGGAAATGTACTTCGCCAGACTGCCAAGAACCTTGCCCTCATCCAGGCCACGGAAGCGAGACATGGTAGTGATGACACTATAGGCCTTGTTGATCTCTGCACCAGACAGGATGCTCTTGCCAGCATACTTGGGGTCCAACATGCACGTTGGGCCTCAAGCAGAAGTCTTCAAGACTTTTGATGTATTTCAGAACTGCAATTTCCTCTTCTTGGAGCAACAGTGAAGTGGGCAGGGCAGTACGGATTTATTCTCTTACATCTGCAAGCAGAATCTGAACATCAGACAGGATGGCAGTGTCTCCCTCAATCCGTGCAATGGCTACTGCTATAGGTTTCAGGCTGCTTACCACTCTCTCCCAAAATACATCATCCAGGAGGATCCTCTTGATGGGGCTGTCCATATCGGCAGACTGTGATATGGCCATTTCTTGGAGAGACTCCTTCCCCTCCAGGAGACTGTCATACATGACAACACCACCCCAACGGGTATTGCTGGGCAGCTTCAATGTGGTGCTCTTATTCTTCTCACTATACCAGATTGCTGGTATAACTTGATGAACCTTCACATACCTAACCATTTCCTTGGCTCTCTTGTAGAGTGTATCCATTGTTCTCAGTTCCATGATGTCCTTGAGCAGATTCAATGCATGAGCAGCACAGCCAATGGGTGTGATGTGAGGGTAGGAATCCTCCACTTAAGACCAAGCAGCCTTCATGTTCGCAGCATTGTCTTAACAGTGCAAATACCTTCTGTGGTCCAAGGTCATTGATGACTGCCTTCACCTCATCTGCAATATAGAGACCGGTGTGTCTGTTGTCCTTTGTGCCTGTGCTCTTGTAGAATATTGGTTGAGGGGTGGCGATTATGTTGTTAATTATTCCTTGCCCACGAACATTCAACCACCCATCACAGATGATTGCAATACAGTCTGCTTTCTCTATGGTTTTCTTGACCTTCACTTTAACTCTGTTGAGCTCTGCATCCAGCAAATGAGTAGATAAAGCATGTCTGGTTGGAGGGGTGTATGCTGGGCGAAGAACATTCAGAAATCTCTTCCAATACACATTGCCTGTGAGCATCAGAGGTGAACCAGTTGCATACACAGCTCGAGCAAGACATTCATCAGCATTTCTCTGACTACGTTCATCCATTGAGTCAAAAAAACTTCTGATTCCAGGAGGACCATGATCTGTTGCTATCGATAAGGTGTCTGATGAATCATTTTCACCTTGAATAGAAGTAGAGGGACTTTTGTCAGAGGTTGCTTGTTGTGAGCGCTGAGGGAACTTTATGCACTTGGCCAGATGATTCTGCATCTTTGTTGCATTCTTCACATATGATTTGGCACAGTATTTGCAAATGTACACAGCATTTCCTTCTATATTAGCTGCAGTGAAATGTCTCCACACATCAGATAGTGCTTGTGGCATTTTCCTGTAAAGACTAGAAAAAAAATAGTTTAAAAAATCAAATAACTATTTATCTGTACATGAAATTGTAAGCAGTTAAATTAAACAACTCCTTAGTAAGATAAATATTTTAAAATGAAACATGTATGGAAACAGGTGAATTAACACTCCTCAGTTAGCAGGCACAAGCAAGCTAAAACCCACATGGTAGCAAAAACTAACTAGCAGAAATTGTTAACAAGTTAGAAATTATTTAAACACACTTTGTTGCAGGCGACTATTTACTAGTTAACAAAAAATCATGTATGCCATTAAAATATATTCACCCCACCCGGTATTGTAATCAAACCTTACCAGAAAGCATGTAGTCCTTGGCTCAGACAGTGTAGTAGCGTGGGCTCAAAAGCATCTCATTGGTGTGCAAGATCTTGAGAATCTGTATATGTGATGGAAGAGTGCACTGCACATGTGATGGAAGAATGCACTGTGCATGCAGAGGGTTGCAATTCCATTGAATTCGGGATAGTTTAACCAAAATATGCCACAAGACCTAGAATTGCCTTATGTGTATCCCACAAAAAAGGTTCACTGTTATAAGCTAACTTTTTGATGAATTTAAAGTAAAAAATCCAGAAACTTACCGGAAAGTTTCCAACCCTTTGCAACCCTACTCTCTACTTATATTTCTGACAATGCCCCTGGGTACACTGGAAATGTATGAAGTGTGATCAGCCTTCTGACAAACTCTAGATGGATGGAACTTTTGTGTGTGCGGCAAAGCATGTGCTGTGTGTGAGAAAGCCAGCCACACTACCCAGCGGATCCCAGGATATCTCCCAACTCCCCATATCCCTGGGCCTCTATTCATTCCCTGTTTAAAATTGGCATCTTTTAGAAAGCTGGCTGTACGACTGTCCATAAAATCCCTCACGCCCAGAGTCAATTCCCCCATAATAATCCATCGGAAAATGTTGTCTTTTCAGCGTATGGGGACAGCCCTACAAATGAATGCTGTGACTGCCTTTAGCCTGGGCCCGGGAACTTGGCAATGGAACTCACCCATCTCTGAAATTACAAAACTAATTCAAGACACCCACCCACAACATTGCGTGTGGCTTGAATTAGTCCATCTGTGGTGTTTTTTTTTTTTTTTTTTTAAACAGGCAGATGCGTAAAATAAATGCGACTGTATACACATTTTCTAAAAAGTAACACTCATTGTCAATGGGGCATTAATAGTTTATGAATGAGCGTTCATAGGCACAGTTTGAAAACGTGCTCCAAAATAAAAACGTAACAGTCCGTTGGCAAGTTCACATACTGTATCTACACTGACAATATGCTGACTGAAATAACTCACCAGCCATGAAGGTGACAGACATAATACATGGGAATGAAGAACGCACATCCAGACTCAATAGGAATTCTAGGGCCATTTACAGTGTGACATGTTGCTTTACTGGCGTGGCTAGTTGGCTATTGTAGATCGAACACAGCCTGCTGTCACCTCAGGCCCACACAAAGACATTTAGAAACAGACAGACTATGACCCTGGCTATTAACACTCCCTTAGATATCACTCAGCATCTCTCTACATAATGAATTCATAAAAATTACCCCTTGGGAAACACTGCAAAGTATCTCTGATTTCCTCAGAAATGGAGCATTCTTATTGGACAAGTTCAGGTGGGTAAGCCTACTCCTCTGTAGTAGATTCCACAGTCTGGTCTTTGGCTATGTCTTACTCAATCAAGCTCTGTTAAGTGTGACAAGGACCAGGCCTGCTCTGATGCAGGGTAATGTAATTCATGTTGAACATTCAATAGGCTCTGCAGTGCAGACAAATGACCGTCTGACCCAGGGCTGCTCTCCTCACTGCATCGATTGCCTTGCTTAAACAGTAAAAACTGACAAAGGCACTGACAGTGGTGCACACACATGTGCACCAGTGAGCACACACACCTTAGTTCAATTAACCCCCAACACAACCTCCTCCTTTACAGATAAATAGGAACATATTTTCTCTTCACCTCATGACTTTCAGACCGTGTGACCCTGATTCCTCCAAACAATATCAACACAATGCATGCGTCAGGCACAACTTCCTCTAGGTAGATCTGATTATGTCCAGTTAGCCGGAACAATTATGGGGGATTAAATGTTAAGAGCTTTGTATAGATAAAAGGAAAAAGTAATCACATTATGGAATGTAAGCCTCTCTCTACTATTTGCGATGTAAGCCTATGGCCAGACAGATACAATGAGGTAAAACAGAATTAACCTATCTGGTTGGGAACACTTAGCCCTAGGACAGACACAGTGAACTTGGTCCTGTAACTGCGGAGTTGTACCACATAGAGATCAGCTGTCTCTCCCTGCAGCCAACCCAGCCTGTTGGCACGGGGGAGAATTCAGAGAATCCCTGGGAATAGGGAAACTCTCTCAGCCCAACACCCCAATTTACTCACCCACTGCCACTCCTTAGCCTACACCGCCGACAACATTCACAGTTCAAACCCTCTCCTTTTACACACCCAACAGTCTCCAACCCAAAGCCACCCCACATATCCCATCACCCACCCCCCCCATCTGACTGACTCCAGTAACCCAGAGAGGCCAGCCAGCTGCTGGTCTGTCTGGGACACACTAACCTCTGACCTGGGTTACTTTCCCTAGCAGTCAAACCCACACTTTGACAGCCCACTTCTGCTTAATTAAAAAGGTTCAGTATATAATCTCTTCAAAACACATTACAAGGGCTTGGTTCATTTCATCATCATTATGGCACTTGGTTGGTGATAGTGTAATTTTTTTATATTTAATTTTAAGGGGTGGATCAGCTTAATAATGTGGAAAGATTGTTGCTTCCATCAATGTAATTGTCTGCATCATTTCCAATCCACCATATATATTTTTTTGGTAAATATATATATATATCCATGTACATACACATATGCATACACCTACAGTGTGGAGAACAAGTATTTGATACACTGCCGATTTTGCAGGTTTTCCTACTTACAAAGCAGGTAGAGGTCTGTAATTTTTATCATAGGTACACTTCAACTGTGAGAGACGGAATCTAAAACAAAAATCCAGAAAATCACATTGTATGATTTTTAAGTAATTAATTTGCATTTTATTGCATGACATAAGTATTTGATACATCAGAAAAGCAAACTAATATTTGTACAAAACCTTTGTTTGCAATTACGAGATCATACGTTTCCTGTAGTTCTTGACCAGTGCACACACTGCACGGATTTTGCCCACTCCTTCATACAGACCTTCTCCAGATCCTTCAGGTTTTGGGCTGTCGCTGGGCAATACGGACTTTCAGCTCCCTCCAAAGATCTATGAGTTCAGGTCTGGAGACTGGCTAGGCACCCAGACCTTGAGATGCTTCTTACGGAGCCACTCCTTAGTTGCCCTGGCTGTGTGTTCGTGTCGTTGTCTGCTGGAAGACCCCCACGACCATCTTCAATGCTCTTACTGAGGGAAGGAGGTTGTTCCAAGATCTCACATACATGGCTCATCCATCCTCCCCTCAATACGGTGCAGTCGTCCTGTCCCCTTTGCAGAAAAGCATCCCAAAGAATGATTTTCCACCTCCATGCTTCACGGTTGGGATGTGTTCTTGGGGTTACTCATCTCTTCTTCTCCACACGGCGAGTGAGTTTACCAAAAAGCCTATTTTTGTCATCAGACCCACATGACCTTCTCCCATCCTCCTCTGGTCATCAGATGTCATTGGCAAACTTCAGACGGCCTGAATGCCATGCTTGAGCAGGGGGACCTTGCGTTGCGCTGCAGGATTTTATTCCGTACGGCGCTAGTGTGTTACTAATGTTTCTTTAACTGTGCGTCCCACTCTCTTCAGGTTCAATTGACCTGGTTCCTGCCGTGTGTTTGGGCTGATCCCTCACGCTTCCTCAATGACATCATTGATGCCCCACGAGGTGAGATCTTGCATGAAGCCGACCGAGGTGATGACCGTTCATTGTGAACTTCTTCCATTTTCAATAATGCACCAACAGATTGTTGCCTTCTCACAAGCTGCTTGCCTATTGTTCTGTAGCCCATCCAGCCTATACAGCGTCGTACATTTTATCCCTTGTCACCTACACGCTCTCTGTCTTGAGCCATTGTGAGAGTTGGAGTCGTTTGATTGAGCGTGTGGACAGGTCTTTATACTACAGGTAACGAGTTCAAACAGTGCAGGTAATTACAAGGTAATGATGGAGAACAGAGGGCTTTCTTAAAGAAAAACTAACAGGTCTGTGAGAGCCGGAATTCTTACTGGTTGTAGCGTATCAAATATTATGTCATGCATAAAATGCATATGTATTACTAAAATCATACAATGTGATTTTCTGGATTTTTGTTTTAGATTCCGTCTCTCACAGTTGAAGTGTACCTATGATAAAAATTACAGACCTCTACATGCTTTGAAGTAGGGAAAACCTGCAAAATCGGCAGTGTATCAAATACGCAGTTATCAATACTTGTTCTCCCCACTTTTTTAATATACCTTTTAGATTCCCGCAAACCCTACCACCCTTTCACCCAATAATTGGAGTAAGACTAATAAACACTAACACTAGAGCTTCACCTGTCAGTTTATACATTTATAACATTCTTCAGACACACTATTTTTACAATAGATAAATTTTGTTTGTTTTTATCCTTCCTCTTTCATGCATCATCCAGTTTGTTCATATTTAACGTGTGCTATTTCCACAACATTCTAACCTATATACAATTTTACAGACCCCGTTGTTTTACATGTATATTCTTGTTATTACCTAGTCCCACCCTTTAGCTCAGTCACCCTCCATCTATTTCTCCAACACCATCCATTTTGCGATTCTATTGCCATAATTTTTCAACTGTCTGTGAGCTTCACAAAAGTACTGAACTTCTATTTCATAGCTTCTAAAACCAGGATCTGTAAATTAAAAATATATTTTTTTGCTAAAATAATGATTTGATTACTTTGACTAGGCTTTTCCAACACCAGTATTGCCATCTGCAGCGTTAGTTCTAGGCAAATGTTGCAATTCTTCAGCCATTCCTGGACCTGTGACCAAAAACGAGCTACGTATGGACAGTACCAAAATAAATGATCTAATGACTGCCTCCTCACAGCAAAATCTGCATAGCTGGGAAGATTGTATCCCCCATATATATAACATTATATTGGTTGCAAGAATATTGTATAGTAATATAAATTGAAAAATTCGAAGTTATGAATCTGGCGTTGTTTTGCGCATCAATTCATAAACCATGTGCCATGGAATGTGTACATCGAAAATTACTGGTGGTAGTGTAATTTGCATGTAGCCTAATCAACCTTATCATACTGGGGGTTACAGTGTCAAGGTAGAACAAACTTGCCCCTATATGTACAGATTGGGAATCAGCTAACCACCATCCCAACCCTAACCACATCTGTACCAGGTGAAACAAAACTGAACCTAGACCTGTGTTTAGTGCCAACTTCCTCCAACATAGTAGTTTACAGAGTCCCTATTTTTATTTATATTGGATCCCCTCTTCCTGGGGTCCAGCAAAAATGAGGCAGTTATTTACAATAAAACACCATTACATTTCTCAACACATTAAGTGTGTGCCACTACTCTACTACCACATATCCACAACACAAAATCCATGTGTACGTGTGTGTACAGTGCATATGTTATCATGTGTGTGTCTGTACCTATGACCCATGGACATACGGAGCAGGATGGCCTGCCAGTACAAGCAGATCCTAACAGGCCCAGATGGATGGACTGGATGAGGCTGCATCAGAGAGTAGAGGGCTCCTCTCCTAGCTGCATTATCCTAATGGCCGTGATAAACGCCTTTCCTAATGACGCTGTTCAGTCCCAGAAGGAAAACATTAATTTAAACACTTTGGCAGCAGCTCTGACTGTCAAGGATGCCCCATTGTTTATTTCCCTACCTATGCTATGCTTGTATAGGTGAACATACCATTGCTAAAATTATAGTAGTCTAGTAGTCCTAAATATGGAATTGAGAGTATTTGTCAAAATCAACTAGAATCTGGTAATCCAATCCTGAAGCATTCAAGGTATTGTCTGATCTCTAAACAAATTGTAAATCCAGTCTAGAAGAGATAGAATGGCAGCTTGAGATGCCATCTGTGTAAATACTAGACTGGCTTAAAACAACCTCATACAGTGTCATGGTGATGTCCAAGGGACGGGCCATGTTCCAATAAGACTCTGTCTGCCACTTAGAAAATCCACTACATTGGTGATGAATTCTAGGATGGAACCAGTATAAGTGCCTTTTCACACACACGTGTTACACACACACTAACACACTCACCTGCAGTCTGTCCAAAGCTGAAACCAGTGGAAGATGTAGTGGTGGTGTTGCTTCCAAACACAGAGCCTTGTCCAAACCCGGCACTCTGCTGCCCGAAGGCTGGGGTGGCGCTCGGCTGCCCAAACAGGCCTGTGCCCGTACTGCTGGCCGTACTGGCGCTGGGGGTGCCAAAGGAAAAGCCGCTTGCATTGCTGACACTGAGGGCTCCAAACAAACCACCTCCACTAGCAGCGGTACTGGCAACTGCAGCAGGGGAGGCCGCTGCAGGCTGTCCAAATCCGGGGTTGGCCCCAAATGCAGACTGGCCAAAACCGAAGCCACCGGCTACATTAGCAGCAGGCTGGCCAAACCCGCCTACTGTCTGTCCGAATACGGGTTTCCCGAAGCCAGCTGCTGCGCCTGTAGCAGGGGGAGCCCCGAAGCCGGTGGAACCAAAGCCGCCGGCAGCCGCTGAGGCTGGAGCGGGCTGCCCAAATACAGAGTTGGAGTTGGTAGGGGTAGTGGAGGCGGGGGCTGCAGTGTTGATGACCGGGATGAGACTGGTGACCGCTATAGTTGTGCTAACTGCGGTGATGGCCGGTGGCTGGGTGAAGATGGAGCCAGGTTTGTCCGAGCTGGGGGCCGGGTAGGCTAGTGGTGGGGCCTCCGGGGTGGGTGTGATTGCGGGTGGTGAGGCCTCAGGGGCAGGCGTGGACTCATGGACAGGATCTGGGGTGGTGCTTGGGGCTGCCTGGGCTGGTGGGGTGATGGAGGCAGGGGGGAAAGAGGTGGTAGAGGTGGCGGGGGGAGCTGGGGGCGTTGGGGCTTTTTCAGGGATGGTAGGGGTGACTGAGGGCTCTGGGGAGGTAGTAACCTCAGGCTCAGCGATAGGGGGGCTGATGGAGGGGCTGGGCTGTGAGGAAGCAGGCTCTAGGGGCGGAGTGGGGTCTGCCGGGGGGGTGGGGGTTTTGGAGTGCTCCTTCTCCAGGGTGGTTGAGGGGGAAGAGAGGGGTGCTGCTAGGAGGCTGCTGAAGGAGGTGGCTGCTGACGTGGAGAACACAGGCTTAGTGACAGATAGGGCGGCTGGTTCGGGAGGCTTAAATGCAGCCTTGGATAAGTCTGTCAGGGTAGAATCCGCTTCACCAAATGCAGCCTCGGCTAGCTTCCCTTGCTGGAGGGCCGACCCAAAACTAAACTGGGCTGCCCCCGCGCCTAACCCTAGCGCCCCTCCGTTGTCCGGCTGCCCAAAGCTAAACGCGGCCGCTGAGGGCTTCTCTTCGTCCCCCTGGCCCACACGTAGACCTGAGAAACTCCCCAGGGTCTCTCCTCCTACCACCTTGGGGGCCTGGGGCTCGACTCTGAGGGTGGGGGTGATGGAGGTGGGCCTCACAGGCTCGCCTGACATGCTGGGAAGAGGGGTGGGGGAGCCGTTGGCCACCAGTGCGGGGGAGGTGGATTTGGGGGTGAAGGAGAAGGGTTCCTCCCCGGCAGAAGAGCCAAACATCATCTTGCCTGTGCCGCCGCCAGCGCTGCTGAAGGAGAATTTACTCACGTCCTTTACTGGGAAGAGAGAAATGAACAGCAGATTTACAAACTACGCCAGACAACTCTTTCGACTAATGGATTTAATAGATTACTTCATTGATATGGCATTCAACAAACTATAACACTGACTTTACTGTCTACTAAAACTGATGTGTGGCATATATGGCTGTGCATGAGCGAGAGAGGTACCTGGTGGAGCTCCTTGGGACGCAGAGGAGAAACTGAAGCCCCCGGCAGACCTGTACAAAAGCATCATATAGTATGAGAAAACACAGTCAGCCATTGGTCTATTACTTTTATTCAACTTCCCTGTTTTCTAATCAAGGTCTGATATGAAGTGTCCCTCTTTGACCCTTGACCCCAGAGACTCACGCTGCGATGAAGGAGAAAGCTTTGCTGCTCTGCTCCCCCAGTGACGGGGCTGAGCTGGAGGTGGGCAGGGAGACTAGGGCGTCAGCTTTAGGGGGTCCGCCTGGGAGAGAAGAAGAGGAGATGGCATTAAATTAAGCATGATAATTAGGTTCAGCACACCTTTTTATACTAAGAGCTAATCAAATATGTAACGTACGGAATGTAATCAAATGGATGTAATGTATGAATGGTTCACTCAGATATTTTGTAGATTTCTAGTATATAAAAACCCTGGGAAAAATACATCAACTCTAGGTGGAAGGTGTTTCCCAGCATGTTTTGATGTGATGAGCATCTAAAACATCTCATCTTTACAGTGTGTACTTACCAAACACAAAACCCTGGGGGGAAGCTGAGCAGACACTCTCAGCGGACACCTTCAGTATGCCTTGAGTAGAATTCTGACAAGAAAAACAACAGAAGGACAGTTTAAACGTCTCTCTTTGCCAAGGCTTCAAAAATAACTACTAACAAAGAGGGTGAAAATAAGAAGGTAAAAAATAGCCCCCAAAAATGAAAAATCCATGTTATTTTAGAGAACCCCAAAATCTACTTTCATGTTTAACATAAATAAAAGCAAAATGTAATTTAGTTAATCTCACTACTCAGACTTTGGATACTGTTTATCACAAAACAGTGTTTTAGTGTTAACATATTCTGTGTTTTTTCTGTGAGTGTATCGGTGTGTAGGCAATGCGTCATGAGTGCTTGGGTCATCCCATAAACTTGAACCTTGTTCGGAATGGGGTGTGATATGTGTGAGAGTTCCCCTGTATGATTCAGTTCCCACCCAGTTGCCACTTGTATCAATCTACCGCTGGGACATGGGAGGAACCTGGGGCATTTCACAGCCCTGTGCACTCTAACCCATAACAACGCAGCCCAGCCAACTACACTGGAACTCCAGTAACTACACAGAGTTGCTGAGTTCTTAGAAATGGGGTGTAGGAGAGATATTCTGCCACTGATAGCACACAGATGAAACTCCTTGGTATTTATGAATAAACAATAACTTTCTATTGAACTTCCATTTGCCTCCGGTTGTAGCTGAATATCTCTTGCACATGTATTCAGTTGGTTCCGACTGCAAGTTGGTGACGTTTTACCTTGACTTGACTTTCTTAGAGCAGGGAGAAATGAGGCCTCTGGCTAGTAATACCCAGACAGCTGGCTTAAAGGTATGGAGTGTGATGTAGTTCACAGGATTTGACAGCTGGGAGGATGCCATGCGGGCTGCTGATACTCACTCGTTTGGCCTGGTTGGTGTTGGCCACCGTCGCCAAAACCTGCTGAACAACCTGACCGACCGGGGCTGGGACTGAGGAGCTGAGGGAGGGAGAAAGAGGAAATAAAAAGAACTGTGCGCAACGACTTGGATTCAAAGCATACATCACATTTTAAATACAGCCTAATTTCTCATCTCCTCCACTTCATCAGGAATTGCTTTCCGAAAGTTAACGAATGCAAGTCAGTGATGAGGAGACATGCACATACTTACAACTGAGGTGTGATTGCCATTCACGCTACAAGTGATTAATTGGGGTGTGTGAGTGTGTGCGTCAGCGCTTTACATCAGCCTATAATTTACTGCCCCATCTGCAAACACGCTGCATAACCCAAGGATAGTCTCATCCCAGACAAAAGCCAAGGCCATGTACGATATCTACAGTAGTGAATAGAATACAGAAGACATAGAACAATCGGCCTGCACTGCTTTACAAATTATTCTTCAACATCAACCACTGCCACGGACAGACTATAGACAACTGAACCAAAACCATACTGGCGTGGATGGACACAATACAGGCCCAGTGTTGTGTCTGAGGGACTGACTGGCTGGGGAACGCATCTCTAAAATAAGCCACCTATCAGACTGTCTGGCTGTGGTGGACTCGTTATTGTGAGCAAGGCTAATTTGGAAAATGGCCCCAGGGAGAATCCTGCCAAAATATTCAACCGCATCACAATAGAGGAGCGAGGCCTTGCAGAGAGTGAGAGAGGAGAGAGAGGACCATCAATTTCATCCTCTCAGAGACACAGGGGGAGATGGGGGGGAGCAGAGGGTTAGAGAACAAGCGAGAGGGTGAGATAGGGAGGCAAAGACATTGGAAGAGGGCAGAGAAGGAAAGAGAGCATGGCAGACAGTGACCGATTGGGAGAGAGGCATGGGAGAACTAAAGATGAAGAGGGAGGGAGATAGAGGACAGAGAGGGAGCTGTTTGTGAGAGAGGTGATAAAAGAGAGGGAGATTGGGGCAGTGAGTGCCGTGGGGGATGGCGAGAGAGATGCACTCAGATTGCTAGCCTCTGCCGGCAGTGAATCAGATGCGATGGAGGCAGTGACCTGATAAAGCCGTCTAGCTGGAGTCTGTTTCTCTCGGCTCAGGCCCACATACACAAACCAGGGCTGATTGCTCTCGTCTCATGTGATGGACTCACCTCCAATAAGCTATGACTCCACACCAGAGAACTGCTGTACTAGGGACATCAACCTGACTAGGGACATAGTGGATCTTCTCTCTGGTAAAGTGACTGTGTGTTTCCTATGAGGTAGGTAGTGGTGATGAGTATGTATGTGTATAGATGCATAATATTTGGGTTAAGTGTGTGTTTAGTGGTTCTTTCAATGTGGGTGTCTGTCTGGTGGTTCTTGTTGTGTGTGTGTGGCTAGTTCTGGATGAGGGGGCACAGAGCAGGTGGCAGAGCTGGGGATGATTACTCCGCTCATCAGCAACTCTACTCACGGCCGTCTCAGTGCTGCATCAGTATGAGCACCGCATCACCACAGGGCCTTGGGCAGCCCGCATCGATCAATACGCACACGCACAGACACACACACACACAAAAGGAATGTGTGTGTTGAAGAAATGGCCTAAGCACTAAACAAAAGAAGAAACAGGCACACTGAACAGACCTGACAGATAAGAGGTGATCAAAAAGCTAATGGGAAGCGCTACAGATCCTAGATCTTCCACTACAGATGTAAGCCGCTAAGGCCAGTGAGTTAGCAGACAGAGGAGGATGTGTAGTGTAAAGTAACGGCTGAACCTGTGACAGGTTTAATCAAAAGTTGATGAGTTTGAACTGTGAGGTACCAATGCTGTCATCTTGAGCCCCTACTTACTCAAGCATGCCCAAGTCAGGCCAAGAATGGCCACTGAAATCACATTGACAACAGGGCCCCCCCCAGGGAGAAAGAGGTAGTGCAGGCTCTCCCCATCAGCCAGTACTGTGCAGGAACCGGAGTAGCCTACATAACAGTAGTAGTAGTCAACAAACAGTGAAGCAAGCTATACATTTTAGAACTACTCAAACACAACAGAGCTCCACACACTGCAGGAATTGGAAAGGTGTAAGCAAAATGGTTTTCAATTGGAACACCCCATTTTGCTTATACCCATCTTTTTCTTTCAGATCTGCAAAGGCGGGGGCTAGGAGTTGTTTAGGAACAGGGCCAAGTTCTCTTTGCTACAACATTTCCATAGTTACAAACATGTCCGTTTGGTGAGCGGTGTCTGTGTGTTGACCACTCCCCCTGTGCAGTGTGGACCTATCGCCTTGGGTCAGCAACACACACTGTCAATTATTCAGTGTCTCTCCATCAAAGTTGCAGGCCTTACCCATGCATTAACTCAGAGAGATGGGAGAGAGCTCTGCTGTTGTCTGCTGTTTCCTAGGTACTAGAGGTCAAGCACAAACACACACACACACACGCACTGTAACCTGGCACCAACAGACATTTAGAAGCACTGCCATGTATCAGCCTAGGTTTACAACTTGGCCGGCTTTATCACTGCCAGGCAGGCTAGGCCAGGCACCAGTGACCACCCACTCCAGTGCAATGTTCCTGCTGATAACACACTATAACTCTATCACACAGCCACTGAAGCCTAGAAATGTAAAGACCACCCACGGATAAAATGAAATGAATTAATTGAAGTAAATCTTAATAGGAAGGATGCTACAGCTGGCTATATGCTTTGAGGTGTTCTGCTCTGTTTAAGTCATGTTGTGTGTGTGTGTGTGTGTGTGTGTGTGTGTGTAAAAGGGCATTAGATGACAGATGTGACACAAAAGAGAGAGACAGGGAAAGAATGGGAGAGCGGAGGACAGAAAAGACAGAGGAGTGAGAGAGAGAAGTTGTGTGAGAGAAAACCCTATATATATAACCCTATGTGTTTTCCCCCATACACCAAATCCCATTCTCCGCCCGGATGTTGGCAGTTGGCATCTGGCTGGCAGCAGCGCCTCTGATAATCTATACTGTCCCCCCAGTTCCACACCATGGCTGGGGCAGGACAACACTACTGCAGTGAAGACAGGACAGGCTGGGGATATGGGATTAGTAAATGGCTGTTCCTGCATATAACTCGTCTGAGAAGTAATCAGACCGGTTGCTATGGGTGACTATTAGCTATGGGTGATTTAATGTGATGCCATGGGGAAAAATAAGGTACCAGGGTGAGACTAAGAGAGAAAGAGGATCTCCCTAGATAAGGATGATGGGTAAAGTGCATTTCACACTCAAATGTAAGAATAACAACTATTCAAAACTCTATTAAGCAAGGAAGGTRCTCTGAATAAACTGACATTTGATGCAGTCAAACAATTTAATTCCCAAATACCAGATATTATCTACAAAGAGCAGAACGTGTGCATTTATCTCTTATCTGCACTTAAGCATAAAATGAACTTTCCTTTCCCCCCAAGAACATTTATTATAAAAACAGAAACTGCTGACGGTACCAATTAAAGAGCCCCTCTCCCTCCAGTCTGACTGTGACATTGGGGACGATGACATTCTCCCTCTGTCACTTTATGGGAACAGGAATACAGGGCTGTACCTGCTGCCAACATCTGTCCATCCTGGCGCCCCTTAGTCACTCTGGAATTGACATGACATGCACAGCTGTCATCAACAGCCCTTTTATCACCAATGGCAGTGACTATTTAGTGCTACATAGTTAAATAGTTAACTAAATAGCTACCTGGACTATCTGCATCGACTGTTTTTCCACTAACTCTTGACTCATCACATACGCTGCTGTTTCTGTTTATTATCTATCCTGTTGCCTTGTCACTTTATTCCTACCTACAGTAGGTACATATCTACTTCAATTACCTCGTACCCCTGCACATCCACTCAGTACTGGTACCTCYTGTATATAACCAAGTTATCGTTACTCATTGTGTATTTTTRCCCTTGTGTTATATCATTTGTAAAATAATTCTCTCTGCATCGTTGGGAACCACTCACACTGTACACTGACGTACAGTATGCAGCGCCACACACACAACCACACAAATAGCATAGGCTAGTGCTGAAGTGGGCCCTCGTCCCTCAGGACGTAAACTCACCCACACACACACTTTATAACATAGTCCATTGCCCATCCCCCACACACATGGACCCTTCATGCCGCACCAGTCTAGTCCTGTCACTGTCTGTACAGCACACCCGCTCACACTGTTCTTTCTATTGCGCTTATTTGTGTGTGTAGCTGTCTCTTTCTGCATCAGCGAGTCATTGTAAATGTGCCTCGCCAAGCTACAATAGCGATAACCCCGCTCTCCCTCCATAGAGTAATGTGGCACTCAGCAGAACCTKATTTTAAAGCTTTGCCTATCAGAAGACCCTGCATGGTTCAAACTCAAATACAGTATATACTGTACACCTTACGCTTATTAGACTACAGAGACTTTGTATTTCCGTGACTTTTTAAAATATATTTTTTAAAAGAGACAGTCATTGTGGCAGACCCTGAGGGGCTCAATGAGGGTCACAGCACTGTCAGCAGACCCTAACACTGCAGCACACAGAAGTTTTTAAATTAGACAAACAAAAACAAACAAGAAAGCTGCTGTGTACAGTAGTTATGTGGACGGTAGGTTATAGATATTAGATAGGACCCACTCAGCTCGTTCCTAATGAAATGTATTCACTGTCTACACATTTCTTATCTACATAATAGTTTGTTTAATTTAATGTCCTTTCTACTTTTTGGGAATTGTAATCAGAAAAGGTGCCAAGCATTCTTGAGCGTAGGCCCAAGGTGACGCCCTGATGAAGAGGGATAGTAATATTGATGATGATGAAGGATTACCTGATCACAGTGGAGACAGGCAGTGGCGATCCTCTGTCATTGAGCTCCTGTACGTTGACCACCTGGGGAACAGTCTTCAGGGTGGACTCTGTCAGAGAGCCACTGACTGCTGGTTGACCACAAAGAAACGTCAATGACAATTTGTCATTACAACTGACATTTGGACAACCAGACGCACATATTTTGTCACCTTTTCATTCAATCAATTCGAATCATACCGGTCATGTTATTTTGGGCTACCAACAGACTGATGTACACTATATTCAGACGAGTAGTCTCAATTGATGAAAACTTTAAAAGTACTGTTTAATCAATACATTTAATTATTACATTAATTTATTTAAACTATTGTCAACCATTATTCTGCATAGTAAAGTCAAGAGGCTGTCAGTTCACCTCTGATCCTGAGGTCTTTGTCTCCCCCTGGTGTCTGAGTATGAACATAGCATTGAGTTTTACTGTTCAAAGTGAACCGACAGTGAGCAGAATAGAAGCTCTACCGGTCTCTTAATCTGAGTGTCTTCAAACTGTTTTAAATGTAGTGAGATTAACAATAAAAGTTTCTTCCTAGCTTGTTCTTTTTTTAAACTAGAAAGTTATACTGTTATGGTAACATAGCCTAACATGGTCACACAACACAGAAACAGATCCCCCCATGTCCTTTGCAGAGCAAAAAAAAAAAGTCAATCGATTTCATACTGTCTCAAGGCAACGTTGTATGTTGTTACAGTGACGGAAAAACGGTCACAAATGCAATGTACTTCCCATTAACTGCAACCCGCCTACCTGGTTTCTGATTGGCCATTTGTCTGAGGAAAGCGGCTTTCGCAGCAGCCTGTTGGGCAGGAAGCGGGACGGGCGTGGCCTTCTCAGTAGGCGGGGCTCCGTGCTTCACCGTCTTAGTGGCTAGTGCCGTGCTGTCGGCACCTCCCATGTTGATCTTATTGGTTGGAACTAGAGAATAATTTGATGACTTACTGTACTACAGAATAGCTCTCTTAAAACCACATAGTACAGCACTTTGACATAAGGTTGGCTGTCCTCTCTGTGTCCTGAAGGTTGATACTAGAGGGTAAAACATACAATATAAATGACATACTACTACACAACAGCAAAGTTGTATTACCTGTTGTTCTCCGACAAACCTGGTTAAATAAAAGTCAAATAAGCTCAATAGTTTCCTACCTGGGCTCATGATGGGGCTGAGGCCCAGGCCTTGGCGCACCTTGCTGAAGGGAGTGGACTGGATGGCCCCAAACCCCGGGGCTATGGAGGGGGTGCGTACCACCGTGGGGTGGCGGGGCATAGAGAGGGMGAGCATGGGGAGGGGGGCAGGCTCAGGCTCTGGTTCTTCCTCCGCAAAATAATGGGAGTAGTCTGGGTCCAGGGCCTGAGACAGGGAGGAGGTGGAGCTCACATCGTCCAGGTCCGCGTAGTATTTGGGAGAGAGGAAGGCCGAGCGGGACAGGTTGGCTGGGGGAAAGATAGAGAACAATCAGGCGGGGTAAACACCACACGTTACTTATACTTCACTGCTCAGCACTGGTCACTGTGTTCTGTGTGTTGGTGTTGGGAATACCTGGAGCGGTGGAGCGGACTGGTGGTGTCTGCCTCTTGGAGAGAAAGTTACGCAGCTGAGACTGCTTCATCGGAGACATTTTGGCTGCAGAAGTTGAAGGAGTCAAATTACATTTACATCACTCAAGCACAATAGTTAACACAGTGAGACAKGTGTTGGAAAATGTAAGTATTTTGCCTGGCGATTTCGAGGTGGTCTTGGGAATGGTCTCCAGACTGGCTTTCAGGAGTGCATCCCTCAAACTCTCCAGCTCGTTGTCCAAACTAGTAAACACAGAGGTAATTCATAAGTGACCATTGATTTTTAAACCACTATGCATTAAAAAAAAAAACACTACTTTGCAACACACATACCCCAGTGAAAAATTTGACATAAAAAATAAATAAAAATACTTACTGCCTCTGAACAGATCCTCATGCTACAATAAATCTTCCCACTGTATTTCAGGTATACACCCTTGTACATACCCCTGTTCAGTGGGGGTGGTAGCAGCAGGCTGGCAGGGCTGGCTGGGGGCAGGAGTGCTCCAGGCTGCAGTCTTGTTGTAGAGCCGCAGGGCGTGGAGGTCTTTGACCAGTGTGTCCAGTCTCTGCTTCTGCTGGTTGATGATGTCCAGGTTGTTGGCCAAGGCTGTGAATAGAGCCTCCCTCTCTGGGACAATCATGTGTCTGGGAGAGACAGAGGAGTACCACAGAGGAAACTGGTTAGAAAGGAAACATACAATGACAATTGACATAGGAAGTGAAAGAGAATTCTCACTCACTTCTGTTTCTTCTTCTTCTCCAGATGTTTCTCCCACTCCAGGTCCAACACGTCGTTAACATCCTCCACAGCAAACTTTACATACTGGTACAGCCTGCGAATCTCCTGGTCATGGGGAGAAAACCCCAAAATAAATGACCGTCCTACAAAAAGTATTCTACACGGTGAATTATTTTCAATAGTGTTCTGCMTTTGCCATTTCTACCACATCCACCCTGAGGAATGATAGATGTTCGATATACACATCTAACCATCCATTCCTTATCTATCCAGAGGCTTACCTTGAGTTGGTCTTCACTGCGTGGGTCCAGTGGTTTCTTGTACAGCAGCTGCAGGTAGCCACGGTGTCTGTTGAGCTCACTCTGGGCCTTTGCGTCCTCCGCCCCGGCAAAGCCCTCCAGCATGGTGGTCTTCAGAGTGCTGATGTCCCCATGGAGAGACTGGGGAGAACAAGCACACATACACATGGTAAGAGCCTATGAGGTCTAGGTGGTTGTACTTAAGTTGAAATGGCTCATTTTGTTGTCATAGACCTGGCAACACCAGGGGGTGTGAGTTCATGGGCCACGTGAATGCAACTGATTACTTTGAATTTGACACAACTGGGTACAATGGCAACTACACAGAGCTTCATATTCTGACTCATGCAGGCCTTATCTCTGAAATAATCACATCTAATCAAATGAAATTAAATCCGTACTGTACCTCAGTGGTGTCTTTGATCTCCAGGATGAAGACGTGGAGGTCCTCAGACTCCTTCCTCAGCTCCTTCATCTCCTCTGTGGTGCCCACTCTGAAGTCTGCCTTGTGGCTGCGTGCCTTCAGGTCATCCAACTCCTTCTGGAAGTGGGCGATCTGAGAGGAACACAACCAGCATGAAGCTACCATGGTTCATCCATATGGGTCTTTCTATAAACTCGTGTACATGTGAGGATTTCCTACACTGGACAACTTCTTACAGCTGTTGATAATCTGCCATTTTATTTTTTATCGATGGCAATTTGAATGCACAAAGATACTGTGACGAGATCCTGAGGCCCATTGTCGTGCCATTCATCTGCCACAATCACCTCATGTTTCAGCATGATAATGCACAGCCCCATGTCGCAAAGATCTGTACACAATTCCTGGATGCTGAAAATGTTCCAGTTCTTRCATGGCCTGCATACTCACCAGACATGTCACCCATTGAGCTCGTTTGGGATGCTCTGGATCGATGTGTATGACATTGTGTTCTAGTTCCTGCCAATATCAAGCAACTTAGTACAGCCATTGAAGAGGAGTTGGACAACATTACACAGGGCACAATCAACTGCCTAATAAAGTATATTTGAAGAAGAGGTGTCGTGCTGCATGAAGCAAATGGTGGTCACACCTGGTATTGACTGGTTTTCTGATCCATACCCATAGGTTACGGTTTCTGTGGCCAACAGATGGATATCTACAGTGCATTTCCTTAAGAGTATTCAGACCCCTTCCCCTTTTCCACATTTTGTTGCATTACAGCCTTATTCTAAAATGGATTAAATAAAACATGTCCTCAATCTACATACAATAGCCCATAATGAGAAAGCTAAAACAGGTTTTTAGAAATGTTTGCACATTTATGAAAAATAATAGAAACACCTTATATAAGTATTCAGACCCTTTGCTATGAGATGTGAAACTGATCTCAGGTGCATCCTGTTTCCATTGATCATCCTTGAGATGTTTCCACAACTTTATTGGAGTCCACTTGTGGTAAATTCAATTGACTGGACATGATTTGTAAAGACACACACGTCTATATAAGGACCCACAGTTGACAGTGCACGTCAGAGCAAAAACCAAGCCATGAGGTCAAAGGACTTGTACGTAGAGCTCCAAGACAGAATTGTACCGAGGCAAAAATCTGGGCAAGGGTACCAAAACCTTTCTGCAGCATTGAAGATCCCCAAGAACAGTGGCCTCCATCATTCTTATATGGAAGGAGTTWGGAACCACCAAGACTCTCCCTAGAGCTGGCCGCCCAGCCAAACTGAGCAATCAGGGGAGAAGGGTCTTGGTCAGGGAGGTGACCAAGAACCTCTGACAGAGCTCCAGAGTTCCTCTATGGAGATGGGAGATCTGTCCAGAAGGACAACCATCTCTGAGCACTCCACCATTCAGGCCTTTATGGTAGAGTGGCCAAACGGAAGCCACTCCTCAGTAAAAGGCAAATGACAGCCTGCTTGGAGCTTGCCAAAAGGCACCTAAAGGACTCTCAGACCATAAGAAACAAGATTCTCTGGTCTGATGAAACCAAAATTGAACTCTTTGGCCTGAATGCCAAGCATCACGTCTGGCGGAAACCTGGCACCATCCATACTGTGAAGCATGTTGGTGACAGCATCATGCTCTGGGAAAGTTTTTCAGTGGCAGGGGCTAGGAGACTAGTCAGGATCGAGGGAAAGACAAATGGAGCATAGTACAGAGAGAWCCTTGATGAAAACCTGCTCCAGAGTGCTCAGGACCTCAGACAAGAGGTCAGGACAACGACCCTAAAKAMCCAAGACAACGCAGTAGTGGCTTCGGGACAAGTCTCTGAATGTCCTTGAGTGGCCCAGCTAGAGCCTGGACTTGAACACGATTGAACATCTCTGGAGAGACCTGAATATAACTGTGCAGCGACYCTCCCCATCCAACCTGACAGAGCTTGAGGGGATCTGCAGAAAACAARGAGAGAAACTCCCCAAATACAGGTGTGCTGTAATTGCTGCCAATGGTGCTTCAACAAAGTACTGAGTAAAAGGGTCTGAATACTTATGTAAATGTCATATAAATGTGCTAATATTTCAAAAAAACTTTTTTCTTTATGGGGTATTGTGTGTAGATTGATGAAAGAAAAAACCTATTAAATACATTTTATAATAAGGCTGTAATGTAACAAATGTGGAAAAAGTCAATGGTCTGAATACTTTCCAAATGCACTGTATATTCCCAGTCCATAGATTGAAATAAATAAATTAGGCCTATTTACTGATTTCCTTATATGAACTGTAACTCAGTAAAATCTTAGAAATTGTTGCATGTTGCGTTTACATATTTTCTTTCAGTGTATTTAGTGAAGTCGACATTATTTTCACAGATTTCGTAATGTAATAATAATTTGAATATCAACGC
>NC_036842.1:17743524-17766393 GCF_002910315.2 Salvelinus sp. IW2-2015
TTCACAAAATGCATGAAGACATGGCTAAAGGTCAACCAGATTTGTGAACATAATCCCTAGCTGTGTATTGCCGCTTTCCATGTTGTCTGTTGTCTGTAGCTTGTGAGGTGTGGAAACACTTTGTTGCTTTTATGAATTTTGTCTTGCAGCTTTTTGTTCTATGTTGCTCTGTCTGTATGCTATGTCTTGCTTGTCCTATGTTGCTCTGCGTGTGCTCACTGCTCAATGATTGTCTATATTGTAATAGTTTTTAATAACCTGCCCAGGGACTGCGGTTGAAAATTAGCCGGCTGGCTAAAACCGGCACTTTTACTGAAACGTTGATTAATGTGCACTGTCCCTGTAATAAATAAATAAATAAACAATGCAAAAAACAAAACAAAATAACAGCTGGTTAGGAGCACGTAAAATGTCAGCCACCCTCTCTGGCGCCATTCTACTAAGCCCCAAAATAGATTGTATTTGAAAATAATCATTTCATACCTTGATTACATTCAGACATGATCAAGTGTCTTTTTGTGTGTGAATACTTGGGAACAGACTTCCTAAATTAAACACATTTTAGCTGAATTTTACTTTAAAAAACAAAAACAAAATCTAAAATAACAATCAAAAAAACAACAACTGTGGGGCCAAAAAAAAAAGAACATTTGTGAGCCGGTTTAGGCCCGCAGGCCTCCTATTGCAAATCCCTGCTCTATAGTCTACTGAGCTTGAAGAGGACGGCATTTTACAGAATTTCCAGCCACGAGTCCTCACTCACTGATCACAATTTCAAAATTCAATCATGCAAGGAAAATCTAAACTTCTCTCCCTCCACGTTCATTAGATATTCATCTCCAGAACGATGTGGTGGAATATCGTTTCGGGGGTGTCATGACAGCAACACACTTTACAGTTAACCCAGGTCTCCCTCAGTCTTTTTATCTTTACAGCGCGTTTCACTTTTAATTGGCTGGGAACGTCAGTCTCTTCATCTGACCTGGCTTTTATACATCTCTCCAGTGGTATAAAAAAAGAGAGGAAAGATTAAATGGGTCTTGAAACATTAATTTCCTGCAATTCTAAAGACTTTGCCATTGGGCAGAGAATAATTAGCAGCTTTATAACAAACTTCATGCAATTCTACTAATTTTTCCATAGGGTGGAAAGAAATGTTTGCAGTTCTTAATTTGATATCTGAGTGAGAGTAACTAACAAAATCAATGGGTCGGTAATTAGACCGATTTTGCCTTGATGACAGCTTTGCACACTGTTGGCATTCTCACAACAAGCTTCATGAGGTAGTCACCTGGAATGGATTTCAATTAACAGGTGTGCCTTGTTAAAAGTTCATTTGTTGAATTTCTTTCCTTCTTAATGCGTTTGAGCCAATCAGTTGTGTTCTGACAAGGTAGGGGTAGTATACAGAAGATATCCCTATTTGGTTAAAGACCAAGTCCATATTATGGCAAGAACAGCTCAAATAAGCAAAGAGAAACGACATTCCAGTCTCTCTTTTTTATACCACTGGAGAGACGTATAAGGATTCTATCGTTAAATCCTCTCTGGGCTTTTAGCAAGGTGCTAGTGAGAGTCCGCTGGTGATAGACTGGAAATGGCCTTTCGCGTTCATAGAGGAGGCTATTTTCTAAGGGCCATTTTCATACTTTTCCAAGGCTGAGTGTTTTTGCACAATGCATTGACCATATGGTAATACTGCTCATGGCAAGTACTTCACTACATTTAAGGTGTAAATGACACAGAACACTGCAATCTCATTGGAGATTCTGCACAGGTGGAACATTTCCAAACATCTCATCCACTTTCAGCAATTTAGCACTTTCACGCTCCAACAATTTACAAGATAGTAACTTGAAGGCAACCAATGTGAGAGAAAATAAAAGAAACACCTTTCAAATCAAAATGGATTCTCAAAGAGTTGGGTGATTACATGGACAAGTTACATGACTGACTGACTATGATGCCAATCAATAACTGGGTGCAGGAGAAGACATCTTTGTGCATTAAGGAGCTTGATCAGAAATATCAGATAAAGGGTTTCACTTTTCATCACTAACAGGCAGAAGGAAGAAATGGATATGTGACTGCCACAGTAGCTGAATGGTACTAGGTGTGTGTGGAAGACATTGGGACGGACACTTGATGTATTACGCAGCATGGCACAATGCCTACTGTACGTTAAGAGCTACTCAAGGAAAATACTAATTTGCAGTGCTCTTCCCAAAGGTGAGTGTCGAAGAACTAATGGAATTTAGGAATTTGACTAAAAGCTAAAATGGTCTAAATGCATGTCATGCAGGGCACTGAGAAAATAAACATGGGTGAAGACATGGTTGAAACAATGTGGGTTGGGATATATGTTCAGGGAAAATGTCCAAGAAGGCAACACATGAGAAATGTCATTCTCTGGCTCTCACAAGAATCAAAGCTTTGGGCATGCAAGGGATATACTATCCTATCAAATAGTCCCCTTGAAATGGGTCATACATATTCAGATAGCCATAATCAGAATTCTGCCCCATTTCAATTTGGAACAAAAGAGGGCATAGTAGAATAGTATGGGGGCGGCTCAAATGCATATCAAGGTGGATATTTCTACTCATCTAGCCTACATGTATAGTACCACTGTGATATATAGCTTGAAGGAAAAATAGACTCATGTTTTCATTGACACTGTTTAACGGAAATTAATCACGTACCACCACAAGGTCGGGAAAATATGTACATATTTGCATTAATCTACAGAACAAACATGGATGATTAGATGCTGTTTGTGTACATTAGAATAAGAAAACATGCAGATAGTTTTACATAGCAAATAGGCTTCTATGCCAGTCAGTCTGTTGAGCAGTAACATGACCAGGAGCTATAGAGGATGGTGCAGACTCGTGTTGTGTCACAGATAGGACAACACATACACTGTCAGTGCCTCCGGCATCAACAGGTTAAATCACTGCTCTATGCGAGACTGTGTTCATAAACAAAATTGATTATATTGGCTACTTCCCTACATTTCACATGAAAATATTTACCTTGATAATATTTGTGCTCTTATCAAAACTCTGGTGATTCTCATTGTATTGCTTGCTGGTATGAAACGAAGCGGCAATAAAAGTGAGTATATCAGTCGACTTTATCATCCTGTCAAAGGGTCTCTTGCTAATGATAACTGTCCTAAAATTGCACAGGAAGTTTGATTATAAGATGAGTCATCCTTTCTGCTACAACTTCTCCACTCCTATGGGTCTTCTCACCTGTCTGGTTGGGCTGACTGAAGCCCCCGGTGGCGGCGGTCGTGCCGAAGGGGTTCTTGTTGGCGGCGTCCTCACTGGGTTTTCCCCCCAGGCCACTGAAGAAGCCTCCCCCTGCCTGCTGGGAGCCTGCTACCGTGGCAGAGCTAGACCCAAACAGACCCCCACCACTGGATGGTTGCTGCAGGGGAGAAGGGAGGGCGGCACAGTCACAACAAGGTCATAATGATCATAATTGGTTATGCAGTAGTTAGTGCATGGGCCTCTCGGCTGAGTTCTTACCCAAATGCAATAATACATATACCGTGTATGTGAGTGGTGTGGTCGCATTTGAAGAGGGATATTTGGGGGTCTTCTAATGAAGTGTTACATATCGAATGGTAGGAAGGTTTTATATTTTGCACACATAGTAAAATGTGAATGTTACCTGTCCAAAGACACTCCCACCACTGGGCTGTTGACCAAACACTGAGGTAGTGGAGGAGCTTCCGAAAGCTGGGAGCGAAGACAGAAAATAATAATTAGATATACACTGAGTGAACAAAACATTAGGAACACCTTCCTAATATTGTGTTTCATCCTCTTTTTCCCTCAGAACAGCCTCAATTAGTCGGGGAATGGAATCTCCAAGGTGTTGAAATAGTTCCACAGAGATACTGGCCCATGTTGACGCAAATGCTTCCCACAGTTGTGTCAAGTTGTGTCCTTTGGGTGTTGGACTATTCTTGATAAACACGGGAAACTGTTGATTGTGAAAAACCCAGAAGCTTTGCAGTTCTTGACACACTCAAACTGGTGTGCCTGGCACCTAGTGCCATACGCCGGTCAAAGACATTTAAATATTTTGTCTTGCCCATTCACCCTCAATGGCACACATACACAATCCATGTCTCAAGGTTTAAAAATCCTTCTTTAACCGGTCTCCTTCTCCTCATCTACACTGATTTGAAGTGGATTTAACATGTGACATCAATGAGGGATCATAGCTTTCGCCTGATCAGTCCGTCATGGAAAGTGTTCCTAATGTCTTGTACTCTGTGTATTTTGCAGGCTATGCACTTCTCCAATAAATCCATGCACAACATCACAAATTACGCTTGGGATGTGCAGTCTTAAGGTTAGCGATGATGACAGTGGTAGGAAGTAAGAAATGTGGGTGTGTGTACACTGCTAGTGCAGTCATTTTATGGCTGGTCTCGTTCCAATAGCATTAGACTAAGGCGACAGAGAACCCTTTTCCTCACAGGTTATTGATGACTGAGGGGGGTAGACAATGGAGCAGAAAGAGACAAATTCCCACCCTCTCCACTAGGGTTGCACATTTTGGGGAATATTCAGAGGTGGAAACTTTCCGTAGGAATTAACGGAAATATATGCAAATTAATATTAATACCATTTAAATTTACCATTTGCATTGGATATATCTACCATGTCATATGGAGACAGAAATATAAACCTTTTACCTTATCATAAGCAGACAATTGCAAATGATTAAATCCTTCCAATAGAAATAAAAACAACTATTTAGTTACGAATTGAACTTTAATTAAATGAGTCGACTCTCCACATTGGATGATTTCACTGAACAACAAAAGGGAATATTGAATAATCCCCAATGATCCATCACATCTCCCAAAAACATTTTCAACATACATCTGTAAAATTATAGTCTAGAAACTAAAGCTTTGGTTGTCTTCCTCTCAGGCTTTCATGTCTTCTCCCTGGACCTCATCAATGTCCACCTTTTGAACATCAGACTCTGAAGCCTCATCTTCACTGTCACTTTCCAACCTTGTTGAGGATGGCTCGTTGTTAGGCTCAAAACGCCTCAAATTTGCCCGGATGGCCAGGTCAGCCTATTGCGTGCTTTGTTGTGTGTGTTCCCAAACAAGGACCAGTTGCGCTCTGAGGCGGCTGATGTTGGTGGGATTTGGAGGATGGAGGCAACAGGGGAAAGAGCCTCCGATGCAAAGTCCCTTCCACCAGGTGGCTGATGAGATATGTTGGCACAACTGCCATATTGCATCTCCATCCCAAAGCCTTTGCTTGGAAATGTACTTCGCCAGACTGCCAAGAACCTTGCCCTCATCCAGGCCACGGAAGCGAGACATGGTAGTGATGACACTATAGGCCTTGTTGATCTCTGCACCAGACAGGATGCTCTTGCCAGCATACTTGGGGTCCAACATGCACGTTGGGCCTCAAGCAGAAGTCTTCAAGACTTTTGATGTATTTCAGAACTGCAATTTCCTCTTCTTGGAGCAACAGTGAAGTGGGCAGGGCAGTACGGATTTATTCTCTTACATCTGCAAGCAGAATCTGAACATCAGACAGGATGGCAGTGTCTCCCTCAATCCGTGCAATGGCTACTGCTATAGGTTTCAGGCTGCTTACCACTCTCTCCCAAAATACATCATCCAGGAGGATCCTCTTGATGGGGCTGTCCATATCGGCAGACTGTGATATGGCCATTTCTTGGAGAGACTCCTTCCCCTCCAGGAGACTGTCATACATGACAACACCACCCCAACGGGTATTGCTGGGCAGCTTCAATGTGGTGCTCTTATTCTTCTCACTATACCAGATTGCTGGTATAACTTGATGAACCTTCACATACCTAACCATTTCCTTGGCTCTCTTGTAGAGTGTATCCATTGTTCTCAGTTCCATGATGTCCTTGAGCAGATTCAATGCATGAGCAGCACAGCCAATGGGTGTGATGTGAGGGTAGGAATCCTCCACTTAAGACCAAGCAGCCTTCATGTTCGCAGCATTGTCTTAACAGTGCAAATACCTTCTGTGGTCCAAGGTCATTGATGACTGCCTTCACCTCATCTGCAATATAGAGACCGGTGTGTCTGTTGTCCTTTGTGCCTGTGCTCTTGTAGAATATTGGTTGAGGGGTGGCGATTATGTTGTTAATTATTCCTTGCCCACGAACATTCAACCACCCATCACAGATGATTGCAATACAGTCTGCTTTCTCTATGGTTTTCTTGACCTTCACTTTAACTCTGTTGAGCTCTGCATCCAGCAAATGAGTAGATAAAGCATGTCTGGTTGGAGGGGTGTATGCTGGGCGAAGAACATTCAGAAATCTCTTCCAATACACATTGCCTGTGAGCATCAGAGGTGAACCAGTTGCATACACAGCTCGAGCAAGACATTCATCAGCATTTCTCTGACTACGTTCATCCATTGAGTCAAAAAAACTTCTGATTCCAGGAGGACCATGATCTGTTGCTATCGATAAGGTGTCTGATGAATCATTTTCACCTTGAATAGAAGTAGAGGGACTTTTGTCAGAGGTTGCTTGTTGTGAGCGCTGAGGGAACTTTATGCACTTGGCCAGATGATTCTGCATCTTTGTTGCATTCTTCACATATGATTTGGCACAGTATTTGCAAATGTACACAGCATTTCCTTCTATATTAGCTGCAGTGAAATGTCTCCACACATCAGATAGTGCTTGTGGCATTTTCCTGTAAAGACTAGAAAAAAAATAGTTTAAAAAATCAAATAACTATTTATCTGTACATGAAATTGTAAGCAGTTAAATTAAACAACTCCTTAGTAAGATAAATATTTTAAAATGAAACATGTATGGAAACAGGTGAATTAACACTCCTCAGTTAGCAGGCACAAGCAAGCTAAAACCCACATGGTAGCAAAAACTAACTAGCAGAAATTGTTAACAAGTTAGAAATTATTTAAACACACTTTGTTGCAGGCGACTATTTACTAGTTAACAAAAAATCATGTATGCCATTAAAATATATTCACCCCACCCGGTATTGTAATCAAACCTTACCAGAAAGCATGTAGTCCTTGGCTCAGACAGTGTAGTAGCGTGGGCTCAAAAGCATCTCATTGGTGTGCAAGATCTTGAGAATCTGTATATGTGATGGAAGAGTGCACTGCACATGTGATGGAAGAATGCACTGTGCATGCAGAGGGTTGCAATTCCATTGAATTCGGGATAGTTTAACCAAAATATGCCACAAGACCTAGAATTGCCTTATGTGTATCCCACAAAAAAGGTTCACTGTTATAAGCTAACTTTTTGATGAATTTAAAGTAAAAAATCCAGAAACTTACCGGAAAGTTTCCAACCCTTTGCAACCCTACTCTCTACTTATATTTCTGACAATGCCCCTGGGTACACTGGAAATGTATGAAGTGTGATCAGCCTTCTGACAAACTCTAGATGGATGGAACTTTTGTGTGTGCGGCAAAGCATGTGCTGTGTGTGAGAAAGCCAGCCACACTACCCAGCGGATCCCAGGATATCTCCCAACTCCCCATATCCCTGGGCCTCTATTCATTCCCTGTTTAAAATTGGCATCTTTTAGAAAGCTGGCTGTACGACTGTCCATAAAATCCCTCACGCCCAGAGTCAATTCCCCCATAATAATCCATCGGAAAATGTTGTCTTTTCAGCGTATGGGGACAGCCCTACAAATGAATGCTGTGACTGCCTTTAGCCTGGGCCCGGGAACTTGGCAATGGAACTCACCCATCTCTGAAATTACAAAACTAATTCAAGACACCCACCCACAACATTGCGTGTGGCTTGAATTAGTCCATCTGTGGTGTTTTTTTTTTTTTTTTTTTAAACAGGCAGATGCGTAAAATAAATGCGACTGTATACACATTTTCTAAAAAGTAACACTCATTGTCAATGGGGCATTAATAGTTTATGAATGAGCGTTCATAGGCACAGTTTGAAAACGTGCTCCAAAATAAAAACGTAACAGTCCGTTGGCAAGTTCACATACTGTATCTACACTGACAATATGCTGACTGAAATAACTCACCAGCCATGAAGGTGACAGACATAATACATGGGAATGAAGAACGCACATCCAGACTCAATAGGAATTCTAGGGCCATTTACAGTGTGACATGTTGCTTTACTGGCGTGGCTAGTTGGCTATTGTAGATCGAACACAGCCTGCTGTCACCTCAGGCCCACACAAAGACATTTAGAAACAGACAGACTATGACCCTGGCTATTAACACTCCCTTAGATATCACTCAGCATCTCTCTACATAATGAATTCATAAAAATTACCCCTTGGGAAACACTGCAAAGTATCTCTGATTTCCTCAGAAATGGAGCATTCTTATTGGACAAGTTCAGGTGGGTAAGCCTACTCCTCTGTAGTAGATTCCACAGTCTGGTCTTTGGCTATGTCTTACTCAATCAAGCTCTGTTAAGTGTGACAAGGACCAGGCCTGCTCTGATGCAGGGTAATGTAATTCATGTTGAACATTCAATAGGCTCTGCAGTGCAGACAAATGACCGTCTGACCCAGGGCTGCTCTCCTCACTGCATCGATTGCCTTGCTTAAACAGTAAAAACTGACAAAGGCACTGACAGTGGTGCACACACATGTGCACCAGTGAGCACACACACCTTAGTTCAATTAACCCCCAACACAACCTCCTCCTTTACAGATAAATAGGAACATATTTTCTCTTCACCTCATGACTTTCAGACCGTGTGACCCTGATTCCTCCAAACAATATCAACACAATGCATGCGTCAGGCACAACTTCCTCTAGGTAGATCTGATTATGTCCAGTTAGCCGGAACAATTATGGGGGATTAAATGTTAAGAGCTTTGTATAGATAAAAGGAAAAAGTAATCACATTATGGAATGTAAGCCTCTCTCTACTATTTGCGATGTAAGCCTATGGCCAGACAGATACAATGAGGTAAAACAGAATTAACCTATCTGGTTGGGAACACTTAGCCCTAGGACAGACACAGTGAACTTGGTCCTGTAACTGCGGAGTTGTACCACATAGAGATCAGCTGTCTCTCCCTGCAGCCAACCCAGCCTGTTGGCACGGGGGAGAATTCAGAGAATCCCTGGGAATAGGGAAACTCTCTCAGCCCAACACCCCAATTTACTCACCCACTGCCACTCCTTAGCCTACACCGCCGACAACATTCACAGTTCAAACCCTCTCCTTTTACACACCCAACAGTCTCCAACCCAAAGCCACCCCACATATCCCATCACCCACCCCCCCCATCTGACTGACTCCAGTAACCCAGAGAGGCCAGCCAGCTGCTGGTCTGTCTGGGACACACTAACCTCTGACCTGGGTTACTTTCCCTAGCAGTCAAACCCACACTTTGACAGCCCACTTCTGCTTAATTAAAAAGGTTCAGTATATAATCTCTTCAAAACACATTACAAGGGCTTGGTTCATTTCATCATCATTATGGCACTTGGTTGGTGATAGTGTAATTTTTTTATATTTAATTTTAAGGGGTGGATCAGCTTAATAATGTGGAAAGATTGTTGCTTCCATCAATGTAATTGTCTGCATCATTTCCAATCCACCATATATATTTTTTTGGTAAATATATATATATATCCATGTACATACACATATGCATACACCTACAGTGTGGAGAACAAGTATTTGATACACTGCCGATTTTGCAGGTTTTCCTACTTACAAAGCAGGTAGAGGTCTGTAATTTTTATCATAGGTACACTTCAACTGTGAGAGACGGAATCTAAAACAAAAATCCAGAAAATCACATTGTATGATTTTTAAGTAATTAATTTGCATTTTATTGCATGACATAAGTATTTGATCACCTACCAACCAGTAATACTCATACAAACTATTGACTCAGGGGTGTGAATAGGTATGTAAATTACATTTTCAATAAATTTGCTAACATTTCTAAAAACATGTTTTCACTTTGTCATTATGGGGTATTGTGTGTATATGGGTGAAAACATGTTTATACTTTAATCAATTTTAAATTCAGGCTGTAACAAAATATGGAATAAGTCAAGGGGTATGAATACTTTCTGAAGGCACTGTACAGCTGTATGAATTATGCTGTATAAACAAAGCTTATTATTCTCCTTACCTGGCATGGCTGCAGACTTGGTGACTATGGGCAGAGGAGCGGAATGGCTGCTGGGCTCAGAGAAGGCAGCTTTGGGTGTGGAGTTGAAGGAGAAGGGCTGGGAGGCTGGAGCTGCAGCAGGGGTCTCTACTGCCAGGAATCTGAGAGACAGAAACATAAGCATATCTAGCRAAGCCAGCCAACAAATATCTAAGTCAGGGATGGGCAACTTTGATGGGGGTAGGGACCATAAAACACAGAACTCATCATGAGGGGCCGGTAGTGGCTCGTGGGTCTGCGTACCCACATCCAGACGCTGCACTTGATGAATTTAATTTGCTTCTTCCAATTATTGATAAACATGCACCTGTTAAGAAACTGACTGATAGATCTGTTAAAGCTTCATGGGTTGATGAGSAATTGAAAAACTATGGTTGAAAGAGATGGGGCAAAAGGAGCAGATAATAAGTCTGGCTGCACATCTGACTGGGTGACTTACTGCAAATTGAGAAAAGATGTGACTAAACTCAACAAAAAGAAGAAGAAACTGTATTATGAAGCCAAGATCAATGATATAAAGAATAATAAAAAAACTTCAGTACTTTAAATGAAATGGGCAGAAAGACAAATTTAACTCCATCTTTCATGAAATCAGGCCCATATAAAAAACCATTTGATGTTGGCAATTAATTTAATGATTATTTCATTGGCAAAGTGGGCAAATTAACAGTGAGCCATCGTATTCACGCATAAAAAAAAACAAGCATTACAAGTTTGAATTATGTAAAGTTAGTGTGGGAGGTGGGAAAATTATTGTTATCGATCAATAATGACAAACCTCCTGGCGTTGACAACTTAGATGGAAGGCTACTGAGGATGGTAGCTGACTCTATATCCACTCCTATCTGTCATATCTTTAATCTGAGCCTAGAGGAAAGCCTTCGGCCTCAGGCCTGGAGGGAAGCCAAAGTAATTCCGCTACACAAGAGTGGTAAAGGGGCCTTTACTGGTTCTAACAGCAGACCTATAAGTTTGCTGCCAGCTCTTAGCAAACTCTTGGAAAAAATGGTGTTTGACCAAATACAATGCTATTTCTCTGTAAACAAATGAAGAGATGTTCAGTATGCTTATAAAGAAGGGCACTCAACATGTGCTGCACTGACACAAATGGCAGATGTTTTGTTGAAAGAAATTGATAATAAGATTGTGGGAGCTGTACTGTTAGATTTCAGTGCAGCCTTTGATATTGTTGACCATAACCTGTTGTTGAAAAAAAACTTGTGTTTTATGGCTTTTCAACCTCTGCCATATCCTGGATTCAGAGCTATCTACAAAATATAACTCAAAGGGTTTACTTTAATGGAAACTTCTCTAATGTAAACATGTAAAGTGTGGTGTACTGCAGGGCAGCTCTCCAGGCCCTACTATTTTCTATTTTTACCAATGACCTGCCACTGGCATTAAAACAACATGTGTGTGTCCATGTACGCTGATGTTCAACCATATACACATCAGAAATCACAGCTAATGAAGTAATTGAAACCCTGCAGTCTGTTTTGGAATGGGTGGCCAGTAATGAACTGGTCTTGAACATCTCTAAAACTAAGAGCATTGTATTTGGTACAAATCATTCCCTAAGTTCTAGACCTCAGCTGAATCTGGTAATGAACGGTTTGGCTGTTGAACAAGTTGAGACTAAATTACTTGCCATTACCTTAGATTGTAAACTGTCATGGTCAAAACATATAGATTCAATGGTTGTAAAAATGGGGAGAGGTATGTCCGTAATAAAAAGAGATGCTCTGCTTTTTTGACACCATACTCCAAAAAGCAAGTTCTGCAGACTCTAGTTTTGTTTTTTCTTGATTATTGTCCAGTCATGTGGTCAAATGCTGCAAGGAAAGGCGTAGTTAAGCTCCAGCTGGCCCAGAACAGAGCGGCACATCTTGCTCTTCATTGTAATCAGAGGGCTGATATAAATACTATGCATGCCAGTCTCTCTTGGCTAAGAGTTGAGGAGAGACTGACTGCATCACTTCTTTTAATAAGAAACATTAAATGTGATGCAAATCCCAAATTGTTTGCATAGTCTACTTACAAACAGCTCTGACACACACACTTACCCCACCAGACATGCCACCAGGGGTCTTTTCACAGTCCCCAAATCCAGAACAAATTCAAGAAAGCGTACATATTATAGAGCAATTATTGCATGGAACTCCATTCCATCTTATACTGCCCAAATAAACAGCAAACCTTGTTTCAAAAACAGATAAAGCAACACCTCACAACGCCTCTCCCCTATTTGACCTAGATAGTTTGTGTGTATGTATTGATATGTAGGCTGTGTAAAGTGCCTTTACACTTTTTTTAATGTAGTTCTGTCCTTGAGCTGTTCTTGTGTATTAATGTTTTGTATTATGTCATGCTTCATGTTTTTAGTGGACCACAGGAAGAGTAGCTGCTCCTTTTGCAACAGCTAATGTGGATCCTAATAAAATACCAAATATAGCCCACCCATCACCTAACGAGCAAAACATTTCTGACACTCCTCATGACATCAAAGAGGGAAAAAAGTATATTTGAAAGATTTTTTGCGATGGGGCGGAGAGAAGATTTAGCAATTTGATAACTCATTTCATGCAATTCTACACATTTTGCCATAGGGTGGAGGCAAATGTTTGCAGTTTTTAATATGATAACTGATGATCAATGGGCCCCACCCCAGTCGGTAATTAATCCATGCTTACTACAAGTTTAGATAGCGGGCCGCTAGACTAACTTAACAATAAATGTTTGTTTTTTTTTTTTGCTGACATGGGCTAATTAAGTTACTGCTGATGCACAAACAAATTTCAAAACTGCACCTTGTGTATTCTATTACTCGAACTCTCAACAGTAAGTTGAGACCCTAACGGAGTCGTTTTTAATTGAGTTGAAATTGGTCTGCAGGCCTACAAAAGGGGGGCCGTCAGTTGCCCATACCTGATCTAAGTGAAATGTAAACAGTCAAAGTTATTCAGGTACTTATATCAACCTCTCACCTGTCATTGAGGTTCATCTTCACAGCGGGAGGGGTTGGCTCGGGGGTGCCTCGGAGCACCATGATGGGGGAGGCGGTGGCCAGGCGCTGGGGGGTGGGCTTTGGAGTGGGGGCCGGAACTGGAGCCATTTCCACCACTGGAAGTTTGGGGGCACTGACGGAGAAGGCCGAAGCTGCGGCTGGGGTCTCTGTCAGGGGCTTGGAGGAGAAGGAGAAGCTACCAGAGGTTCCCAAGGCTGGGCTCGCGCTGAAGGCCGTAGAGCCCCCCAGAAAGAAGGCGGGGGGAGCAGTGGAAGAGGGGGGCATGGAGAACGAGAAGCCGGAGGAGGCTGGAGCTGGGGCTGCGGTGAACAGTGAAACAGAGGCAGGGGAGGAGGTAGGTGGAGGAGGGTTTGGTGTGGTGGCCAATGGGAGGCGGAGCGGAGGGAACGCCGCCGGGGCTGATGGGAGAGAGGAGGTTGGGTAAGGGGGCGGGGGAGCTGCAGATCCTGCAATGCAGAGAGGAGAGCTGCTTTTAGTGGATCCTATCACCACACTATTATAAATACTTTACAGTATGATAGTAGTATAGGTATTGGAAGTTTCATAAGACAAATGTATTCAGTAAGATAGAAAAAAAAATACACGATTTGTAAATATGAAAAAGCTGAAGAGGTCCTCCAGACCTGCAGGGGGCAGTCTCTCTCCGTCCAGGGCCAGGCTGGTGGGGGCAGCGACCAGCTGCTTGACCCCAGGGTTGAAGTTGAGCAGTGAAAAGGGGCACAGCACTCCGTCTGTAGACAGCAGCAACAGAGTGGGCGCCGGGGGCAAAGTCTTCTCATCTGCTGTAGTGATATAGCGGGGAAAAGAGACATCAAGTACAGTATAACTAACTAAGTATAACTATTGGTAGCCAGAGAGAAACACACAGGCATACACACACACTAACTGAAACAAAAAGGCAAACACCCAGCCAGACAGACACACACTAAAGCTCATGGAAGATGCACGCCCACACACAAGTACACAGGACATTAACAAAAGCCGAGACAAGTACAAGGACAGAGCATATGAATTGCTATATTGCTGTGAGACGTGAGAGACCTTGAGTTCCAAGTAAGAAACAAAGCCCCGAGCACTTGGAGAAAAACCAGCACTAAAGCCAGTGTGATGAGACAAATAATGAGTCTGCTTGCCTGAGACTGCTCTCTAGAGAGAGAACAACAGTTTGGAAAGCTCAAGGTAAACCTCATCAGCATTCTCAGACATGCTTGTCTGGTTCTGTTGTTTGTTGATGTTCTCTCATTCGTCCGAGTCATTGTAATGAACGTGGGCCTCCCCCTCTCTCTTTCTATCCAATACAGCCTAGGTCTCTCGAGACATCGAGGGAATACAATCATTTAAAAATGCTACTCAAATTGATAGTTTGGTTTGCTGGAGTCTTAAGTGGGGAGCCCAGACAGCAACATCAGTGGTGCTACATGACTGTTTGACTGACTGTAGATACCAGTAGATACCGAGACAGTAGCTTATCACTATTCATCTGACAGCTGCCAAAAAGAACGTGTCAACCAGAGTCGCATACCAAATGCTACTGACTGACACTGAGGAGCGGAACATTGCAGTGTATTGGTAGAAATTTTAAAATTTGTATTTTTCCATATATACACAAACCCTATGTGCTTTAATAAAATCAACTATACAATGCATTCGGGAAGCATTCAGAAAGCACTTTTTCCACATTTTGTTACATTTACAGCCTTATTCTAAAATTGGTTAAAAAAAATAATTCTCATCAATCTACACACAATACCCCATAATGACAAAGCGTAAACAGGTTTAGAAATGTTTACAAATTWAAAAAAAAATTAAAACAGAAATACTATATTTACATAAATATTCAGACCCTTTGSTATGAGACTCAAAATTGAGAACAGGTGTTTCCATTGATCATCCTTGAGAWGTTTCTACAAATTGATTGGAGTCCACCTGTGGTAAATTCAATTGACTGGACATGATTTGGAAAGGCACACACCTGTCTATATAAGGTCCCCCAGTTGACAGTGCACGTCAAAGCAAAAACCAAGCCATGAGGTTGAAGGAATTGTCTGTAGAGCTCCGAGACAGGTTTGTGTCGAGGTACAGATCTGGGGAAGGGTACCAAAAAATGTCTCCAATATTGAAGGTCCCCAAGAACACAGTGGCCTCCATCATTCTTAAAATGAAAGACTCTTCCTAGAGCTGGCCACCTGGCCAAACTGAACAATCGGGGGAGAAGGGCCTTGGTCAGGGAAGTGACCAAGAACCTGATGGTCACTGACAAAGCTCCAAAGTTCCTCTGTGGGGATGGGAGAACTGTCCAGAAGGACAACCATCCCTGCAGCATTGCACCAATCAGGCCTTTATGGTAGAGTGGCCAGACGGAAGCCACTCCTCAGTAAAAGGCACATGACAGCCTGCTTGGAGTTTGCCAAAAGGCACCTAAAGGACTCTGACCACGAGAAACAAGATTCTCTTGAACTCTGACCTGAATGCCAAGCATCACATCTGGAAGAAACCTGGCACCTTCCCTACAGTGAAGCATGGTGGTGACAGCATCATGCTGTGGGGATGTTTTTCAATGGCAGGGACTTGGAGACTAGTCAGGATCGAGGGAAAGATCAATGGAGCAAAGTACAGAGAGATCCTTGATGAAAACCTTCTCCAGACCGCTCAGGACCTTAGACTGGGACGAAGGTTCCCTTCCAACAGGACAACGACCCTAATCACACAGACAAGACAATGCAGGAGTAACTTCGGGACAAGTCTCTGAATGCCAGAGCCCAGACTTGAACCTGATCAAACATCTCTGGAGACCTGAAAATAGCTGTGCAGCGACACTCCCCATTCAAACTGACAGAGCTTGAGAGGATCTGCAGAGAAGAATGGGAGAAACTCATCAAATACAGGTGTACCAAGCTTGTAGCGTCATACCCAAGAAGACTCGAGGCTGTGATCACTGCCAAAGGTGCTTCAACAAAGTACTGAGTAAAGGGTCTGAATACTTATGTAAATGTGATCTGTTTTTTACTTTTAATACATTTGCAAACATTTCTAAAAACCTGCTTTTGCTTCGTCATTTCGGGGTATTATGTGTAGATTGATGAGGGAAATACAACAATTGAATCCATTTTAGAAGGCTGTACACATTTCACATTTTCACACAAAAATTTGAAAAAAGTCAGGTGGTCTGAATATTTTCTGAATGCACTGTACATTATGAGCTCTACAAACGTGTCCACTACTACAATCAGAACGGTAAACTACTGTAGTAGTATTAGTAGTAATAATAATAATAATAATAATACACTGAGTATACCAAACATCAGGAATTCATTCCTAATATTGAGTTGCAGCCCGCCTTTTGCCCTCAGAACAGCCTCAATTCATCGAGGTATGGAATATACAAGGTGTCGAAAGTGTTCCACAGGGATGCTGGCCCATATTGACTCCAATGCTTCCCACAGTTGTGTCAAGTTGGCTGGATGTCCCTTGGGTGGTGGAGCATTGTGGATACACACGGGTAACTGTTGAGCGTGAAAAACCCAGCTGTGGTACAGTTCTTGACACAAACCGGTACGCCTGGCACCTACTATCATACCCCGTTCAAAAGGCACTTAAATATTTTGTCTTCCCCACTCACCATCTGAATGGCACATATACACAATCCATGTCTCAATTGTCTTAAGGCTTAAAAATCCTTCCTTAGCCTGTCTATTCCCCTTCATCTACACTGATTGAAGAGGATTGAACAGGTTACATCAATAAGGGATCATAGCTTTCACCAGGATTCACCTGGTCAGTTTGTCATGGAAAGAGCAGGTGTCCTTAATGTTATGTATACTCCGTATATATTGAATGCATGAAGAGAAATTACCATAACCAAACAAACATTGGAGATTAGAAATGATGGGAATTAACGGTAAATGTAGGCTACTACTGGTGATATATGTAATGGGGAATTGATAGACACTAACCATCACAAGAGTACTCCACTATAACTTGTCCTGCCATGGTTGTAGGGCTGTCCCAGACTAAAATAAAGCTCTTGGTCTGTCTAGAAGGCCAGCATCCTGGAGTCGCCTCTTCACTGCTGACGTTGAGACTGGTGTTTTGCGGGTACTAGTTAATGAAGCTGCCAGTTGAGGACTTGTGAGGCGTCTGTTTCTCAAACTAGACACTCTAATTTTTTGCTTTTCTTTCAAAAACAAGGACATTTCTAAGTGACCCCAAACTTTAGAACGGTAGTGTACATGGACGACGACGATACATGAACGGTAGTGTACATGGACGACGACGATACATGAACGGTAGTGTACATGGACGACGACGATNGAATCGCTAAAAGTCTGTATGAACCCTGCTTAAAGGATGTATAGTCCTAGGCCCATGTTGTAAAAGTGGAATTATGGGCCAATTTGCAAACATATTCCCCCAAGTACACAAGTGGAACTGCCTAAAAAAAGAAGTTTTGTTGTCATTTCAAAGCATTTTGAAATGTTTATACCAACGTCACCCATTAGACCCATTATTTATAGCAAGACCCATATAGTGTAAATTGGTTGGAGCATGGTGCTGGGTTCGATTCCTTTGTGGGTTAACTCCACTGAATGTGTGTGGTTATGATAATAAATAGGATTCATAGTAATTAAGTAGCAGTAGTTTGAGAGAAATACTACTGGATGAATCTGTTACCTCCTCCAGTATTCCAYCCATGACTGGGTCTGAGTCCTTCCTCTGCTGCAGCTGCCTTTCAAGGGCATTCACACTCAGCGCTGCCTAGAGGACGGCAAACAGACAGATGACTCTAGACACTGCATTTGTCTCTACTATTATGACCTGAACTACAAGAAATAGATTGTTGGTCTAATATCTTATTTATTTGAAAAGYCAGATTATGTTTTAGTACCTGTGGAGTGGGTGCACTTGTCTGGGTGGCTGGGGAAGATTTCTGTACAACCGTGGGGGGTGTACTGGTTTTGACTGGGCGGACTGTGCCTGAAACAGAAAGACAGAATGGATATCAACAATATCACAAACCAAAACAATAAAGATGCTAATGTTGAAAAAATAAGTACAGTGCCTTCAGAAATGATTCATACCCCTTGACTTTTCACCACATGCTGTTATGTTACAGCCTGAACTCAAAATAGATTAAAATTGATTTATTTAATCTCACCCACCACACACACACACAATACCCCATAATGTCAAAGTGAAAACATGTCACATTTTTGGGGTGCAAATGTACAGTTGAAGTCGGAAGTTTACATACACCTTAGCCAAATACATTTAAACTCAGGTTTTCACAATTCCTGACATTTAATGTATGTAAATATTCCCTGTTTTAGGTCAGTTAGGATCACCACTTTATTTTAAGATTGTGAAATATCAGAATAATAGTAGAGAGAATTATTTATTTCAGCTTTTATTTCTTTCATCACATTCCCAGTGGGTCAGAAGTTTACATACACTCAATAGGTATTTTGTAGCATTGCCTTCAAATTGTTTAACTTGGGTCAAACGTTTCGGYTAGCCTTCCACAAGCRTCCCACAATAAGTWGGGTGAATGTTGGTCCATTCCTCCTGACAGAGCTGGTGTAACTGAGTCAGGTTTGTAGGCATTCTTGCTCGCACACGCTTTTTCAGTTCTGCCCACAAATTTGATGGGATTGAGGTCAGGGCTTTATGATGGCCACTCCAATACCTTGACTTTAGTAGCCTTAAGCCATTTTGCCACAACTTTGGAAGTATGCTTGGGGTCATTGTCCATTTGGAAGACCCATTTGCGACCAAGCTTTAACTTCCTGACTGATGGCAGCTGTGGTACACGTTCTTGACACAAACCGGTACGCCTGGCACCTACTATCATACCCGTTCAAAAGGCACTTAAATATTTTGTCTTCCCACTCACCATCTGAATGGCACATATACACAATCCATGTCTCAATTGTCTTAAGGCTTAAAAATCCTTCCTTAGCCTGTCTATTCCCCTTCATCTACACTGTTGAAGAGGATTGAACAGGTTCCATCAATAAGGGATCATAGCTTTCACCAGGATTCACCTGGTCAGTTTGTCATGGAAAGAGCAGGTGTCCTAATGTTATGTATACTCCGTATATATTGAATGCATGAAGAGAAATTACCATAACCAAACAAACATTGGAGATTAGAAATGATGGGAATTAACGGTAAATGTAGGCACTACTGTGATATATGTAATGGGGAATTGATAGAACCTAACCATCACAAGAGTACTCCACTATAACTTGTCCTGCCATGGTTGTAGGGCTGTCCCAGACTAAAAATAAAGCTCTTGGTCTGTCTAGAAGGCCAGCATCCTGGAGTCGCCTCTTCACTGCTGACGTTGAGACTGGTGTTTTGCGGGTACTAGTTATGAAGCTGCCAGTTGAGGACTTGTGAGGCGTCTGTTTCTCAAACTAGACACTCTAATTTTTTGCTTTTCTTTCAAAAACAAGGACATTTCTAAGTGACCCCAAACTTTAGAACGGTAGTGTACATGGACGACGACGATACATGAACGGTAGTGTACATGGACGACGACGAACATGAACGGTAGTGTACATGGACGACGACGATACATGAACGGTAGTGTACATGGAAGACGACGATACATGAACGGTAGTGTACATGGACGACGACGATACATGAACGGTAGTGTACATGGACGACGACCGATACATGAACGGTAGTGTACATGGACGACGACGATACATGAACGGTAGTGTACATGGACGACGACGATACATGAACGGTAGTGTACATGGACGAGACGATACCATGAACGGTAGTGTACATGGACGACGATACATGAACGGTAGTGTACTGGACGACGACGATACATGAACGGTAGTGTACATGGACGACGACGATACATGAACGGTAGTGTACATGGACGACGACGATACATGAACGGTAGTGTACATGGACGACGACGATACATGAACGGTAGTGTACATGGACGACGACGATACATGAACGGTAGTGTAACTGGACGCCGATACATGAACGGTAGTGTACATGGACGACGACGATACATGAACGGTAGTGTACATGGACGACGACGATACATGAACGGTAGTGTAACATGGACGACGACGATACATGAACGGTAGTGTCATGGACGACGACGATACATGAACGGTAGTGTTATATGGACGACGACGATACATGAACGGTAGTGTAATGGACGACGACGATACATGAACGGTAGTGTATATGGATGCTGATATACGAACGGTAGTGTATATGGATGCTGTATACGAACGGTAGTGTATATGGATGCTGATATACGAACGGTAGTGTATATGGATGCTGATATAGAACGGTAGTGTATAATGGATGCGATATACGAACGGTAGTGTATATGGATGACGAGAATATGAACGGTAGTGTATATGGTGCTGAATATACGAACGGTAGTGTATATGGATGCTGATATACGAACGGTAGTGTATATGGATGATGATATAACGGTAGTGTATATGGATGATGATATATGAACGGTAGTGTATATGGATGATATATATGAACGGTAGTGTATATGGATGATGATATATGAACGGTAGTGTATATGGATGATGATATATACGGTAGTGTATATGGATGATGATATATGAACGGTAGTGTAATGATGATGATATGAACGGAGTGTATGGATGATGATATATGAACGGTAGTGTATATGGATGATGATATATGAACGGTAGTGTATATGGATGATGATATATGAACGGTAGTGTATATGGATGATGATATATGAACGGTAGTGTATATGGATGATGATATATGAACGGTAGTGTATAGGGATGATGATATATGAACGGTAGTGTATATGGATGATGAATATGAACGGTAGTGTATATGGATGTGATATATGAACGGTAGTGTATATGGATGATGATTATGAACGGTAGTGTATATGGATGATGATATATGAACGGTAGGTGTATATGGTGATGATATTATGAACGGTAGGTGATATGGATGATGATATATGAACGGTAGTGTATATGGATGATGATATTGAACGGTAGTGTATATGGATGATGATATATGAACGGTAGTGTATATGGATGATGATATATGAACGGTAGTGTATATGGATGATGATATATGAACGGTAGTGTATATGGATGATGATATATGAACGGTAGTGTATATGGATGATGATATATGAACGGTAGTGTATATGGTGATGATATATGAACGGTAGTGTATATGGATGATGATATATGAACGGTAGTGTATATGGATGATGATATATGAACGGTAGTGTATATGGATGATGATATATGAACGGTAGTGTATATGGATGACGATATATGAACGGTAGTGTATATGGATGACGATATATGAACGGTAGTGTATATGGATGACGATATATGAACGGTAGTGTATATGGATGACGATATATGAACGGTAGTGTAAATGGATGACGATATATGAACGGTAGTGTATATGGATGCACGATACATGAACGGTAGTGTATATGGATGACGACGATACATGAACGGTAGTGTATATGGATGATGATATATCGAACGGTAGTGTATATGGATGATGATATACGAACGGTAGTGTATATGGATGCTGATATACGAACGGTAGTGTATATGGATGCTGATATACGAACGGTAGTGTATATGGATGCTGATATGACGGTAGTGTATATGGATGCTGATATCGAACGGTAGTGTATATGGATGCTGATATATGAACGGTAGTGTAATATGGATGACGATATATGAACGGTAGTGTAAATGGATGACGATATATGAACGGTAGTGTAAATGGAAGTATAATGAACGGTAGTGTATATGGTGAGAGATATATGAACGGTATTGTATATGGATATATGAACGGTATGTTATGGATATATGAACGGTAGTTGTATATGGATATATGAACGGTAGTGTATATGGATATATGAACGGTAGTGTATATGATTGACGGTGGATATGATATATGATATTGAACGGTAGTGTATATGGATGATGATATATGAACGGTAGTGTATATGGATGATGATATATGAACGGTAGTGTATTGGATGATGATATATGAACGGTAGTGTATATGGATGATGATATATGAACGGTAGTGTATATGGATGATGAATATAATGAACGGAGTGTATATGGATGATGAATATATGAACGGTAGTGTATATGGATTGATGATATATGAACGGTAGTGTATATGGATGATGATATATGAACGGTAGTGTATATGGATGATGAATATGAACGGTAGTGTATATGGATGATGATATAATAACGGTAGTGTATATGGATGATGATATAGAACGGTAGTGTAATATGGATGATGATATATGAACGGTAGTGTATATGGATATGATGTATGAACGGTAGTGTATATGGAGTGATGATATGAACGGTAGTGTATATGGATGATGATATGAACGGTAGGTTATATGGATGATGATGAAACGGTAGTGTATATGGATGATGAATATATGAACGGTAGTGTATATGGATGATGATATATGAACGGTAGTGTATATGGATGATGATATATGAACGTAAGTGTAATATGATGAATGATATATAGAACGGTAGTGTATATGGATGATGATATATGAACGGTAGTGTGAATATGGATGATGATATATGAACGAGTAGTGTAT
>NC_036842.1:17770997-17886117 GCF_002910315.2 Salvelinus sp. IW2-2015
TCTTGACATTTTGCTTCAATATATCCACATAATTTCTCCTCCTCATGATGCCATCTATTTTGTGAAGTGCACCAGTCCTCCTGCAGCAAAGACACCCCCACAGCATGATGCTGTCACCCCCGTGCTTCATGGCTGAGAGGGTGTTCTTCGGCTTGCAAGCATCCCCCTTTTTCCTCCAAACATAACGATGGTCATTATGGCCAAACAGTTCTATTTTTGTTTCATCAGACAGAGGACATTTCTCCCAAAAGTACCATCTTTGTCCCCATGTGCAGTTGCAAACTGTAGAGTCAGGCTTTTTTATGGCGATTTTGGAGCAGTGGCTTCTTCCTTGCTGAGCGGCCTTTCGTTATGTGATATAGGACTCGTTTTACTGTGGATATACAGTGGGGAGAACAAGTATTTGAAACACTGCAGATTTGCAGGTTTTCCTACTACAAAGCATGTAGAGGTCTGTAATTTTTATCATAGGTACACTTCAACTGTGAGAGACGGAATCTAAAACAAAAATCCAGAAAATCACATTGTAATGATTTTTAAGTATTAATTTGCTTTTATGCATGACATAAGTATTTGATCACCTACCAACCAGTAATACTCATACAAACTATTGACTCAGGGGTGTGAATACGTATGTAAATTACATTTTCAATAAATTTGCTAACATTTCTAAAAACAAGTTTTCTACTGTCATTATGGGGTATTGTGTGTATATGGGTGAAAACATGTTTATACTTTAATCAATTTTAAATTCAGGCTGTAACAAAATATGGAATAAGTCAAGGGGTATGAATACTTTCTGAAGGCACTGTACAGCTGATGAATTATGCTGTATAAACAAGCTTATTATTTCCTTACCTGGCATGGCTGCAGACTTGGTGACTATGGCAGAGGAGCGGAATGGCTGCTGGGCTCAAGAGAAGGCAGCTTGGGTGTGGAGTTGAAGGAGAAGGGCTGGAGGCTGGAGCTGCAGCAGGGGTCTCTACTGCCAGGAATCTGAGAGACAGAAACATAAGCATATCTAGCTAAGCCAGCCAACAAATATCTAAGTCAGGGATGGGCAACTTTGATGGGGGTAGGACCAAAAACACAGAACTCATCATGAGGGGCCGGTAGTGGCTCGTGGGTCTGCGTACCCACATCCAGACGCTGCACTTGATGAATTTAATTTGCTTCTTCCAATTATTGATAAACATGCACCTGTTAAGAAACTGACTGATAGATCTGTTAAAGCTTCATGGGTTGATGAGGAATTGAAAAACTATGTTGAAAGAGATGGGGCAAAAGGAGCAGATAATAAGTCTGGCTGCACATCTGACTGGGTGACTTACTGCAAATTGAGAAAAGATGTGACAATACTCAACAAAAAGAAGAAGAAACTGTATTATGAAGCCAAGATCAATGATATAAAGAATAATAAAAAAACTTCAGTACTTTAAATGAAATGGGCAGAAAGACAAATTTAACTCCATCTTTCATGAAATCAGGCCCATATAAAAACCATTTGATGTTGGCAATTAATTAATGATTATTCATTGGCAAAGTGGGCAAATTAACAGTGAGCCATCGTATTCACGCATAAAAAAAAACAAGCATATAAGTTTGAATTATGTAAAGTTAGTGTGGGAGGTGGGAAAATTATTGTTATCGATCAATAATGACAAACCTCCTGGCGTTGACAACTTAGATGGAAGGACTGAGGATGGTAGCTGACTCTATATCCACTCCTATCTGTCATATCTTTAATCTGAGCCTAGAGGAAAGCCTTCGGCCAGGCCTGGAGGGAAGCCAAAGTAATTCCGCTACACAAGAGTGGTAAAGGGGCCTTTACTGGTTCTAACAGCAGACCTATAAGTTTGCTGCCAGCTCTTAGCAAACTCTTGGAAAAAATGGTGTTTGACCAAATACAATGCTATTCTCTGTAAACAAATGAAAGGATGTTCAGTAGCTTATAAAGAAGGGCACTCAACATGTGCTGCACTGACACAAATGGCAGATGTTTTGTTGAAAGAAATTGATAATAAGATTTGGGAGCTGTACTGTTATATTCAGTGCAGCCTTGATATTGTTGACCATAACCTGTTGTTGAAAAAAAACTTGTGTTTTATGGCTTTTCAACCTCTGCCATATCCTGGATTCAGAGCTATCTACAAAATATAACTCAAAGGGTTTACTTTAATGGAAACTTCTCTAATGTAAACATGTAAAGTGTGGTGTACTGCAGGGCAGCTCTCCAGGCCTACTATTTTCTATTTTACCAATGACCTGCACTGGCATTAAAACAACATGTGTGTGTCCATGTACGCTGATGTTCAACCATATCACATCAGAAATCACAGCTAATGAAGTAATTGAAACCTGCAGTCTGTTTTGGAATGGGTGCGCAGTAATGAACTGGTCTTGAACATCTCTAAAACTAAGAGCATTGTATTTGTACAAATCATTCCTAAGTTCTAGACCTCAGCTGAATCTGTAATGAACGGTATTGGCCTCTACCTGCTGGCAAACCAAAGCTCCTCTCTTTTTCAGTAGTGTATATGGATGATGATATATGAACGGTAGTGTATATGGATGATGATATATGAACGGTAGTGTATATGGATGATGATATATGAACAGTAGTGTATATGGATGATATATGAACGGTGGTGTATATGGATGATATATGAACGGTGGTGTATATGGATGATGATGATATAAATCCAGGCACATTTAACGGTTAGGCGATTGATTATAGACCTAATTAATTTGCCGTTTCCTCTCTCCTCACTTTTCTTAAACAATTAAGACAAGGGCTGTTCTCATCTCCTAACTCTGTTGCCTCCGCCGCATTGTTCTCAACACCAATATGCTGGTTAAACGTGCTATTATGCACATTGCAACATGGTCTAGTAAAAGGTGCCAATTCAAGAGCACCGATGTGTTTCAGCACCGCAGACAGCGACCACTATCCAACGCGGGAGAAAGCACATCTGTTTTAAAATAATATTATTTGTATTTGTGTTGCACCATTGTTCTTACATATTATAACAATATACAATTTCAGTAGCACATGTCTTAGACTGATGGACTGGGCCATCCCCACGGCTTCCACAATGGATCAGTCCACTCAGACAGGTGTCTTGCATTTTTTTTGTGCTACTGCTCGAGTAAAGAAATCTTGGTCGACCATCAGCCTATCGACCAAACAATCGACCAGTCGACGAAATGGGGTCAGCCCTTCATTGTTGACAAACATATCAGCTGATTCCAAATGGTTCACCAGCTTCCTTTGCTTGACCCTTCCTGCCTACTCCACACTCTTAGATCTGAATGAAATGGTAACAATATGGCAAAGTCCTTTCCTTCAGCAAGGGGAGAATTACAAATCCATCAAGGAGAAAGTGACCAGTTTGGAATGGGGTCAGAAGAATGTGGAAAGCTGGAAGGGGAGAGAGCAGCAACCACTCACTGATGTGGATCTCCTGCTGGCTGGTGTAGTCAATGGCCAGCCCCAGGGGCAGCGTGTCGTCGTTATTCTGAGAGACAGGCAGCTCTCCCCTGCTGGCGTCCTCCAGCAGCCACAGCTCCCAGTTGGTCTGAACAACACAAAAGCACATTGCACAGAGGTTACATGACAAAATAGACACTCAGGGGCTCAATTGATCAATATCAGTTGGGCTTTGATTAGGGCTTTACTACTCCATAATAATTTATCAGAAGATGCTGAGGTGAGGTCTTGTCCAATGGATGAGACTAAGTTCTGCACAAAGATATCTGAAATCTACATCGACCTTGAACTGCTTTAGTTTCTAAGGCCCAGAGTGAGAATCAAGCCAATGCTGATTGACAAATATTACCTTATCTTCTTGCTTGGCGATGACACTGACTTCAATGGAGGCTGCTGATGCGGCAAGAACAACATTCCTGAAAGAAGAAAAAATAACAATGAGCATAAGTGATTCACCAACCTCACAGCTGTTCCTCGAACATTGAAGTTGAGAGCCAGAGGGAAATGGAACAGAGCTTATACCAACTGAGTTTGCATACAAAAGCCACTTTCTACAAACAAGAAAAAAAAAAATATATCTGCAGACTGGCAGGGCAGAATACAGAGTGAGGAGTGTCTCACCAGTCCTCTATGTGGCTGAGGAAGTAGTGGTGCTGTCTCTCTGTGCAGGTGCCGTACACCGGGTCGTTGAAGTTCAGGTACCTCTCCTCCCTCTTCTCTGTCTTTGTCTGACATATCAACATGTTAATTGTCAAAATGGTTTCAGTAATAATGAAAAAGGCAAACCCATAAACTATCATTTAGGAGAGAAAACATTTCAGTCACTGAGTGAAATGACCCTATTAGTATTAGAACAATGAACAATTAACACTGCAAAATGATCTCATCATCATCATTCAGATGCATGACAGACCATTGGTACTACTCACAGGGAGGGAGATCACCACCAGTTCAGGAGGTGTTTCCGGACAGCCGTCGGCTGCTGCATATGCCACAGCAAACACAAACGTACTCAGCCACTGCACATCCAGCACTGACAGAGAAAGGACAACACAAAGAAAACATATAATTGAGATTAAGGTTATCAGGCAGGAAAATAAAGGCACTGAAATGTTCAATTTCAGGATTATTGCTTCAGGCCAGCCTGATCTGTGTCTAGTTTACCTTTGACAGGGTTGTCAGAGCTGTAGAAGCTTGGGCAGGGGATCACTTTCTTCTCCTGAAGCCCCTGTTCAGGAGAGCAGAGTTAGACCAGGGCATAATCATTATAAAGCACCGGAACGGCGCAAATGGAATGGCATCAAACACCTGGAAACCATGCGTTTGATGTATTTAATACCATTCCACTAATTCAGCTCCAGTTATTGCCCTGAGCCTGTCCTCCCCAATTAAGGTGCCACCAACCTCCTGTGGGCAAAATACATCAAACACACCAGACTTCACAGGAATAATAAGTGTGTCTAACGTTGTTGATTTTATTTGGATCTCTTTTAGTCCCCATTTGGACTAATTTTCCAAGAGTCCTTAAACATGAAAATACAATTTATAATACGAACACATTTCCACATATAACACACTATTACAAACATACATAATATACTAACATAATGACCCAATAATGACTCAATCTAAAAAATATATTGATTCTTCATCTACTATAGTCCCACAACATTTCTATGTATTATATATAAATCGTTTTAAAATAATGTTTACATTTATATATTGAAAGATTTCTGGTTTGCTCAGTTAATTTATTCAATTTCTTTATTGCTCTAAATCGAAATGTTCTTTTGCCTATTTCTCTTTTCTGTCTGGACAACACATAGATAGTGGACAATCTATTCCTAGTATTTACGGAATGTCTGTCTCTTACCAACTGAATACCGTTGTGAATAGAACTTGGCCYTTTTAAATTATGTATATTATGAAATAAAATAAGCACGTTCCTTTCAATTATCTTATCGATTGATGACCAACCAAGAACATTGCGCATGACTGCAACAGAAGAACCATATCTCCACCTTAAAACAATCCTTGCTGCTTCGTTCTGTGCATTCTGCAGCCTCCTAACTTCACTTGAAATACATTTCCCCAGACCACAGAACAGTAGTTCACCTGACTCTCAATTAATGCTTGTGTTATTTGCTGAATAATTTTTCCTGGTAAATATTTAGCTATCCTTCTGATTATGCATGCTGTTTTAATGCTTTTCTTTTTTTACATAGYTTAGTTATTTGAGACGACCATGATAAGCAGTTGTCTAGCTGCACTCCCAATAGTTTGGTTTCTGCCACTTCTTCAATTTGTACTCCTCCCATACTTAATTGTATCCCATGCTGTTTTGGCCTTTTCCTAGTGGAACAGACCAATATAACTTTGGTTTTCTTGGTGTTTAAAACAAGTTTGTTTTGGCAAACCCACTCCCTAATATTCTCTAAATCTCCTTGTAAAGCTTGCTGTACCTGTTGAACCGATTGTCTTGCTGCATAAATTGTAGTATCATCTGCAAATATAGTAGCTTGAGTTTCAGCTAAGGCATAGGAAAGGTCGTTGGTATATATTAAATAGAGAAGTGGCCCAAGGCAGCTGCCCTGCGGTATTCCACAGTTTAACACATGAGGGGAAGAAAATGAACCATTGATATAGGTGGACTGTTTCCTGTCAGTTAGATATGACTGTACCCAATTCAATGCTACCTCCTTAAAACCATAATGCATTAATTTTGTCAAAATTATTTCATGATCCACTAAATCAAATGCTGCACTGAAATCTAAAAATAGTACACCCACAAACTTCCCATTATCCATAGCATTGAGCCACTGGTCAGTCATGTCAACCAATGCAGTGGTAGTGGAATGGTTTTTGCGAAAAGCATGCTGATTGGCTGTAATCAGATCATTCTTTTCCATGTACTCCCATATTTGTCTACTCACAATACCCTCCAATATCTTACTGAGTGTAGGGAGTAGACTATTTGGTCGACTATTGGCAGGAGTAATGGGTTCTTTGCAGTCTTTCGGAATAGGACACAGTTTCGCATGCTTCCATACATTTGCAAACATCCCCTTTTCCAGTGAACAATTAAATATGTATCTCAGTGGAACTGCAATCTGGGGAGCAGCACAGCGAAACAAGAAATTGTCCATAAGAACATAACCTGTAGATTTAACATCAGGTAATGACTTCAATAGGTTTAACACCTCCTCCACTGACACTGTTTGCAGACTAAAAGAATAGATCTTGTTGCTCATAATATGATCATCAATCCATTGGACAATAGCTTGTTTAGAAGAATGTATGTTTACATTGTTGCTCAGTAAATTAATTTTCTTTGTAAAAAWWWWWWWWAYAAAATCTGCAAAATGATTGGCAATTGTCGTAGCTGAATCAGAATTAGTTAGGTAACATAGAAAAATAAGATGTTTTATTTACTTTCATAATATGCTTATGTGACTTGTCATTAGAAATGTCTCTTTTTGTACTATACTGTCGGCAGTTGCATTTTCCTTTCTTCTCTAGGGAAAAGTCACTTGGGGCCCAGAGAGGGGAGATGTCAGGCTTGTCTTTTACATGTCTGGTAATATGCAGAATATCCGAAAGGGAGAAGTCAGGTTTGAACATTGTCTTCATATTTGAATGTGTCTGTAACTATTCCTAAACCATGTGAAGGGCTCCACCTTGCCTGTACTCCAGTCACTCCCTCCTTTTCCCATTGGGGGGAGGAGTATGGCAGTGTCTGGAACCATTGTATTACCCCTCTGATGTTGAACTTATCTTTCATAGTATTTGACCTAGAGGCTCACTCCCCTCAGGGTGCTTGTCCAGGGGTGGGTTGTATTTGAGATGGGGGTATCTAGAATTGACAATTGATATATGCCATTGGATGAGGTAATGTTTTGGTACTATGAAGTACCAAGAACGAGAAGTAGAACCTCGTCTAAGAGACCAAACTGAACGATAATTTATAGCTAATGCTATCTGGCTATGGGATACTCCTCTCTCAAGTAAAAGGCCCTTTGAGAAGTCCCTGAGATCTGTGGTTCGTCATGTGAGTTGAGAGGGGTATCTTGGCTATAAAAGATACTAAGTATTCTTTTGTAAGGACTCTCAGAGAATTCATTTATAGACACTGAATTGATCTGAGAGTCAAAGGGCTATGGTGAAGCTCATATAATTAAAGATGGACTTTAAAATATAACTCTGACTTGTGTGTGGTTTGTAAACTCTCCTCATTTATTAATAGAGGAAATTATCACGACACAATATCAACTGGTTTTGTTATTATTCTCCCGTCAACCTCCACACTAGATGGGCACGATGAGATGTACCAAGTAAGCCCTTAACTGTGTTCCATACCTTTTTAGAATCATTTTTACAATCAATAAAAGCATTGTTGTAAAATATTTTCTCTCTCTTTCGATTCAATATAACTGCATAATTATGTAATGTTCTAAAATTCTGTTCATCAATTTCTAATTTTGACTTGGCTGCTAAGACTTTTGCCATATTTCTTTGAGAAAAAGCCTCACCCAGTTCATCATCAATCCATGGAGATGGACGAGCACCAACTGTACTCTTTCTTATAGGGGCATGATGGTCCATTACCTCAGTGAGCAAATAAATAAAACATTCTGTAGCGTGATTTAAATCATCCTCGGGATAAATCAGCTCCCAGGGTACAGCAGCCAAATCATTTAGAAATAGCTCATGATTAAATGTTTTAAAATTTCTCTTAACCACAATCCTAGGCGGTTCCTTTGGAACCTTGGTGTTAATGGTTATGGTCACAATATTATGGTCTGTCCAGCCCACTGGCATTGATCTGGCTTTTAAGCATTGCAATGGTATATTACAGAAAATCAGATCAATGTATGTGTCTGAACGATGACCCAACTTAATTGACGATCTAGTAGTATCATTAACCATTTGTTTCAAACCACAGTTCTTGGCATATCTCATCAATTTTGTTCTATTCAAATTATTGTGATCCTTCCAATTTATATTAAAATCACCCAAGATAAATACATCTCTGTTGCTATCTGTGGCCTGGTCAAACCCAGTACATAAGTTATCCAGATAGGACACCTTAGAGCTAGGAGGTCTTGTTAATGTATTATACTGAGAGTTGTTGGTACAGACTTACTGGAGTATACTGACTGACTGTTGCATTCATTTTTCCTGCTGCTACTTGCTTTCCTTTGGGACTCCAGCATACTGTATTAAGGGAGAAGATGACAGAAAGCGAAAACAAATTGTATAAAATTCCAATTACATGAAAAATGTATTCCTCAAAGTGATTACACACTATGTCACACTTACCACAGGTGATGCCCGTTGTGGCGGGTAGCTGGGCCTGCACTGTGACGCTGTCTGTGACGTCCAGCACCATCATGCTGCCGTCAGACAGACAGGTGGCCAGCATGGACACCTGCACCGGGTTCCATTTGAGGTCCTGCACAATAATGCCCAGGCCGGCTCTCGGTTGCAGAGTCGCAAATGGCAACTTCTGCGGTCGGGCCTGGAGAGAGGGGGCAGCCATGGAAGTGAGGGGATTAGGTGTGTGGGAAAAATATGGAACTGAAGAAGTTGGGGTGACTAGTCTTGGTGTGCTTTCAATTGATATCAAAGCATGGACTCTGAACTCTGTTTCACCATGACAAAACCGTACCACTCCATTAGCAGTGGGGGGGTTGTTATGAGAGTTAATCACCTTGTTGATGAAGGTGCGGACGTCGTAGAAGGCCAGTGACAGGCCTGATGCTTCTGACATGCCACTGACTGACAGGGTGAGCTCATCACTGCTGAGTCCCAGGTTGTGCACAGGCAACTCCACATGAACATCAGCTAAGGCTGCTATCCCCTCAACTGAGAAAGAGGAGTAAGATTGAGAGAAAAAGGTAAAGTCAAGTTACATTGGCCAAGGCACGCCATAACTGTCATTGCTTAGGAAAACTATATGAGACAATGACCAATGTACAGAAAATCTTACCTATTTCATTGGAGTTTCCATCAACTTTGTCTGAAGCTAGGATGTCCCCCGTGAGGTACACCTTGATCTTTCTGTCTAGTCCGACAAATGTCAGTCCAAATTTGTTGGAGATGGTGAGCAGACTTGATCTATCCTTCGGCAGGTCATCAGGTGAATCAAAGACACGGGTTTTCTTCATTTGCCGGAACTGAAAATCCTGCATAAAATAGAATACTTCATGACTGTGATGGCATTGAATTTAGTCTCATGTAGGCTACTCGTTTAACCCTTGTGTAATCTTAACATTCTGTATACTCCCCTTGTCCTAAGGGTAAAAAAAATGACCCGCCTTCACTAAACCCCTCAAATAAAGCATTTTAACTGAATGTTAAACCCCAAATCTATTTTGCATGAAGAAACAATTCACAAACTTTGTGAATATCTGAGTTTTCCCACTTCACAATGCAGAAAGACTGCATTTAAATCAGTGGAGACCACTTGATTTTATTACAATACACCTGTCATAATTGTTTTCTTTACTAAAGTAGAGGATTATTATTATTATTGCTAAGGGAACTGCATAGGTGTAAACCTACATTTTTAAGCAAGAGATAGCACTAGTATGGCCTAAGAAAGTAGCAGAAATGTGCAGAAAGTAGTTTTGAATGCATTTTATTGAAGGGAAACAATAACAGTCTTGAACTTTTTTGGCAAAATAGTAATATATTCTTATATACTGTACAATGACGAATTCAACTACAAAATACCAGTCTTCTCCCATTTTTTAACCATTGCCCCCAGCCACAAAGTGCATAAACAACAACAATAAATAAGATAGATACAAAACAGAAACTTGAATAAATCAATCAACTAATTAGCACATGTAGGACAGTATGCAAGTGTGTGTGCATGGACTTTGCAGATGTATTTCTCACATGTGCAGCGCATAGTATTTGTTTTACAGTCCTTCTTTGGGGGGCAGAATTGGCATCTCCTCCTCTTGCCTGCCCCAGCCTCAGGTGGATCAGGACAAGATTCAGCCCCCTGAAGAGCTTTCACAAGCGCTGCAGAGGCTGCTGTGCGGAGGAGGTGCTCCCTTCTTTGAATGTGTGGGGTTACAAGCGCCTTTCCCATCTGCTCCAGGAACACCCTCCTTTTGTTACGCTTATCAGGCATTCAGGTAGGGTTGATCTTGCTCCATATAACGAAGGCATTGTATGAGGACACATCAATGATGTTATGGATGATGACCAGGGGCCAGCGGGCAGTTATCCTGCTGCAGCTGTAAGTTCAATCACCTTGTCCATGCCTCCTTTGTTGTGGTTGTAGTCCAGGCTTCCTGTCCTCACGATCACTGATCTCAGCCATTTTGTGCAGTGTGCTCAGAAGGACCACATTCTTGTTCCTCTTTGGGAGGTAAGAAATTAGAGTGGTGGTGGGGTGAAGGCAAACTTTGATGAGATGGCCTCTCTCCCCCTTGTTGCGAGGAGTGTAGGGGGGAGCTCAGGCTTGTTCTTTCTAACTGTGCCAACCATGGTGATCTTCCTCTTCAGGAGCTGATGGCTGAGTTCATAAGAGTTGAAGAAATTGTCACACGTGACATTGTGCCCCTTCAGTCCATCGGTCACATCAAGCACAACCCGCATCCCCTGATTCTTCTCCAGGCCTCCACTGGTCGGCTTCTCTGTGTAGACTTGCATCTTCCAAGCGTAGATGGATTGTGCGTCACAGGCCACCCATATCTTGATGCGATACTTTGCTTGCTTGCTGGGCATATACTGCCGGAAAGGACAGTGACCTTTTGACAAAAGAGATTACTATCAGTAATTAGTATCAGTGTCAGAGAAAACAATCACATAAATCAATGATATTACAGCTATACATAATAAAATTAACTGTGAAAATCACTTACATTACAGATATGAAAATAAAAATGTACCTCTGAATGGAACCAGTTGCTCATCCACTGTTACTTCAGGCCCAAGGTTGTAGAGGTATGGCAGACGCTCCACCCACTTTTCCCAGACCTCTCTTTTGGCCGCCAGTTTGTCTCTCACACGTCTTTCAGGTCTTGACTCACGGTTATCAAATCGCAGCACTCTTGAGAAAGTGTGAAAGACTTTCAGTAGAATCGTGGCACAAAAAAAAAGAAAACGCCCTTCCACGCTCTGCATTCCAGAGACTACATGTAGCCTTGCCTCGGGACCGATACACACCCGCTAAGACTAGCAGCCTTATGTAGGCATGCAGGTCAATCTCATCCATCCTTTTCCAGTTGTCTCCATATTTACYGAAACCCTCCAAATTTGTAATCTCCAGGATAATTTTTTTCGATGGCTTGTGTGATGAACATGTAGAGGCGATGTCCTGGGCATGGGAAACTGCATGTCTTGTGGGTCCTGGCGTCATCCTTATGACATTTTGTGCTGCCACCCTGCCCTGGTTGTCATATGGTGACAAGGACCATGTTATTTTGCTTTTCTTTGACAGAAACGTCTCTCTTTCAGCTTGGGGGATTTCTTCATCGGAAGATGATGCATCGTGCTCTGGGTTGTATTCTTCCCCATCTTCAGATACCACCAGCTCATCTAAATCATTGTTCTCTTGTTCCTCCTGGACATCTGAAAAAAATCAGATCTACGACTTGTTGGGCACTGAATTGTGCACTCATTGCTTCAGCAAAGAGACAACTGGGGGGACTGTCATCAGAAGCACCTTTATAGCCTCTGACTGCATTCCCCATTAGTAAACAATGCTTTCCCCATTAGTAAACAATGCTTAAGTAAAAATACTTTCAAGTACAACTTAATTTTTGTTGTTGTTGGTATCTGTACTTTACTTCACTACATTCCAAAGAAAATACTGTACCTTTTACTCCATACATTTTTACTGACACCTAAAAGTACTCGTTAGATTTTGAATGCTTAGCAGGACAGGAAAATGGRCCAATTCATGCACTTGTCAAGAGAACATCCCTGGTCATCTACTGCCTCTGATCTGGAGGATTCACTAAACACAAATGCTTCGTTTGTAAATTATGTCTGAGTGCTGAAGTGTGCCCCTGGCTATCCGTAAATAAACAAATGGTGCCGGCCTCCCAGGTGGTGCAGTGGTCTAAGACACTGCATCGCAGTGCTAGCTGTGCRACCAGAGATTCTAGGTTCGAGCCCAGGCTCTGTCACAGCCGGCCGCAACCGGGAGGCCCATGGGGAGACGCACAATTGGCCCWGCGTCGCCCGGGTTAGGGAGGGTTTGGCCGGCAGGGATATCCTTGTCTCATCGCGCACTCGCGACTTCTGTGGCTCTTGACCTTCGCCTCTCCCGAGTCAGTACGGGAGTTGCAGCGATGAGACAAGACTGTAACTACTACCAATTGGATACCACGAAATTGGGGAGAAAAAAGGGGAGTAAAAAAAAAAGAGACAATGGTGCCATCTGGTTTGCTTAATAAGGAATTTGAAATTATTTAAACTTTTACTTCTGATACTTAAGTACATTTGATCAATTACATTTACTTTTGATACTTAAGTATATTTAAAACCAAATACTTTAAAACTTTTACTCAAGTACTATTTTAATGGGTGACTTTCACTTTTACTTGAGTAATTTTCTTTCTTTGCTTTTACTCAAGTATGACAATTGGGTACTTTTTCCACCACTGCAATATAGTGCAGGAAATGCAGAAATGAAGAAGTGCTGAAATTTGTTTTGGTTGAAGTTTAATTGAACAGTATAAAACAATCAGAATGGAGCAAGACTCATTGAAATCACTTAGAATGTATATGTTGCCACCCTAGGATCACTCACTACTCATAAAGCAAATGTAGAACTTGTATTATTCAAAAACTTAAAATACCGTCATACCATCCATTTTATTTTATTTTTTAAATACCGTGATATAATATTTTGGCCATATCGCCCAGCCCTACCCTGGTGGTGTACAGCTTTCATGGAAATATGAACAAAGGCGATGTTTCACTTTTTCTAATGTTGGGGTCACTCTAGGAAAAGTTGAAAAAATATCATTTAGTTTTTTTTTTTTCATCTGTTAAACATAGGTCATTTTTTACCCTTAAGACAACACAAGGGTTAAGATCTGTAAAGCCCATTTTGACTATGTTAACAACAAGATATTGTTGACAGGACGAGGTGGATTTGGAAATAAATTACGTTGGGAAAGCTAGCAGCTGAATGAATGCCTCCTAGAATAAATGCTACTAATAGCAAAAACAAGATTAATTTAGGTAGAGCACAATAGCATTCATAAATGGATGTATCTAACTAGCTAGTTTGTAGGTAGCTAATTAGCTGACATAGCTAGTTACTGTTGAAGAAAGTCAGTGTTAGACACTCAAATGTATACAACTAGCTAGCTATACACTGTTGTTAATCCATACATCGTTTAGTTGGTTGATGTTCATGACTTTGTTGTTAGCTAGTTGAGTCTGGCTTAGCTAGCCATCTTTGACTAAAATATAGGATAGCTACTAGCTAGTAACATTATGGGAATTGGGCAGTAAGAAACAGACAATAACGTACTTCAGTTGGAACGTTATCCCCAGATCGCTATCTAGCGAACTAACTAACTAGCATAAACACTAGCTGGTTGACAGACAAACTACCTGCTGCGCAAATAAGATAGTTAGCAAGCTAATGCTACAAGCTAGTAAACTTGCTAGCTACGTAGATACAATAGTTTGCCTACCTTCATTTCCCTTTCGGGAGGAGAGTCAGGGTCTTCACTCATTTTGAAATWAACAGCAGATATAATTATTTTAGCTACAACAGAACTTTACGAAATATACACGGGCTGGTTCTAGCCTTTCCTTTCCACATGAAACGAAATCATACCGCGCTCGAATTTTGCGAAATATAATAAGGAAGTGACGCACAAAATTAATCTGCAAGGCAGAATAATCCATCCCAGAGCGATTGGCTTGCTTGTTCAATTCAGACGAGAGAAATCGGCCTAAYACTCACATGTGACGTGACGTCAATTATTTCAAATTTGGAAGTGTAAATCAATGATCCAACATGAAATTATCTTGGCAGTCAGTTTACTTGGCAGTCAGTTTACTGGGGAAAGGTGACTAGAAGTGCTACATACACCACGAGCGGGACAGCATAACATTACTGTCAATCAGTAGAGCCGATGGAAAGATGGCGGAATCGGATGATGAAGTGGATAAGTGGTTTCTGAATACAATGGCTGTAGAATCAAGGAGAATTGGAGTATTATCCAAAGGAATAGAAAACGAAGCAAAGTAGTGTACAGTGATGAGAATGATCCTTCGTATCTAGTACGGTTTCATAATGAGGAGCAGCTGAGCAGAGTACCAATCTTAAAGAAACCATTTGAGTTATTCAAACGGGCGGAGAGAGTGCTGGGTAAAGTGAAGGCTGTGAGGATCACGAGAGGTGGGCTTGTTTTGATTGTTTGTGCTTCTGCGGATCAGAAGGAACGTGCATTGTGTCTTAACCGATTTGATAAGTTTGACGTGTCGCGTGTGTCAGGCTACCCCTCAAGGGGGTTATATCTGACGTCTCGTGGGAAGTCAATTTTGAAGAGATGAAAAATGTTCCTGGAGTGATTGAAGCATGTCGGATGAATTGTGTGGTGAATGGTGAAAAAGTGAAGTATCTATCTGTTCTTTTGTTTTTTGATATGGAGTCTCTCCCGAGTGGCGCAGCGGTCTAAGGCATTGCATCTCAGTGCTAGAGGCGTCACTACAGACCCTGGTTTGAGTCCAGGCTGTATCACAACCGGCCGTGATTGGGAGTCCCATAGGGCGCCGCACAATTGGCCCAGCGTCGTCTGGGTTAGGGTTTGGCTGGGTTAGACTGTCATTGTAAATAAGAATTTGTTTTTAACTGACTTGCCTAGTTAAATATAGGTTATAAAAATACTCAAGTACAGTTAGGGTATATTAACTACAGAGTCAGAGCAATTATCCCAAGACCAATGCAGTGTGATCATTGTAAAGCTTTTGGTCATGTATCAAGTGTTTGCTGAAGGGAGAAGCCAAGATGTCCAAGCTGTGGAAAATATCATATTATGTGTTATAAAAGTGATGAATATGTGACATGTTGCAATTGTGGTGGGAACCATGAAGCCACTTCTTTCAAATGCCCCACAAGGGTGAAAGAGAATGAGGTGGCCAAAGTCAMGGTTGTACAGAGCATTTCATATGCAGCAGCTGGGTTGGATTGGGAGTTTGAATGGTGCACCAGAAGAGTCCATGGTGGTGGATAGGCCTACACTACAGGCTGCAGGGATTGCCTTTCACCATCAGGATCCTGACATTTGAAAGGTTAAGACGGTGGACTTTGTGGCCTTTATAGCTATGGTAATTAATGGCACTGCCAAGGGGGAGAGAAGGTCCAGGAAGATAGAAATCATAGTGGATGCGGCGGAGCGGTTCCTGGGGCTGAAAGATTTCTCAGCATAGGAGTTACATGGAATATTGGAATAAGCCATACCACCCTCTCGGGTCCTAGAGCCTGAGAAGGGAGATATGGAGAATTAAAAGAAGGAAGAAGTGGGAGTTTTGGTAATGTTGGTGGCGGCAATACACCTTTTTGGGTTGTAGTCCGCCATAAAACTCATAGAAGAAGAAGAAGAAGAAGAAATGATCTCAAGCGAAGATGGCTTTGCTGTGAGAGGGACTGTTTTCTCGCTTGTCCAACCAATTTTGGGGGTTAGGTTATTAACAGTCTAATATTGGCTATCAATGTAGCAAGAAACTAACTATAACTTGTTTTAGCTACAAAAGAAAATCTAACGGCACTCAAAATTAATGATGTATTATGCAAGGATCCCATTACAATATCAACATTGGTCAATTCCTTTTATGAAGGTTTTACAACTCACAATTTCAGGAAGATGCTTGTGAAAGCTACATTTGCCATATTCAGATTTATGTCCTTGAAATTGAGGATGATTTACACTCAGGTCGCAATTCACATGTGTCAATCGAAGAAACCCAAGAATATATTTAATAATTGGCTACAAAGGGATATTTCTATACTTGGGAGAGTGCTTCTGTCCAAGGCAGAGGGACTGTCTCACTTTGTATACCCCTCATGATCTTTATTTGTAAATAATCTGGAAAAATAAGTCTCAAACTAAAAAAGTCAGTCCTCTCAAATAAAAGATCTGAAGGAGGTCTGGAAGTGTTGGATTTTGTTCACATAAATAACACTTTCAAYWTCAATTGGTTGAAAATATGTTTGAATCAATTTGTTAGTTCATTCCAAACAATATTTAATAAATTGGGAGGTCTTCAATTTTTACTGAAAAGTAATTACATTCCTGAAAGATTACCCGCTAAATTGGCTAGGTTTCACCAACAAGCTTTAATGTCCTGGAAAATGTGTTTCCGGCATATTGACTTTGTTCTTGATGTTTTTCAACAACAGGGGTAATATTATTGCATATAAACAATTTATAACATTGAATGGGTTTCCAATACCTTTCAGAGAGTTTATTTCTGTGATCAAAGCCATTCCCAGTGGTCTAACTACACGAATGAAAACTCATCTTAGCTTTGGTGATGATCACAGAGCTTATCCAGAACTCAGTTTGGAAGGCGTGGGCGTACTTGAGAAATCTTGTAGCAAATACATAAGACACATTTTCCATTCACAGAATCAATTTACGCCMAGAGGAAAACATTTCTGGAACATGCTTATTCCTGACATTTTCTGGAAAAAAGCTTTCTTGATGCAACAAATTTAAGGAAGTGCACTTTAAGATTCTACATAAGATATAACCTTGTAATTCTTTTTCCAAATTTGTTGATATTGATGATATCTGCGTTTTCTGTGAAAATCTGACTCACGTGTTCTATGAATGTAAATCTGTGATAGATTTTTGGAAAAACCTTGCAGAATACTTATTTACCTTTCTGAACACTACCCATGTTTTTTATTGTTGTTGCCAAATACTTTATACATAAACAATGATTCCAGAATTCTATACCAAATATTTTTTATTGAATTTAACAATTTTGTAAAGACTTACCCAGAGTGAATAACAAAAATAATAACATATTCCTGAATAATTATAATGAGATTTTTTCTGAGTGAATACAATTGCACTGGAATTATCATATTTAAAAAATGTAATATATATTTATATATATGTATGTATTTAGTATATTGTTTGATGCAGGGATGTAAATTGTTGATAATTTTGTATAATGAATAAAAAATAATCTGTGGTCCAAACCAGACAGGAGCTTCTGATGGAGCAAACCAACCTTGAGTCTGTAAGAGCAAGAAAAACAATCCACAAATAGTGGTAGAAGGATGGAAGTTACAGATAAAATACTGTTAGTGTCACACCCTGATCTGTTTCACCTGTCCTTGTGATTGTCTCCATTCCCTCCAGGTGTCCCCTTGTTTTCCCTGTGTTTCCTGTCTCTCTGTGCCAGTTCGTCTTGTATGTCTACCAGCGTGGTTTTCCTGTGCGCCTGGCTTTTCTATTCTATTTTTGCTAGTCCTCCCAGTTTTGACCCTTTCCTGTTTCTGGACTGAAAGGTGAAAGGTGAATTCATCTCCCAGTGTCTGATGGAAAGCAGACTGAATCAAGTTTTCCTCTAGTGTTCTACCTGTGCTTAGCTCTATTCCGTTACTTTTTTATCCTTAAACTCCCTTAGTCCTTAACGATTACAAGCATACTCATAACATGATGCAGCCACCACTATGCTTGAAAATATGGAGATATGTTTGTGGCAAATCCAATAAAACATAACACTTTGTATTCAGGACAAAAAATGAATTGCTTTGCCAAGTCTTTTGTAATATTACTTTAGTGCCTTGTTGCAAACACTATGCATGTTTTGGAATATTTGTAGTCTGTACAAGCTTCCTTATTTTCACTCTATCAATTAGGTTAGTATTATAGAGTAATTACAATGTTGTTGATTTACCCTCCGTTTTCTCCTATCACAGCCATTAAACTCTAACTGTTTTAACATCACCATTGGCCTCATGGTATAATCACTGAGCGGTTTCCTTCCTCCGGCAACCCTCCCCTAACCCGGACGATGCTGGGCCAATGTGCGCCGCCCTATGGGACTCCTGATCACGGCCGGTTGTGACACAGCCTGGGAATCAACCAGTGTCTGTAGTGACGCCTCTAGCACTGGCAATGCAGTGCCTTAAACCGCTGCGCCACTCGGGAGGCCAGGATTTCTGTATCTTTGTAGTGACTGACTCTATTGATACACCATCAAAAGTGTCATTAAAAACGTCACTATGCTCAAAGGGTTATTCGATGTCTGCTTTTATTTTTTTTATCCATCTACCAATAGTTGCATTTCTTTGTGAGGCATTGGAAAACCTCCTTGGTCTTTGTGGTTGAACCTGTGTTTGAAATTCACTGCTCGACTAAGGGACCTTACAGATAATTGTATGTGTGAGGTACAGAGATGAGGTAGTCATCTCATGCTTTTACTCCTGAACTTATTTAGGCTTTCCATAATAAAGTTGTTAAATACTTATTGACTCAAGACATTCCAGATTTTCATTTTTAATTAATTTGTAAAAAAATAAAAAAAACTATTCCACTTTGACATTGTGGGGTATTGTGTGTGTGGGCCGGTGACCAACAAATCTCAATTGAATCCATTTTAAATTCAGGCTGTAACGCAACAAAATGTGGAGAAAGTCAAGGGTTGTGAATACTTTCTGAAGGCACTGTATAGCCATGTTATTTTTACTTGTTATTTTTATTTGCTATTCACTTTGTATTTATTCCTATATGTATCTTTAACTCTGCATTGTTGGAAAAGGACACCTAAGTAAACATTTCACTGTTAGTCTACACCTGTTGTCTACAAAGCATGTGACAATAAAAAAAATGTTTTTGATTTATTCCACGTTGTTTCAACATTGAATCAACAAGTGTATGCCCAGTGGGGAATTTTGCTGTTTTAGAGCAAATTTCTTGTAATTTTACCAATATTACCATGGGGCAATCTTATCTTATTTTTTGGTTTGGGTGATCGAACCTATCATGTTCCCCATTGGCCTTGGCTTTGTCCCAATAGCTTTTTATTTTCCATACTGTTGTGTGACTAAAAGTGATACACCTGAGCAGGGGTATTCCAATCTTACCCTATGATCGAGGTGGGGACTACTGCTGGTTCTGTTCTACCTGATAATGAATTGCACCTTCCTGGTGTCCCAGGTCTAAATCAGACCTTGATTAGAGGGAAGGAATACGAATAATAAAAGAAGCAGTGAAACCGCTTCGAGGTCTAGATTATAATTTGAGGGACCTAGAGTAACTACTAATCATTTTGAGAAACCTTTTCTATTTGTTTCCAGAGTTTTCTGAACACTGTATTGGACTACCATGCCAATTGCTCTATTCATGTTGATACCAGTTCAACAAGGACTGGTCATGTTGAAGTGGACAGTTTAAAGAATAATAATAATGACAAACAGGGAATATAAAACAAGAAGACTGGAATATATGTTGAAGTAAGGAGTTTTATTAGAAGGCAGACTTCAAAGTATTGCATTTGAAAGAAATCAATTTACTCGTGAACTACACAATGTCAACCTCAACTAAAACTGGCGGTGGAAGGAAAAAACATATTTGGAATGGAGATTTGTTTATTCTTTATGCAACATCAAAAGTAGCATCTTGTGTTTCTCTTGTATATATTATTGATGCTTGAGTCAGAAGGCGCATATACATTTTAATCATTATCTTTTCAAATATAAAGCTGTCACAGAGTTCCACCCCCATTAAAACCACTCCCATTCTCCTGTCCCATTTTGACAGGTTCCAGCTTAATGGAACTCAATCTCTCAGACATCGACAAATGTCAAAAGTCACTTCCCACTGGGGACAAGCATCAATTTAATGTCTATTCCACAATGGTTCAACCTAATTTCATTGAAATGATGTGGAAACAACGTTGATTCAAGCAGTGTATGCCCTGTGGGTTGTCATAAAGGCCTAGATTTGTCAAGTAAGCGAAGTTACCCCAAAGTGCTGCTCTAGGATAAACTTAAACCATCCTCTTTCTGACCATGACATTTAGGAGTAAAAAACACAGCAGGTCCTGGATCAATCAGGTTCTCAGTCAAATCTACAGTAGCTGAGAGAGGTGCACCGAGAACATGCAGTTGCCTAGGCAACCCTGAGGGCCAGAGTTGCCACAGGTCTCTGTTCTGGAGTAGGTAGCTCACATGGACCAATAGCAAAGCTGGAAGCAACAAGGCAGGAATTAGCAGGAGCCCAGCTATTGATGACACATCTCCCATAGTGCAGGTGGGTCTTCCCTGTTCTGATTGTCAGCGCTCTAAGAACATGGCTTTAAAGGTTGCTCCCAGAGACTTAAGACTGTCCTCCAACCTTCACTCTTACATTTTGAAAGATCTTTTTATTTTATTATTTCTAAAGTGCTGGCATTATGTTCAAAGACAAACAAACAAACTTAGTGCAGTTATTTTCCGAGTCTGTCTATAGGTTCACATGCACATCCATTACAGTAGTCAGTCTTACGATACCTCAAGCCTTACTGTAGTTATTACAATTTCTGTAAGCTGGGTGGGTTTATGCAAATGGTCAATAGGGGGTTTTGTATCGGTAGACAAAATGCACTCAAATATGGTCTTCTTCTTTGTCCTAGGCTCAGAGCTGACCATAGCAAAGAGCCTGATATACCTTTGAAATGAATTGCATGGTGTGTCTGGATCATAGACTTCAGTTACGTAGCACTAATTTAATGGGCGTCTCAATGTTTCAGCATGCATTATATTACAGTCATTGAACAAAGACCTGTTGTTATTTCGTCACTGATCCTAAGAAGAAACACACAGGGATTTCCTGATGGATTTCGTCATATCGGCAATCCATACGAAAGGACCTGTAGTTAGTGTAGAACCTCTCCTTCCATGACCACCACACTAGAGGAATGAGCACTGTATAAGTGGGTTCTGTAGGAATTGGGTAACCAAATGGCACACAAAGCAGTTGGTACGGGGAACACTTAACAGCTCAGTGTAGGCTATTGTGTGCAGACCTTCCACAGCGCGTTGTCAAATTGGTGGACCTCAGCACCCACTCGCTACAATCCCACAATCGTTCCTGCTCATTGTGTTCATACAGTTTTGTTGGACAAGTTGGACTAAAATGCAGTTTCAGATTAGGCCTCTATTTGAAGAAATAGCAAAGTGCTACACTAAGTAAACATTGTAAACTAGAACATTATATTATGCTACATACATATGGGACAGCATTCTTTTCAGCCACCACAAACAGAGCTCACTCTCTAGGTTAGCCACAACATTCTCTGAGTTTCACTCAGTTTTCTAGCGCAGCATCATTTCATTTCTAACTTCGACACCACAAAAAGTGGGGTTAAGTTGTTTTTTTGTTGTGTGGCTTGGAAAGATTTAGGTACAACAGATGCAGTAAGGCAGGCAGGAAGTGAATCAGATATAAACAGGTTGAAGCATTAAACAAAGACAATGTATAAAAACAAGGGTTCCTATGGGTAAAGTTTGTACTACTGTAGCCTACTCCATGGCTCATTTGAAGCCTTTCCAGTCTGGTCATTCATGGTGATAACTGTTGAGTGTGTGATATATATTTCAGATTGATCAAGTCTACATGTTATTCAGGTGGTTTTGAAATAACAAAGTGACACCAATAACTAAATATTCTGCTACTCAGGCAGTATAAATCACTACTGACAAGAAGTGGAGTAAACTTAGTCGTTATTTGATCAAGTAGCATGAAACTAACAAAGGTTTCGAATCTACTGTGTATGTGATAATATGCCACTATTCTAGCCTGTCAGAATCGCTAGACCTATAGAAGCATGCCAATGCAAAACGTCACAGTATAGTGTTTCTCGTGTTAACACATATTGTGCTGCAATTCAAGAAGGCAAATGGATTGGAGCTAAAGTCCAGAATATGGAGCGATTTCAGTGTCAACAGAAATTTTGTGTGAATTCCATACTTTTGTATTTGTATTAGGATATTTACATTTAATATTTTTGAATTTGTAATGCACAAATTGAATCATTGAATTCATAAATTGAACTTGTATTTCAAGATTTGAAACTGAATTGAATGAATATTGCGTTCCGTTTTAAATTCTATTTCAATTGAATTGAATATTAAAATTCAATATTTATACATTCAGTTTCAATATGGTAGATATTGCATTAATTGTATGTGAATCAATTTGACAAAGTAGCATTTCAAGTTTCATACATTCAAATGAGCCGGTTCCTGAAAGCTAAGACAGTCTGGAACATGGACGTGCCTTCTGTTCACCTCTATAATGATCACAGGCTGCGCAGGACACGTAAGAAGGGAGTGTCACAAAAAAACACAATTTGGCCCCCATAAGAATATAGTAGAATAGCCCCGGTCATAGCCCTTCTAAGGATAGCCTTCCACTCTCTATTTAATATTGCTCTTGTGAGTGAAAGGGTTCGAACCAGATCTCCTGCATGTCACAAGACTGAGTTAGCCCATTTAACTAAAGCCTAGAAATTTGAATACATTTTGATTTGATTATAGGTATAAATTCAAGAAGTTCATGTAAAGGATGACTCGCTGCTTGCTTAAAGGAAAACTCCACCCAAAATATTTCGTTTATTTTTTTTGTCCACTGTTGATACAATCCCAAAATGTTTTGCATGTCAGCAGTCAGGTTTACAAGATATAGGATTTTCAAAAAGCAAAGTGTCACTTGCCATATGTCTTTTGCGTCATATGATGCATTTTGCGTCATATGATGCATTTTGCATCATCATGATGATGTGGCAAGTGACACTTTACTTCTTGAAAGTCCAATATCTTGAAAACTTAACAGCTGACATGCAAAACAATTTGGGACTGTATTAATGAAAAAAAATACAAAAATAACGTTCTTAGGTGGATTTTTCCTTTAACGTTACTGCTTCCCAATGATTCAGCACATACTGAGACTCGAACTCAGGTTACTCATGAAATGAGCCTGTTTGGTGGTTCATGCTCATTTGATGAGCCACCTTGCCTGAGACCTAAAGATGTGTTAGTTTGACATGTCTGAGTTTGTGTTAGACGTGTGAGTTTCAAGTCTCTGGCAAGGATAGTCATTACAAGAGTAACATGTGATTTACTGGGTTGACTGTGTTAGCCTGCTGAGCTAAAGCCTAGACATTGGTTCTGTGACTTGGAAGGGTCTCTTCAAGGAGGAGGTCAAAGGGGGGTGAAGTGTAAGACAGGTGGTTCGATGACCACGCTCGCATGATGAGTAACTTGTCTGAGACCTGAAAAGTTGCATTGTCTGGCGCATAGGAGCCCTGGGTTACAACCCCATCAGTCAAACTAACACGTCTTCAGGTCTCAGGCAAGGTTGCTCATCACATGCATGGATCACCAAACCAACTCTGCTACACTCTCATTAAATGGGGTGGACAGATCCTTCTGCTTCTGTTTGCCACAGAATGTGTTGTGCAGTAGGCCTGATTTCGAACCCAGTTAGCTATATTGGTGCCGTGATCTCTGAGTATGAGGTCAAAGGGGGGTGAAATGTAACTGAGGTGGTTCGATGAACCACGCTCTTTTGATGAGTAACCTTGCTGAACACATTAAGACTTGTGTTAGCTTCCTGAACTCATCCCTTTGAGCTTTAGCTTAGAGTGCTAACACAGTCTTGTGACATGCACGAGAGCTGGTTCTAACCCAGTCAGTCACAAGAACAATAATAAATAGGGAGTGGAAAGGCTATCCTTAGAAGGGCTATGACAGGGCTATTCTACTATATTCTTATGGGGACCAAATAGCATTTTTTTGTGACACTCCCTTCTAATGTGTCCTGTGCACCTGTGATCATCATAGACGGGAACAGAAGACATGTCCATGTTCCAGAGGGTCTTAGCTTCCTGGAATGAGGTTATAATAGCTTATAGCCAAAACGGCTGAGACAAATTCATAGGAAGAAAATTGGCTTTAGAAACCGCCAGAAGCTTTGGTTTACCACAGAGAGCATCTGTTCTCCTATACCTCTCCTGGTATAGTACAAGGATGTTGTCTGTAGTTTTGAATCTACATTTAGAGAACTTAATTTGAAAACTAAATCGGAATTCATCTGAGAAATTGAATATTTGAAACTTTGATGAACTTGAAATTATAGTTTGTAAACTTTATAAACAGACAATAAATGCAATATCTACCATATTGAAACTGAATGAATTTAAAAACATTTTTTAAACTGAATGCAATATTCATTCAATTCAGTTTCAAATCATGAAATACAAGTTCAATTTATGCATTTGTGCATTACAAATTCAAAAATATTAAATTCAAATGTAATATCCTAATACGGATAAAAAATGCTGGAATTCAAATACAATTTCTGTTGACACTGAAATCGCTCCATACCAGAGTCTTAATATTTGTATTATTTGCTTACAGGAGCACACAGTAAAGGGGTAATTTTCTAAGAAAAAGCAAGTCCCCTCCCACATTCTAACCTCGCCTGCCAATGTATTCTGTGAAAACAAAGCCTATTTATCGTCAGCACTTATTTTACCTTAGCATTCAGAACTGTACATAAAAAACAATACCTGGCTCTCCATTCTGTCATCATGACTCTAATAAAGCTAGTTTAATTATTTGTCGAAGTCCCAAAACAAACAGATGATTAAGCACAATACACTCTTCCCTGCAGTCTCGATTAAGGCACTGATCCCCGCCCCTTCTTCAGAACAGGACACGTATCAACACTTCCCATCACAGGGAAACCCCCTACCTGATGACAGTATTGCACTGGAACGCCAATTCACTTCCCCTTAGAGCCAGTAGTGGTTGCACATGCAAATCGACCAAAGGAGAAAGCAGTTATTACCTATATTACAGGCTTGGTATTCAGACCGTCTATCTGTTCTATCTTATTAATGAGTTGCAACAAGCAGGTTTAATTATAGATGAGATAAAGAACAAGGAACATAATTGGTTTCTTGTTGGGGATGTAGATAGAATAAGTGAATAACCTATCAATAGGCCAACAAACATGGCAAGTTTGACTGTATATTTGGGTATTCACCGACATCGGCAGACATCTTCACAATCCTTCTTTATTGAAATCACACAGCAGCTCCAGTGCACTTAAGACGGAAAGTCAGTCACCCTTTCTTTCAAATAACTTCATGTTATTCCATTCTCCGGCCCACTTTATATGAGCAGATACAACACTGTACAAGCTGCTAGAAAATAATTGTATCTTGTGGCATCAAGATCCTGTACTTTAATGTACAGTACTGTTCCTATGCTCTACCAAGGCTAGAAACCAGCTGAAGCAGTGCTACAGTTTACATTCACCCACAGTCTCAAACAACCATTCACTCATCCCCCTTCCTTGCAGGTCACATTTCTCCAACAATACTCTTGTAAACGTATTTTTTCTCATTTCCTAGCTAGTGCAATTATACATCTGGGCTCCTTATTACAGAAACAGCACCACACTAAAGCTTACCCAAAATAACCATATGACAGGATCATATATATATATTAAACACAACACAACTGGCCCAATCTTGAAAATGGCACATATAGTAAAGCATTGGAAAGAGGAAATGTGATCTTGTTTGTTCTCTCTTGTTTCATTGTTATGTTATCCAAAGCATGCCAYCGTTTTGAAAGTTGGCCCAGTGTAAGCTGAAGTCGAATGACATTGGGGACAAAAATAGATTTGTTTCTGAAACCAGATCAATCTTGTTTTTTAGTAAATATAGATGTTTCCAGAACAATAATATCTAACAAACATGATGTGCTTTCCCATCATGCAATTATAAAACAACAAAAAAAGGCTGTTCATTCAAATTACTGTTTTGGGAGTTGTTGAAACCTCATGTTTTTAACCAGGTTTTAGATTAAGTACACATTCATAAACTATAACATACATACAGTGTGGGTGTCTGATAGGCCTATCAATATGTTACCCCAAGCAACCCTTCCATTTAGAATCCCTACTTGTGGCAAAAATGAACAGCTAGAACAGACTAAATATATAAAAATAAAAAGTGCGACAAAACAAGTAAATGCCGCTGTGCAACATTTTGTCTCTCATCTCCCTAACTGTCGTCGTCAGCATGACCGGCCGTCCAAGTCCACTAACCTCAAACCTTCCAAGATAAGGGGGCAAATGTCAGTTACTTCTTTAGAACAGTCATATCTCAGCAGCTCCATAAGTTTACCATCAATCCCTCCCTATAACCTCTTCAAATAAGCCAGCAGAAATGCCTCATATTAGTTTCATTCAATAATTTACAACAACAAAAATTGTCGGAGGATGAAAGGAAGCTGTAGGCTGGGTGCTGTAGTCTTAGTGCTAATCCTTTCTTTCCAGCATGTCTCTAGCATGCCTCCACCCCAGGCCAAGGCCAAACCCAGGTTACACTAATCTGAGTCAAACGTAGGCCAAATGTAGGCCAAACGCATGACTCCGAAGAGAAACACGTATACTAGTCTCTCCTATTAATGATCTATCTTCAGGCAACTGCTGATTGTTTTCTGTATGCAGATTCATAAATGGCTCTGTTTTTGTTGTTGTTGTTGAGTCTCTGTATTCATTTTGCATGCAAGCTTTGTGTTAGTGCATGTTTGTGTCTCTGGCATTGTGATATTGTGTGTTTCTTTGTAAAGGTATGCTAAATGATGCAAACACTGTTAAGCTGGTTGGTCAGTGTCTCAGATGCATCTGTACTGTATCAGATGTTAAAATCACAAGGTGTGTGGGAACAGTGTGTGTATATACGTGAGTTTATCCGCCAAAAGTCACAGGCATTGCATTGACTGGCTAATAGAAGAAATCATCTTGTATAAGGATGATCCATAGACAAAAAAAGCCCTTCATATTTCCAGATCACTTGTTCAATCAGTTGGAAAACCACAACCCTTAAGCAACAGGATGAGAGGTTAAAAGTTTCTCTTCTCTGCCACAAAATCACATGCTTGGTTTTACCCCACATGCAATTGTTCAACTGATTTGTTGCTCTGTATGTTGAGATGAGATGATATGATTTCTTCCAAGAATTTGTGTGGCACTTAAAGAAGGAATATGGTCATTTGTATTAAATACACTGATCCATGTTGTTCCTGTAGAGAACTGTATGTTCAGTCTCTCACACAGCCAGTGCAGTGTAAGCTGCTTCAGCGTTACTGAGGTTATTTTCAGAACCCATTCTGCTTTCCTTTGAAAAACGGAATACAGGTTAAATAATAATGTATTAATTATTATTATATCTGTAACCCAAGTATGCCTAGTAGTTTAGGTCTACTGTTTACCCTAGGATTACTATGTTTATGTTTTAACCATTTATTTAAGATAATCACAATGGAGATATGTTTTCAAACTTTTTTGTGTCAAACTTGATGATTTTAAATGCATTATCCACATGTGTGGTTGTATTGTGTTTTAAATGATCAAATACATCTATCTATCTATTCCAAGAAAGAGGGCTATAATTTTACAGTCTTATCTGATCCATTCCATAGATGTACAGTAAACTGTTACGTAGCAAGTTCTACTACTATGCAGGAATGATAACACAACAGCGTTACTTTGTTGAGTTTTCTACAATGGGGTCTTGAAGATGAACCAGAACACAAAAAATAATCTGGAGAAATAGTAGTAATGTTTTTCCATGTTTAAATGAGAGATTTCTTATATTCGCTAAGTCATTCTGCTTGTTCCCCAGCAATGCCTGTGTCTGTTCAGCATAAAAAATCTTGTACTTCTTGTACTCCCTGCCCTGCTAAAGAATACACTGCAGTGTGTGTGTTTGTTCATTGCACAGTACTGTAAGTTCTGCAAGCGTGGCTTCTCGTGCTGAGAGGTTCCCTTTGGAGAGCGTGGAGGAGGACAAGAGATGGAGGAGAAAAGAAATAGCAAGCGATAGACAAAGTGTGGCGGATCGGAGACAGTAGTCAGGGGATGTTCACTGCCCGTTCACTATCAGGCCCTCTCAAAACTCCTCCCCTTCCTGTCCCGGGGCCATGTCACCCCGCTCTCCGGCTTCGCCTCCCGGCATCATCGTTCCCTCCACACCATCCAACCCCATCTCCTCCTCCTCCTCCTGCTGCTCATCCCCCCCTGCCTGGGAACCAACGATCTCCGCGTCCACGTCCTCCCCTATAGCCACCCCCGATCCCGGGCTGCCCATGTCCAACAGGGCGTGAGTCCTGAGCGGGTCCTTGAGTTCCGGGTACAGCCTCTGGTCCAGGGAAAGGCTAGAGGGGGTCAGGGATTTGAAGTCGGTTTCGAAGGGGAGCACCACCCCGGGTCCGGCGGCTCCCAGGGCCAGGCCCAGACCAACGCCAGCGGCCACCCCCACACCGGCCCGGTAGACCTCCATGCCGTCGGGTAGCATGGACTTGATCTTGGGCAGCCAGCGTTTGCGGACGCGCCGCGCATTGGTGCACATGTCGGCGGCAATCACGTTCATCTCACTCTCCTTGAAGTTGGGCGCAAAGTTCTGACAGTAGACTAGAGAGAGAGGGGGGGGGGGGGGGGGGGTTGGAAGACATTCAGCTTTGAAAATCAGTAGCCGTTTTGCCTTCAATTAGAAAATATATTTTTTTTTAAACCTTCAATGAGCAGTTGTGCTTAAACTTTTGACTGGAACTGTATATGCATATATGCATGTATATGATTGTTGTTTTATTATAATAAAACAAATATTACACTTAAACAAGTGATGTTAAAATGTACTTGAACTTCCATGAATTCACGCCTCTTCAGTCATAATCTCATAAACCATCTACAATAGTTTGACTCTTAAACAATAATCATTTAACAGAGGCTGCCATCCCCATGAACCATTATCCTCCTTTCTAAACAAACAGATATTTCACAATGTAAGATCAACATTTGACCAGCGCCAGACTCACGTTTGACAGCATTTAGCACACGGCTGTCCAGAGGTTTCCTACTGGGGTCACTGGTAGAGGAACGGATGCCAGTTCCACAGCTGTTAGCCAGGGTGTTCCTGCAGGCACACAGAGCCAACACCAGAGGGTAYCGGTAACACCAAACCCATAGGATTACATGTCTCAACACGACTGACTGTGCTGCACTCCAAACCATAGATTTATGCTGACTTGAGAATATACATTCATACATATATATTACACTTTGAAAGCAAGGAATGTAAATGTAAGTTGGATATGTGGATGGATTTTGAGTATGAATATGACCCCACATGAAACAGATCATTATAAATCTATACTGATAAGGTTAACATCTTCTGAATCTGAGTCACACCTAAAACATGTATATAATGTCATTATTAATCAATACCTTTAGACTAGCTTTGACTTACCTGTCGAAGAAGGTGGCGAGCAGGCGACGCAGTAGGACTTTGTGTTTGATGCCAGCACACAGGTGACAGTTCATCAGCTGGCCCCGTGTCATGAACACAGATGTACCTTGGGTGGTATGATAGAGAGCTCCCTGAGTGAAATAGGTTTCCCTATCACTACTCCATTACCCTGTGTTTCTATCACTACTCCATTACCCTGTGTTTCTATCACTACTTCATTACCCTGTGTTTCTGTCACTACTCCATTACCCTGTGTTTCTATCACTAATCCATTACCCTGTTTCTATCACTACTCCATTACCCTGTTTCTATCACTACTCCATTACCCTGTGTTTCTATCGCTACTTTACAACCCAACTCTGCCAGCCTCTCATTTCTTTCATGAAACATTTATGCTGTAAAAGTACTCTATCACCCTGACAGTGCTATTTCACTCCATCACTTATTTTGTATCCCTTTATTCCCATCACTTATGTGACAACTCTTATGAATACGATTTCCAAAGTATTTATAGCAAATGGAAAATCAACTTGAACTTGAACATTTCATACAGCATTTGATCTAATCTCTACCTGACTAGGTATCCTCCTTTCCATTCCTTTTACCTCAACCCTTTATCCAAAGACCAACAGGGACCTTGCACATTTAACCACTATTCATCAATCTCCCTCTACTCTCCTGCAGCATACCTCCCACCAGCTCCAGTTTCTCCCCCGGGTCTCCTTCAGTGTAGAGCTTGGGGTGGCAGCGGTATCCGATCTGGCTGATGAGGCTGGCGGGCAGGGCCACCAGGTCCCTACGGACCAGCACACAGGAGCGGTTCTCCAGGGACAGGGGCATGGCTGCCATCTCTGGCTTGTCCTGGACTGGAGAGGGACAGGTGAGGAGAGGGTTAAATCTGTAGTGTAGGAATTCATAGGGAAGAGTTATGGATAGAACTATAAACCCTTTCTATAGAGAGGGAGGCGTTCACCCTACGTGAAATACAGAGAGACAGAATGACAAAGAGAATGAGAGTCACACACATACACACACTACTATCTAGTCGTGAGGGTGTTWAATAAATTCTAAGTTCCAGATAAGCAATGTGCTGTATCATCATCTTGAGGGACACAGGAGAGAGAGTTACTGGTTTCAAACTTTGGATTCCCTCCCAAAAACTTCCCATTAACCTCAAGATACTGTACATACAAACACTTACACCAGACACGTCCACACACACCAGATGTGCTCTCACACACACACACGTTTCTTCTTCTATCCTTGTGGGGACCAAACAATTGATTCCAGTTCAAAATCATATTTTCCCCAACCCCTAACCCCAACCCTAGTTCTAACCCTAACCCTAACATTAACCTTAACCCCTAACCCTAACCTTAACCCCAACCCTAGTTCTAACCCTAACCTTACCTAACCCCTAACCTTAACCCAACCTTAACCCCAAACCTAACCCTAACCCCTAACCCTAACCTTAACCCCAACCCTAATTCTAACCCTAATTGTAACTCGAACCCTAAACCTAAGCCTAAAATAGCAATTTTCCTTATGGGGCCAGCAAATGTCCCACTTGTCTGAGTTGTACTTCTGGTCCCCACAAGGATAGTAAAAACACACACGCTCATGCGCATGTGCACCCGCATGCACACGACACACACACACACACACACACACACACACACACACACACACACACACACACACACACACACACACACACACACACACACACACACACACACACACACACACACACACACACACACACACACACACACCACTCTCAAATATCCCACAATGTCACCTTGGGGTGCTCTGACTGATTGCAGATAGAATGCTGAAACTTTAGACTTTGACAAACCTGMCCAATAGCAATGCCTTGAGCAGCAACAAATATGAAGCACTGCAGTAGGGACAGTGAACTGTGTGTGTGCATTAGAGTTGTGATAAAGAAGCTGTTGTTGGTCACGATGTACAGTGAAATGTATAACTTCATACAGCGTTCCCAAATGCCTATATAAAGTCCCATAAGCAGTGGCAACCTGTCATTCAGTGCCTGTTTTGAGCCCCACATTTTTAGCAACACAATTTTTCCATTAATACGTGTCACATATCAGTTTGCAATCAATGTAAAAAAAAAAATCTAAATCATTTCATTGAGTTAATATACCCTCCATACAAACATGGTCTTTTTTATGCTTTCTTGAGTAAGGCAGCTCCAAAATGCAGGGGTTTCAGCCTAGCTCAGTGCTTTCTGTGGTGTTGAGGCAGCCAGCGGAAAATACGGAGCGTGGGGTTGGTAATGTTCTCTAGTTGCGCCGTGATTGGCTCAGTGTTCTGTCACTCATGATGACACTGCGTCACTGCCAAATCTAAGGGTAGAGCTCGAAYATTCAAGTCCCTTGGGTGCTGCCATAGAGTTACATTAGAAGTGCCCATCCAAGAAGGCTCAAGATCATTGGCCACAGATAAAATCAAGTTATATATACAGTAGCTTTGTTTGGACTGATCATGTCAACATCATACATTCAAATTCTTAGCTAGCAGTCATCATCATGAATCAAGTCAAATCTACTGGCAAATCCTTTTTTATCCTTGTCATATGAAGAGAAATAATGGAAAGAAATTCTAGATAAAACAATGCTCTTCGGCATTGGACATAAACATTACACAACCAGTTCTAAATCGCAAATTCAACTATGAAAGCAATCACTGGCCTGCAATTCAGTGGGGTGGGTGTATGGTCCCGATTCTGGGTTTAAGGGTCTCTTTTCCAAGCTTAAAATGATACACATTCAACATTAGCCATACTGTCAATCCAGCATGATTTCTGCCTCTCTCAAAACAACTGTTTACTCGGAACTGGGAAATCAGACTTAAGTGAGTTCAAGACAGCTGGGAACTCGGGAAAAAACGAGCTCCAACTGGGAAAATAAGTTTGGAACGGTCATCCAACTCGGAATTGTAAGTCGGGAACTCAGGCCTCTTTCTAGAGCTACGACCTGAAGATCACTGACATCATCATGATTCTTCCTTGTACCCCCCCCAGAGTTCCCAGTTGTCTTGAAAGCACCATAAATCCAGAGAATGCCAGACTTTGATGACAAAGTTTGATGACAAAATTAGTCCACGAAGGACTGTCGCGCCACCTTCCTGTTCCAAGTGAGCCCAGCACAACAAGGTAAGTCCAAAAATGTATTGTATGCTGCTGCATAAATTATGTAATATGCCAGGGAGATATGTATACTGTAGATAAGAAAGTAATACCAAGTGTATGTTGTGTAGTAAGCTGTCAGTAGCCCATGTGCCTCACCCTAATAATTTGGTCTATTTTCCCTTCTTAATTTTGCCTACTGTTCTGACTTGGTGGTGCACATGTAGCCTATAACCTGTTTTAGAGAAATGTTATCATTGAATATTGTAAGAGCTTTCATTGTCTGCTTATATGCRCCCTTTATTTATTCTACGGTTCTGACTTGGTGTAAAGGGAGAACACTGTAAGAACGGCCCATGTTCTGAATTCTGTAGCTGTACATTCAAAAGTGCTGAACAAATAGTTAAATATTGACTACGTTCGTCCTAACTCGCTCATTAATGTCTTAATCGAAATTACAGATTGCCTCTTATCTGCTTGTTGTCCCCTTATGCCATAGTTTGTACATCTCAATTGTCAGTAGAAACCACATTTGTTTAAGCAAGTCAGCCATATCAGCTATGTTTTTTTTTAAAGGCAGTAAATGTGGCTGAACTGTTTCGCTGCCAAACAAGGCTCAGCCGATAGCCAGGTGAAACAGTGGTAAGGTGTTGGGACTGCTGTTGGGACTCTGCTGTTGGGACAGCTTTATGTAGGCCCTAGCAGTTTGTGGGCACCGTTTGTCACCGTTATAGTGCAATTAATCTATTGTTTAGTGTTGTGTAGTGGCTTTGCTGGCATGCATCCCCCAACATTGTTTTTTGTTTTCCCCACCAAGATTTACATGCTAAAATCACCACTGACTATAAGCATGACATGATGCAATGCTAATGTTAAGCAGGCCTAAATTATGTATATCATTTATGACATGCTATGAGATGCATTATATGAAACCCATTTTATGAAGCCACATGTGACATTATTTATGACACATCCATTCATGATTTTGTAAGAACAATGTATAGGACAGCCTACAAAACTGGCACGCTTGGATATCAAATGTGTTACCTGATACAAGAGTACTAACCTGATCCATTCTCCAGCTCACATGCAACATTTAGTAATACGTTTCTTAAATATTGCCCCCAAAACCATTTTTCTACATGGCTGTTTTTTTCTGTATAATATGCAACATATTCTTTGATTCTTACATTTCAAAATGAAAGGAATATTGCTTCATTTGATTCATGAAGTGAGATATTGCAAGGGAACCTTCGCTTTGACATCAAAGGATATTCTCATGCTAAGAGGTTATCAGAGAATTGGGCAGCACTTTATGTGATGCAGTCCTGGAAAGTATTTTCTAGAAAACCACAATTTTTAGCATGTAGTTCTAAGGTAAATACCAGGTAAAAGATATACAGTAACAGACAACTGCATTATCAAGCAACAGTTGATACTTACTTCCGTATGGGTTAGCTGAGCGCCCATAGATCTGACTGTAGGCCTCTTCCGTGATCCCGTCGTACGGCTCTTCCTCAAACTCCTCATCCTCGTTCTGGTAGGAGGTGGGGCTGTCTGTGGTGGGCAGGCTGGAGGCCCCAGGACTGGACCTCTCTCCCCCGGCCACTGGGTAGGGCTGCATCCCCGGGAAGATGGTGGTCCCGACCGACCCTGTGTAAAACAATGAGCTCCCCCTGGAGAGCCGCCCCCCTAGCTCAGATGAAGAGGACCCTCTCTTATGATGACTCAGGCTGGGCAACCCCAGTGGGGTCGGATCGCATCCCTCCAGTTTGATCTTCCGTGTGGGCAGCACCAGGGAGGGGGACCAGCCCTGCGGCCCCAGGATGGAGGTCCCTGCCCCAGCCAGGGTGTTGTTGCTGGGACTCTGGGGCTCTGAGCCTGGTTGCTGCTCCTCCATAGCGGCCGTTTGGGAGTCGCAGTGGGGCGAGTTGGCCTTGAACATCAGGTCCATGCCCCGCTCCACAATATGCTGGATCTGAAGATACCCGGCGGTGTACATCACCACCAGCTGCTCGCTGGCTGCCATGGTCAGCTTGCCCGTGTAGCAGAAGGATAATATCAGCTGGAAGCAGGCGGGAGTCACCGATGAGGGCAGCTCGAACTGGCTCTTGGATGAGCCGCTGAACAAGTCTCGGAAGTAGAGGCTGCTGGCGGCTAGTACAGCCCGGTGGGCCTTAAAGGGCTGGCCTTTAACCAGGATGGAGACATCACAATACTGGCCCAGCAGGCGCTGCTCGTTGAGGGAGCCCAGCACGGTGCTGCCGAAGCTGGGGATCTCCACGTGGAGCATCTGGGACATGGTGGCGGAGGAAGAGGAGGAGGAAGAGAGGCTTTAAAGAGTCACCACAGACAAGATCAGTGAGAGGGACATCTGTAGAAGGAAAGGGATGGATTAGACAAATTGGAAAAGTTGAGAAGAAAGGAGGATACAGTTCAGTGTGTGAGAGACAGACAGCAAAAAGAGAGGTGAGACAGACAAGTGAAAGTGATGTGTGAAAGAGAGGCTAGAGTGGGGTGGGGTGAGAGAAAGAAAGAGTGAAGTGTGAGAGAGATCAGGAAAAGAAAGGTGAGAGAAGAGTGTGTGAACAAAGAGAGAGAGAAAAGAATGTGGGAAATAGACAGAAAGAGAAAAAGGCAGAGGAAGCTATTTAAACACATGAACATCAATTCATTTGAATGAGGGCATTGTAAAATACCAATTTTAGTTAAGATGGCTTGATTTCACAGAACTATAAAAAGCTGAAATTCTTAAAATAATACTAAAAAAATCTAATTTTCTGTAAAGTATGAAATAATTAAATGATGTCATCATTTGGCAGACCTCGCTGAAAACATAGAAACTGCAGAAATATTGTATAAAAAAATGAATGAATAAATAATGTTCCGTTAATATGCAAAGTAAGAATTCAAAGTAGTAGAATTCAGTGATAAAAGGAAGTCAATATAACCAGTGTAATGATATAATTGACACATATTATTCAGACTCGTAAGTGTGATCCCTTCACTTTGACTGTATAAACTAAACTGTAGCCAGCAAGGAAACACATGCATAATCCCTGGAAACACATAACTTCGGAGACACAAATAAATATAACTTTGATAGCTCCCTTTACAATAACAACCAGTTACAGGAATACAAGCTCCCCAGATGTATTTGCATATGCTCCTTCATTCCATGAACCTTATCTTTGTGTTTTGCTTCCCCACTCACTCGCCAGTTTCATTATTGAGCAATGCTGCAGAAAGGTTTCCAGGAATACAAACTGAAAAGTGTCATCCCTCTCTCCTGACTCCGCAGACACACGCACATCCCTCTCTTCTCTTCTCCTCTTTCTCGCACACACATGGATGGACACACATAGATACACACACACACACACACACACACACACACACACACACACACACACACACACACACACACACACACACACACACACACACACACACACACACACACACACACACACACACACACACACACACACACACACACATCCCATCCATCGCAGACAGCTCTGACCTGTACATCCCAATCCTCAGGAAAGGAGAGTGGACACACCATGAAGCTTTCACGCGCCAGCACCAGAAAAGAAAGCAGGAGGAGAGAGAAAAAAGCACTCTGTTGCTCTCTCTTATTCTCAAAGCCTCACTCTCTGACTTTATCTTGCTCTCTGCCTCACTTAGAGCTCGGAGCTTTTCTCCCTCCCTCGGTTTTCATTCTCTCTCTCAAAGCTTTTCTCCGTCCCTCCGTTTTCTCTCCCTGTCAAAGCTTTTCTCCCTCGCTCTTTTCTCTCTCACTCTCCTTTTACTCTCCGTCTCTCTCACCTTCTCCCTCTCCCAGGGCTGAATTCAACAAGTGCTGCTGCAGCTGGAGAGAGCGCATCAATGATGAAAGGAGTGGGAGGCTCTCTGTGTGCAATCAATGCAGCATCTATACATATGTCACAGGGAGAGGGAGGGATGGAGCGGGGGAAAAAAACAGGGTAGAGTTACAGACAAACAGAGACGGAGACTGGGTGGAGGGGGGTGGGGGGAGTTGAGACAGAGGGAACGTCGCAAAGAAAGGCAATTGCGTTGTAGCAACTTCAGCTCCTATCTGAACCTAAGCAATTGCCAAAAAATAGAAAACGTCATAAAAATAGCAAGTTAATAAAATGAGAGTTGAATGAGAAAAAAGGAAGGAGAGAAAAGGAGTTAATTATATGTCTGAAATGTGCAGTTGAAAGTAGCCCTGTCATTCACCCTGAAATCTCCAGTTTGATGCAAGAACATATTGAGAATGTGACTCATACTTAAACAGCTCATACCACTACTGATTCTGAATGACGGAAAAGATTAAACTTGCTAGCGTTTGTGCAAGTATCACATTGGGAGTGTCTGTTAAAACTCTGTGACTGTCTCTTGGGGGATTTTAAACATGAGTGAGTGAGTTCTCCAAGTGAGATGTCACTGAGTTCACTATGTTAGCTTGTTCAGGTAGACAGCTCCCTCTGTTGTCTGGTTGCATTTTTGGACAGGCACTGAGCAGGTCTCCCGGACTGCTGTTTGTCGGTGGATTAAAGCGGGAAAAAGGACCCCAGACGTCATTGAGTGTGACAGAGGAAAGCCCAGAGAAACGTTAGACAGCAGCTTACTGTACAGAGAGTGTCTCTGCTAAGGACTGTGAAGGAAGCTGTGAACATAAAACAACCATGACACAGATTTTCAGATTGACACACGTAAGAGAGAGAGAGACTGAGAGAGGGAGAGATGAAAGGGAAAACTGAGTGAGAGGGATAGAGAGAGGGAAAGAGGGAGAGTGTAGTGTGTGGGCAACATGAAGTGTGTGTGTGTGTGTGTGCCAATCCTTTTTCCCCTCTTAACATTTGGCATATTATGAAAACTTGTAGATTCACTGGTAATTTACTCACTGCTTAGCAATGTAAACAACACCAGCTAGAATACACAGTGTAGGCGCAATGATGGCACAAATACATGAAATTACAGATAATCGGAAATTAGATAAAAGTATCTTGTTATTCTTGTCATGTGGTATTTCCTCTCTCTCTCGGCCTCTCTCTCTCGGCCTCTCTCTCTCCCCTCCCTCTCTCCCTCTCTCTCTCTCCCTTCCTCCCTCCAGCCAGACAACAACCCAGCCTGCCAAATGTAATGCAAATAGAGATATCCAAACTGGGCAAACTTCTCACTTTACATCCCCACAGGGAAAGACATCACCCCCTTTCTCTTCCCCCCTGCCTCTCTTCATATCACGACACTTTCCCTCTGAGCTGCTGTCTTTCTGCCAATTAATGCACACAGGGCTGCAATGCAGTGAGTCCCACGCGCGCCACAGCACAGAGAGAAGTGAAGCATGCTGGGTATAGAGTCTACAGACATGCATGTACGTGCCAGCCTGGGCAGAGAGGGGGAGGGGGATCGAGAAATATGTTGAGTCAGGCAGATGGGAGGACACAGCACTGCGCACAGCACACCAGCTCTGAAACAGCCCACTAAATTTAGACTTTGTACATCTCTGATAACAAATATAAAGAAATGAACTCCGTCAACCGGCTGTCTATTTCTGGCTAATCTTGGTTAAATCAACCGGCTGTCTATTTCTGGCTAATCTTGGTTAAATCAACCGGCTGTCTATGTTCTGGCTAATTTGGTTAAATCAACCGGCTGTCTATTTCTGGCTAATCTTGGTTAAAAATCAACCGGCTGTCTATGTCTGGCTAATCTTGGTTAAATCAACCGGCTGTCCTATTCTGCTAATCTTGGTTAATCACACCGGCTGTATATGTCTGGCTAATCTTGGTTAAATCAACCGGCTGTCTATGTCTGGCTAATCTTGGTTAAATCACCGGCTGTCTATTTCTGGCTAAATCTGGGTTAATGATCCAACCGTCTGTCTATGTCTGGCTATCTTGGCTAAATCAACCGGCTGTCTATTTCGGTTAATCTTTGGTTAAATCAACGGCCTGTCTATGTCTGGCTAATCTTGGTTAAATCAACCGGCTGTCTATGTCTGGCTAATCTTGGTTAAATCAACCGGCTGTCTATGTCTGGCTAATCTCGGTTAAATCAACCGGCTGTCTATGTCTGGCTAATATTGGTTAAATCAACCGGCTGTCTGTCTGGCTAATCTTGGTTAACCCAGAACTAAAATCTCATGTAATTTAGTCAGATTTATGTTTACGTGGTCTGTCCACGAGAGATTAATGTTTGGCTGTCATGTGCTCTGTGTGTGTCTGTTTGTGTCTGTGAAGTTGAGAGAGGGAGCGTGATAGAGATAAATATATATATATATATTTCAATATATATATTTGAGAGAGAGAGAGAGAGAAACAAATAGAGTACTTGTGTCAGAGTGTGTGTGTGTGTGTGTGTGTGTGTTTGTGTGTGAGCAAGTGTGTGTGTGTCCACGCCCGTGCGCTGCTGTACGTCAAAGCCTCATTGACAGCTCCCTCTCTCTTTTTTTTTTACTAGGTGTGTTTTTATAATCATGTCTTTATGTGTCACTGTGAGTTATGAGTGTGTAGGTGTAGTTTATGGAACGGGAGAATTGAATGCTGTTACTGCTCCTACCAACGGTATTGGAATGTGTTAATCAGGGCTGCACTCTGGTTGCTGGTGCTGATTATTTGTAATAGCAGGCTGGAGTATTTTAATATGCAATGCAGGCTTATAGACCAGATGGTATAGGTCAACCCTACTCCCTACTCTCCACACACACAACACTGAAATTATACACGTTTAGAGAATATGCACAAAGTGACAATATAACACAAAACATGTTTTAAAGCACAGCAGCACTTTTCAATGTTTGTAATGGGAGCTATTGTTTAAACCTGTGATGATTCTATGTCCCTTTGATGAGTCCATTCAAATTCTATACAATATTAAACTGAGGCAATATATGCTAAAAGCTTTCCAGTGCAAAGTCTATAGCCACTGCTATAACAGTGAGGCTATACAATCTCAATATGAACAATCCATCTCTATAAATATTCAGATACTGCAGTTGTTCTCATGTCTAAAGTGTAACAGACAACAGATTCCATCCACGTTGTTGAGACGGCCGACTCCCTGGCAACAGTTCTACCAATCGGGACGGACTGACAGAGCGTCTGCCACGGCTCTCGTTGATGCATTGAGAGAAGAGAGAGAAGAGAGAAAGAGAGAAAGAGAGAGATGTCTGAGTGCTTATAGCTGCTTATAACGCAACATCAGGCTTTGCTTGACTTCTCCCCTGGGATAAGTTGTCTATACAAAGTCAATGTCAGATCATTTTTGTTTGTCGTTGGAATCGGCTTATGAATCACCGGCTTATGTAATATGGATATAGTGATTTATTTGTTGGCGATATGATATTGTCTAGATTTTTTTTCTAATCTGAAGCAGTGCACTTAGACTAAAACTCTGGATGGAAGGTTTTGTCTAACATTGGATGGAAACAGCCAAGTTCCAAGTTTTTTAGCTGTCTCCAAGCTCTCGTTGTAATCACAATGGGAACATATACAGCACAACATACAGTGTAAACGTATAGTGCATAATACATATTTATCATACAATGCATCATCCACATATTTCTTACCTCGTCTGGTGCATATGCTTATTGCAGTAACTAACTACCGTCAATTCCCTCAACCTAAACACTAACATTTCAACCACCCTCCACTTGAGTCCCTCTACACAGGTTTCTGACAGTGTACTCCTGTAGTGGTACCTGTCTCTATCCCTCAGTAGCAGAGATGAGGGGGTAGACTCAGAAGAGGGACTGCCAGTGAGTTCTAGGCAGGCAGACTGGTGTTAGACTAATGGACTCCAAGTGGGCGTAGGAGGTAAACAAACAAACAGTCACAGCAGCTGCGTCAGCCCCACTGACAATGACAGCAGGACATCAGGGCTTTTAGAAATACAGCATGAGAAAGAGGGGGAGAGAGAGAGTGAGAGCGAGAGAGGCACAGTGAGGAATGTGACAGATATTAGATGCAAACTGTAGTAGGCTATATGCATATCGAAATTGGAAAGTGAGCGAGAGAGTGAGAAAAATGTATTATATAATAAACACATACAAATTCCAATTGGCTACACTTAAACTCTTTAACACCATCCTCAGCTCTGGCATCTTCCCCAATATTTGGAGCCAAGAACTGATCACCCCAATCCAGAAAAATGGAGACAAATTTGACCCCAATAACTACTGTGGAATCTGCTTCAACAGCAACCTCAAGTAAATCCTCTGCATTATCATTAACAGCAGACTCCTATATTTCCTCAGTGAAAACAACATCCTGAGCAAATGACAAATTGGCTTTTAGACCACGTATTCACCCTGTACACCATACCTGACAAACAAATAAACCAAACCCAAAATTATTCTCATGCTTTGTTGATTTCAAAAAAGCTTTTGACTCAATTTGGCATGAGGGTCTGCTATATTAATTGATGGAAAGTGGAGTTGGGGGAAAAACATACGACATTATAAAATCCATGTACACAAACAAGAAGTGTTTCTGTTAAAATTGGTAAAAAAACACACAGATTTCATTCCCCAGGGGTGAGACAGGGATGCAGCTTGAGCCCCACCCTTTTCAACATATATATCAATACAGCAGCACCTAGCTCGTCTGCACATATTCTGTTAGACCTGGCCCCTGACAGTGAATCTCATTAAGACAAAAAAAAATATGTTCCAAAAAAAGGTCCATTTGCCAGGACCACAAATACAAATTCCATCTAGATACCGTTGCCCTAGAGCACACAAAAAACGATATCTACCTCTGCCTTTCACAAAGCTGTGAACGATCTGAGTGACAAGGTCAGAAGGGCCTTCTACGCCATCAAAAGAAACATACATTTCAACATCTCATTTAGGATCTGGCTAAAAATACTTGAATCAGTTATATAACCCATTGCCCTCTACGGTTCTGAGGTCTGGGGTCCACTCACCAAATAAGAATTCACAAAATGGAACAAACACCAAATTGAGACTCTGCATGCAGAATTCTGCAAAAACACCCTCCATGTACAACGTAAAACACCAAATAATGCATGCAGAGCAGAATTAGGACGATACCCACAAATAATCTAAATGCAGAAAAGAGCTGTTACATGCTACAACCTCCTAAAAGGAAGCGATTCCCAAACCTTCATCACCTACAGAGAGATGAACCCACAGAAACGTCGGCACAGCAATCTGGTCCCTGAGCTCTGTTCACAAACACAAACAGGACAGCAACACAATTACACCCAACCAAATCATGAGAAAACAGAACAATTATTACTTGACACATAYGAAAGAAATAACAAAAAACAAAGCAAACTGGAATACTATTTGGCCCTTAACAGAGAGTAACCAGTACTTATCTGTCTATTTATTTTCCCTTTTGTACTTCAACTATTTGCACATTTTTACAACACTGTACATAGCCAGTAATCTAACATTTGAAATGTCTCTATTCTTTTGAAACTTTACTGTTGTGTATAATGTTTAAAGTTAATTTCTGATTAATACATTTATTTAACTTTTGTTAATTATCTATTCCACTTGCTTTGGCAATGTAAACATGTTCCCATGCCAATAAATCCCTTTGAATAAAGCCCTTTTAGCGAGAGAGAGAGAGAGAGAAAAGGCATTAGAGTGTGGGCTATGCCACTGCTTATAACTAGCTATAAGTTAAGTATAACTATAAGAAATCTGAGACATGTCAAATAAATTATATCCAGCTATGCATTTTGTTTGCTTACTTGCTAGCTAAGTGGCTAGATGTCAAAATCAAGCTTCTTGGTTACAGCACAGACATTAAATCCCCTTCCGGTAATACTGTATACCTCTACCTCGGTATGAAATGGTATGACGGTATGAAAATCTGGATACCTCCCAACCCTAGTGTGTGTGCATGTGTGTGTTGTGTGTGTGTGTGTGTGTGTGTGGAGTCACTGTGATGTAAGTGTGCACTTAATACTTGTGTGTGTGTTAAAGAAAGATGCAAGTCAGCATTTCACAATACCGTTTACACCCTGTATTCTGTGCATGTGACCAATAAACTACCATCTAGAAGGCGGAGACAGTAGAGATGCATCAAAGCTGGGACCGAGAGACTGAAAAACAGCTTCTATCTCCAGGCCATCAGACTGTTAAAAAATCACCACTAGCCGTCCTCCTGTACCCTGCCCTGAACTTAGTCACTGTTACTAGCTGGCTACCACTGGTACTCTACCCTGCACCTTAGAGACTGCTATGTACATAGTCGTTGGAACATTGGTCACTTTAATAATGTTTACATACTGTTTTATTCACTTTATATGTATATACTGTATTCTAGTCATGGCTCATCCTATATAACTACTGCTGTACACACCTTTTCTATTCACATACTCTCAAGAGAATTGAATGTTAATTTCTCTACCATAAACCGCCTCCAATGTCGTTTTAAAGAATTTGGCAGTACGTTCAACTGGCGTCATAACCGCAGACCACATGTAACCACGCCAGCCCAGGACCGCCACATCCAGCTTCTTCACCTGCGGGATCGTCTGAGACCAGCCACCCGCACAGTTGATGAAACTGTGAGTTTGCACAATTAAATAACTTCTGCACAAACTGTCAGAAACCGTCTCAGGGAAGCTCATCTGTGTGCTTGTTGTCCTCACCAATGTCTTGACCTGACCTCAGTTCGCCGTCGTAACAGACTTCAGTGGGCAAATGCTCACCTTCGATGGCCACTGGCATGCTGGAGAAGTGTGTTCTTCATGGATGAATACCGGTTTCAACTGTACCGGGCAGATGGCAGGCAGCGTGTATGGCGTCGTGTGGGCGAGCGGTTTGCTGATATTAACGTTGTGAACAGAGTGTCCCATGGTGGCGGTGGGGTTATGGTATGAGCAGGCATAAGCTACGGACAACAAATACAATTGCKTTTTATCGATGTCAATTTGAATGCACAATGATACCGTGACGAGATCCTGAGGTCCATTGTCATGCCATTCATCCACCGCCATCACCTCATGTTTCAGCATGATAATGCACAGCCCCATTTCGCAAGGATCTGTACTCAATTCCTGGAAGCTGAAAATGTTCCAGTTTTTCCATGGCCTGCATACTCACCAGACATGTCACTCATTGAGCATGTTTGGGATGCTCTGTATTGACGTGTCCGACAGCATGCTCRAGTTCCCGCCAATATCCAACAACATTGCACAGCCATTGACGAGGAGTGGGACAACATTCCACAGGTCACAATCAACAGCCTAATCAACTCTATGAGAAGGAGATGTGTCACGCTGCATGAGGCAAATGGTGGTCACAACAGATACTGACTGGTTTTCTGATCCAAGGCTCTACCTTTTTTTAAAGTTATCTGTGACCAACATATGCATATTTGTTTTCCCAGTCACGGGAAATCCATATATTAGGGCCTAAATTATTGATTTAAATTGACTGATATCCTTATATTAACTGTAAGTTTCATATTGCGTTTATAGTTTTGTTCACTGTAGTAGTGGGTCGGAGCAATTGCCTCCAGAACAGCCTGAATTTTGGGGGGTATGGCATTCAATCGTTGCTCAATTGGTATCATGGGGCCTAAAATTCCTCACACCAGTACACCCCCGCCACTAGCCTGTACCATTGACACCAGGGAGGATGGGTCCATAGACTCATACTGCTTACGCCAAATCCTGACTCTGCCATCAGCATGACCCAACAGGAACCGGGATTTGCCAGACCAGGCAATGTTTTTCCACTCCTCAAGTGTTGGTGGTCAAATACTTATTTTCCACCATAATTTGCAAATAAATTCATAAAAAATCCTACATTGTGATTTTCAGGATTTTTTTTTCTCATTTTGTCTGTCATAGTTGAAGTGTACCTATGATGAAAATTACAGGTCTCTCTCATCTTTTTAAGTGGGAGAACTTGCACAATTTGTGGCTGACTAAATACTTTTTTGCCCCACTGTATATAGCAAGCCACGGCCACCTGATTCACTGTCTGTTGTAGTGATCAATTTTCATGAATGGGGTGGTGTACCTAAAATATGTGTAAACGACCAATAAAAATGAATGGAACTAGTCAATCCTAATAACAGCTACAGTAAGATGACAGTCACATAGAGTATATGTCATATACCCTGTGAGAATCCGGTGTAACAATCAACACAACAGATATGTACATGATTCTTTGGCCAAATACACAGGGCATTCATTGAGAGACCTTCAAAGGAAGTATCTGTATTATAAGATCCATATTCATACATCATCAAAGATGGCTTATGTATTCTTAGGGTTCAATTCAATCCGTATCGTGGAATATCCGTGTTCTAGCTTGAATTAAATTTAAAGGCAATGTTCCCGCGTTCGAGGAGACTGCATTCATGGTAAACGCTGCATACAGTATGTCGGCTCAATTGTAAATGACCATTAAAATGTAATGCGGAACTTCTGCGATATGGATTGAAACCAGCTCTTAGTGATCATAAAACTGCAGTAACAATACGATGTAGCAACAGTATCCCCTAATATCAATCTAGCCAGGGACACAAAGTCTGCTGTAAGCATTGGATCAATCACAGCAATCAAAGGAGTAGTGCTGTAACACGGCTCCCTTCACTGCTTGCTCTCCTGGCTCGTCCTCTAGAAATATTCCATGCAAATGTGTCATTGTCATTTACATGCATACTGCCAATGGTGTGACCTTGTGATTCAGGACAGTAGGGTCATCAACAGACCCAGGCAGGCAGAATGTCACTGTCTCATACAGGGATGTAGTTTCCGCTCAGTCTGAGGTAATGGGGGGGGGGGGGGGGTGTATGCATGTGTGTGTGTGTGTGTGCGCGTGAGTGTATGTGTGTATGTGTGTGGAGAGGTGGTGAGAAAGTGTAGCATGTGCATGAGAGTGAGTGTGTGTGAGTTTGAAAGAGAGAGGAGAGAGAGTGTTAGTTTGTGCTTGAGAGTGAGGTGTGTGTGAGTTTGAAAGAGAGAGGAGAGAGGTGTTGGCTTGTGCTTGAGAGTGAGTGTGTGTGAGTTTGAAAGAAAGAGGGAGAGAGAGTGTTGGCTTGTGCTTGAGAATGAGTGTGTGTGCATTTGAAAGAGAGAGAAGAGACTGTTGCTTGTGCTTGAGAGTGAGTGGTGTGTAGCTTGAAGAGAGAGGGGGAGAGAGAGTGTTGGCTTGTGTGTGTAATATATGACACACAGAGAGCGACAAGTGTAGACGGGTGTGTGTGGTGTGTGTGTGTGTGTGTGTGTGTGTGTGTGTGTGTGTGTGTGTGTGTGTGTGTGTGTGTGTGTGTGTGTGTGTGTGGTGTTGATGTGTGTTGTGGTGTGTGTGTGTGTGTGTGCATGCGTGTGTGGAGGACAGAGCTCGTACACTATCCTCTGCAGTGTTCCTGTGCCATTGAGTCACCTGTTTTTAAGAGCGCGACCTCCCTGATTCTATATGAGTCAGAAGAAGAGAGGGGAGAGAGAAAGGGAAAGAGTGGAGAAACGAGATTTGAAACACAGAGCTACAGTACATGTATGTGCAGGGAAAGTGAGAGAGAGAGAGAGAGAGAGAGAAGAGAGAAGAGAGAGAGAGAGAGAAGAGAGAGAGAGAGAGGGAGAGAGAGAGAGAGAAGAGAGAGAGAGAGAGGAGGCAACAGTGAGAATGTGAATCAGAGAAACTGTAGTAGGCTATATGCATATCAAAATTGGAAAATAAAACAGTAAAAGAAATACTAGTCAGTGAATTATATCATGTGACGCATGTCTGACATCAGTGGGGCAACATGGCTGCTGAAGCACCGAGTGAAAGGAGGACATATCATTCAGCATCCCCGGTCACTGTCAGTGCACTCCCGTCACACCAAAACTTACACAACACCCTCAGTATACTTCTGAACTGGGGCACAGAGAAACGGTTACAGGGAAACGACTATATTGAATTCCACATCCAGCAAGGTCTATCATATAACCTACAGAACTTCCATGATAAGGAGTTGGCACACTTCTGCTGTACTTTGCTGTGGGTCTGTCCATCTAAAAATAGTTTTATTGCTTCCACTTGCTTTCCACGGACACACACATACACACACAAGCACGCCGCTTTCCACGAGCACATAGATCGATATGTAGGCACTATTGCGTATTTTCCAGAACATGTGTGGCCATTATACATTTCAGAGGGGCCAGCAAGAATATCGCACTCTACATGTGCTCTGGGTCATTAGACACCATTAGACATGCACCTGTCTGGGGAGTGGACATGACTGTTTATTTCTGTACTAGTGRTTTAGCCTAATATTTACTGTTGCTGTGGTTACGCCTATTGGAACTTTTCCAGAACATGTGTGTTCATTTCTGAGGAGTTAGCAGGATGACATTTCTGATTGTTTTTGTACCATTTCTATAGCCTAATGTTTACGGTTGCTATGGTTATGTCTATGACCTACATTCATGCACCTGTCTTAGGAGAGAACATGGATCTAATGTTTCCATGCCCTAATATGAAACCAAACTAAAATTAGTGCAAGGCAAAAAGGATAACGGTGGCCAAATGCCAGAGGGGATGAATCATAAAGAGGAGTTACTATGTATGTGACGTAAGGATATAACCTGTATAAAGAGTGTGTGCCAAGACTGGAAAGGGAGTTGTTTTCATGAAACAGCTCGGCTTTTATTATATTGTAATAAAAGTCTATTTGAACTCACAGGCTCCGGTATTTGAGAAATATTATTGACTGAATATTTCCACGACAGCACACAAGCGCATGCACGCACGCACACACGTACACATACACACAGAATTTCACGTCAGCGGACTACCAGACTTGGCTAGGTACTGTAGCAGTTACACCCCTCCATACTCCACATATACGTGTACTCAAATTACATGTCCCCTTAAATAACCTGTATTACTGGACACCCCTGGCCAGTCCAATCATAGGAGGTGTCTTTTCCTATAGACTTGGAGAAGGTTGCCTAAACACTATGCAAATAAACAGCATAGACAAACAATGAACTGGACATGTTTTTACATTAGATTTCCTTATATTTACATGGGATCGACCTCGAGTGAGCTTAGTTAAGGTAAGGAGGGAGATTCACGGGTTTTGCGTAATTTGGCCAGATGCTTGATGCTTATGCAGTCTGTCCAAGAGAGATTAGTCTCCATGTTACATGGTAGGATTCATATAAAGAGAATTGGTTGTGGCAGCACTTTTAAATCTCTCAAAAAGTGTAGAATCACTGTTTTAACTCAAATACAATGTAGCAGTAGCATATTGTAGTAATAAATACACTGAACAAAAATATAAAACACAACATGCAACAATTTTGAAGATTGACTTCCTTCAATGAACTCAGTACAGTCAATTGAAATAAATATATTAGGCCCTAATCTATGGATTTCACATGACTAGGAATACAGATATGCATCTGTTGGTCACAGATACTTTCAAATAAAAGGTAGGGGCGTGGATCAGAAAACTAGTCAGTATCTGGTGTGACCACCATTTGTCTCATGCAGCACGACACATCTCCTTCACATAGAGTTGATCAGGCTGTTGATTGTGGCCTGTGGAATGTTGTCCCACTCCTCTTCAATGGCTGTGCGAAGTTGCAGGATATTGGCGGGAACTGGAACATGATGTTGTACACGTCGATCCAGAGTATCCAAAACATGCTCAATGGGTCTGGTGAGTATGCAGGCCATGGAAGAACTGGGACATTTTCAGCTTCCAGGAATTGTGTACAGATCCTTGCGACATGGGGCCGTGCATTATCATGCTGAAATGTGAGGTGATGGCAGCGGATGAATGGCACAACAATAGGCCTCAGGATCTCATCACAGTATCTCTGTGCATTAAAATTGCCATCGATAAAATGCAATTGTGTTTGTTGTCTGTAGCTTATGCCTGCCTATACCATAACTCCATCGCCACCATGAGGCATTCCGTTCACAATGTTGACATTAGCAAACCGTTCGCCCACACAATGCAATACATGCTGTCTGCCATCTGCCCGATACCGTTGAAACCGGGATTCATCCGTGAAGAGTACACTTCTCCAGGATGCCAGTGGCCATCGAAGGTGAGCATTTGCCCACTGAAGTCTGTTACGACGCCGAACTGCAGTCAGGTCAAAGGTGAGAACGACAAGCACGCAGATGAGCTTCCCTGAGATGGTTTCTGACAGTTTGTGCAGAAATTATCAGCTGTCTGGGTGGCTGGTCTCAGACGATCCCGCAGGTGAAGAAGCCGGATGTGGAGGTCCTGGGCTGGCTTGGATACACATGGACTGCGATTGTGAGGCCGGTTGGACGTAATGCCAAATTCTCTAAAATGACTTTGGAGGCGGCTTATGGTAGAGAAATTAACATTCAATTCTCTGGCAACAGCTCAGGTGGACATTCCTGCAGTCAGCATGACAATTGCGCCCTCGCTCAAAACTTGAGACATCTGTGGCATTGTGTTGTGTGACAATACTACACATTTTAGAGTGGCCTTTTATTATCTCCAGCACAAGGTGCACCTGTGTAATGATCATGCTGTTTAATCAGCTTTTTGATATGCCATACCTGTCAGGTGGATGGATTATGTAAGCAAAGGACAAACGCTCACTAACAGGGATGTAAACAAAATTGTACACCAAATTTTAGCTAAACAAGTTTTTTGTGCATCTGGAAAATTATCTTTTATTTCAGCTCATGAAACATGGGACCAACACTTTACATGTTCCGTTTATATTTTTGTTCAGTGTATACTACTTCTAAAGTGTTACTGCACATTTCATTTATATTTCTATAACATGTTTCCTATCCTAATGACGCTACACACAAACTGTAAAAAGCCAACCAATTGCTTAATCAGTGTTATTCTGTGAGTTGACCYGACTTATGAATTTGAACTAATGTGTTAAAGTTTGTTAACTCAACAAACTCTGCTCGAAGTGAGCTGAATTTGAACAAGCTTGTTGAGTAAAATTACAAATTCATTCTGAAAACCACACCCATCCTTATCATATTTCCCAGCATGCTCTATTACAGGTTGATTTTCAGAAGTGTTTATTTCAATACATGTGTTTTTGCATGTATATTCATTAGTTGATTAATCTTATGCTACACAAAAATAAATAATAATCATTTTTCGAAACTAATCCAGCACAGTTAACAGTCAAGACATCATTTTAAAAAATCCAGCAACACAATGACCATGACAGGATCATTCGGAGCATCAGATAATGCTATGCTAATTTGCAGTGGTATAAGGGGGCTGTGTAGCAGAAACTGTGGCCGACTCAGATTCCAGGCTTTTCCACTGCCCTGCACTGGCAGTCCACCAAGCTCTCTGGCACAGATTGAACATACAGAGTACATACAGGGCAGGACTCCAGAGAGAGGGTTACTGGTGCTAACTCCTGCTGAGGTCTGACTTCTCACAGAGGTTTGATTTAGGTTAAGCATTTGCTCTTCAGAGAAATGCGTTTGTTACAATGTCATAATAATATCATGACTGTGAGGGTCCAACTGCAAAAATAACTTCTACATATAAAGGCTTTATACACTGTATCATACTTGAAGTCTTCATAAGAACGACATAGATGGTTCACAAATCATCTATAAGGTTATATCATACTTTACAAAGGGTGTATGACGGGTGACATAAGAGCTCCCTATGTAGGGAGCATTGCCTAATGTGACATAACCCACTATATCAATTCCTCCCAAAAGCTGTGCTTTAAAATAAATGCTAATTAAGCAGGGCTCAAAACTGCGACCAAAACACTCGCATTTGCGATCGTTGGACTTGGCAGTGCGACACTAATTTGTTAATGATCGCGAGGGTGCCAGTGAACAAAATGTAGCTGGTCACGTTATTTTTTTGTTCACAATTACATTTTTTTATTATCATGATTTAACAGTAATGTGCAATTGACCAAAAATAAACCATATGAAAGTATCTGCCTGCCCCTATTTTATTGTCGGACTACTGTGCACATGGAGAAGAGAAAGATGCATCCTAATAAGCACAAGCTTATGACTGTTGCTCAAAATGCAATTGCGGGAAAAATACAGTTTTCAAAGCAACTACGGTTGTCCTAGTTACAGAAAGTTACAGATTTCTGTGAGTATATCATTTATTTTGCACCTGTATTGACAAATAAATATTGAGTTCATGGCATCACTTTACGACCAGAGTAGGCTATGGATATGGTTTTGTTGAACCTGCGGAGCGCGCCATTTGCGGTGAATAGCCCTACATCAAGTAGCCTATATAGGCCTAGGCTTGGAAATGTTTTGTAGGACATTACATTTACTGAAAGATTAATCAATTAGCCTACATGGCTATCTAGCAACATGATCATATTTAGAGTTAGCAATCTAGTGTTTTGCGTTCCCACTTCCTCAGGTGGTGAATAATATAGCCTAGTGCCCTAGGTCAATATGCAAAGATATAAAGAGAAAGCATGCATGACTCCAATGCATTTACAAACTGCCAGTGAGAAAAAAAGTTACCGTTGAACCCTTTGTAAATCTATCCAAATCAATGTAAGAACAAAAGGGCATGCTATTTTAAAAGATGTCTAGTCATTATTTGCCTGGTTCTGTATAGAATGCAGGTACATTATGCGACCCAGGTCAGGCCACTATCGTTGCGCAGTGGCGAATAATTGGTGCGACCAAATCATGTGCTGGGGCCATCAACTGAAAAAGTTAGTCTAGAGCCCTGTTAAGATGCAATTGCTGATATTACATGTGAGATTACACATGACATTATGTGCCCTATAAACTTGGTGCTTACCTCGTGCTCTGGCCTGGAGCAGGGCAGGTGTAACAGTCATGTGAGGCCTACAGTGTGCTTTATGCTAAACTAAGGCTATAACAGCTAACAGTAAACTGGCCAAGTAAAATAAAGGCCTAGACCAGGGGTCCCCAATTACATTCAGCCGTGGGCCGATTACTCCTTGAGCGAATGGTCGGGGGGCCGGAACATAGTTCTAAATATTTGTACACTAAAAAATGACTGCAAGAATCCCAAACAGATAATAGTTTTTGACAAAAACAGAATAATTTCAAACCTTGATTACATTGGGATACGATCACATATGCCTCTCTATTTATGCGTGGGAATACTTGGGAACAGATTGGGACATCCCTACCCTAACCCTAACCCTAACCCCTACCCTAACCATAACCCTTACTTAAAACCACTTAACCATTTTTGTTCATTTTCAAAATTAAATTGTTATCTTTTTGTATTGTTATGATTGCATGGGGACAACTGGAGTGAATGGGCTGCTTATTCTTCAACATTATTTGATGCTGTGTGTGACTGCTGTCGCCTTTCTGTCAGCCGTGTCTAAGTGTTTGACCAAAACTGTCTCTTGTTCAGCGCCACGGAGTGGACAGGTATTATGATCGCTGTCCTTTCAGCCCCATGAGCCTGACACCTTTGATGTGTCACTTGTTGTCGCTATTCTTAGGCTACCATAGGTTGTTTAAAAAGTGTGGTTTCTGTTTCGCTGGTCGCATTATTTTATGCTGTGTGTCAAATGTTTTGTCGGTGCCAGTTCTGTCTCTGTGTGATTCATTCATAATGTAATCAAAAAGCATTGCTCTTCCTCCATTAGGAATAGAATGGTCCAACTACAGTGGATAAAATGTTGGCCGCGTTAACTGATGTTATGTTTTCTGTTCTTTTCTAGATTTCTTTGTTTGACACAACATATTGGAAAATGTCTGGTCCCTCTGAAGGGGGTCCTATAGTCACAGTTCCCCACTGGCGTATACTATATTAAGCATTTATAAGTTGTACTTCGTTTTAAGGGGGACTAAGATACTGTGCGGAGTGAATAACATGATAATTGAGATATCTTAGCATGCAATTGAGCCATCAGAAAAAGACGAGGTCAATTAAAATGCTGTCAAGACCACACAACCTCAAGACCCATTTGGTGATCGCTGGAGAGATGACTCCCATTGTATTGTGTTCCGCCTTAGAACAAATGAATTTACATTTCACCTCAAGGTCTATGGACAGATAGGCTACACAAAAGTGATACCATTGACAGAGTGCTTCTGTATAGCCAAGTCTTATAGGTAATGTAGGGAACACTTAATTTCGAAGGTCTGCTATACGTTTTATACATATTACTATAGTTTGTTCAAAACCTATGTAAATTAATTTACTATGACAAGTCCTCATAATAAATGATTAATATGTAGTGTATTGTATGTATTCACAAATTCTAATGATACTTTACATGAACAATGATTTAATGATTACACAACTATTCATGGTCTACAAACTATTTACTGATGGTTTTATAAGTGGTTTACAAGTAAACCTTTAGGAAAAGTGCAAATAGATTCTACTGATTTCTTTTCAGCCAAACCAAGACAAATCTACTCTTGAGTTTTAGTATACATTGTAAAGGGAAACTGGACTCGTGATGCTATCAAAATGTCATTCGAATTCCATAATCATCCCACCCCCCAGTACTTCTCTTCATTTGCTGTAATGTCTATGTGCTGTCATTCATAGTGAAACACTTAGAACAGTAAAAGGCACACATGCTCTCTGCCGCTCTCTCATTCTCCTCCTCTAACACACGCACACACAAACTGGCGTGACATCCATGCCATGTGATCTTGCCAGGCGTTATGCCAAAGGCCAACCATGTCACTTACCAGAAATCTCACACAGAGAGAAAGAGAGAGTAAGAGAGAGAGTGTGTGTAAGAGTGAAAGAGAGAAGGAGAGAAAGAAAGGGAGGGAGAGAAAATAGCTTTTAGTTTTGCAAGAGCTACTTGTCAAACCTCTCCACATGGAACACTGAAAAAGCATATGAAGCATTATGACATTTCTCTGTTATCGTCAATGTTCTTGAGGCAGTAGGTTCCAAGTAAAAAGGAGCACATTAGTTAGTTCTTATGTTAAATTAATATGGAGAGCATGTTTACTGCCCATTGTCTCAGTTCTTGGAAGACTTCCTCTAAAGCACAGAATGAGCCAAAGCAATCAAATCAGTTACCTTTCAAGAATCTTAATAGCCCTCTCTCTCTCTCTCTCTCTCGCTTTCAGTGAATGTGTAGGTTAATAGTTTGTCAGTTTGTATGTGTGTGTGAGAGGGTTGTGTGTGTGTTTGTGTGTGTGTGTCTGTGCATGAGTTTATGTATATTGTACAGTAGGTGAACAGTTAAGAAAACACACTTATCTTCTCTACTTTTCTTTTCAACCTTCCTGGTACAAGGAATTACACTGCTAGGGCTTTCTGAGGAAAACRGAAGAAAAACATATATAAATATTAAGCACACCTTCCTAATATTGAGATGTACACCCTTTTGCCTTCGGAACAGCTTCGATTCGTCGGGGCATGGACTCTACAAGGTGTTGAAAGCATTCCACAGGGATGCTGGCCCGTGTTGACTCCAATACTTCTCACAGTTGTGTCAAGTTGGCTGGATCTCCTTCGGGTGGTGGACCATTGATGTTACATACGGGAAATTGTTGAGTGTGAAAAACCGAGCAGTGTTGCAGTTCTTGACACAAATTGGTGCGCCTGGCACCTACTACCATACCCCGTTCAAAGGCACCTAAATCTTTAGTCTTGCCCATTCACCATCTGAATGGCACACAATCCATGTCTCAGTTGTCTCAAGGCTTAAAAATCCTTCTTTAACCTGTCTCCTCCCCTTCATCTACACTGATTGAAGTGGATTTAACATGTGACATCAACAAGGGATCACTGCTTTCACCTGGATTCACCTGGTTAGTCTATGTCATAGAAAGACAACGTGTTCCTAATGTTTTATACACTCTTCTGTTTACCACCCCTATCTTGTCACAACGCAACTGATTGGCTCATTAAGGAAAGAAATTCCACAAATGTACTTTTTACAAGTCACACCTGTTAATTCAAATTCATTCCAGGTGACTACCTCGTGAAGCTGGTTGAGAGAATGCTAAGAGTGTGCCTTGTTAAAAGTTAATTTGTGGAATTTATTTCCTTCTTAATGTGTTTGAGTCAATCAGTTGCATTGTGACAAGGTAGGGGTGGTAAACAGAAGATAGCCCTATTTGGTAAAAGACCAAGTCCATATTATGGCAAGAACAGCTCATGAAGGTCAGTCAATCTGGAAAGTTTAAACAAGTGCAGTCACAAAAACCATCAAGCACTATGATGAAACTGGCTCTTATGAGGACCGCCACAGGAAAGAAATACCCAGAGTTACCTCTGCTGCAGTGGATAAGTTCATTAGAGTTAACTGCACCTCAGAAATTGCATCCTAAATGAATGCTTCACAGAGCTCAAGTAACAGACATCTCAACATCAACTGTTCAGAGGAGATTGTGTGAATCAGGCCTTCGTGGTTGAATTGCTGCAAAGAAAACACTACTAAAGGACACCAATAAGAAGTAAAGACTTACTTCTTAGGGAAAGAAACACGAGCAATGGATATTAGACCGGTGGAAATCTTTCCTTTGGTCTGATGAGTCCAAATTTTGACCACCGTGTCTTTGTGAGATCCAGAGTAGGTGAATGGATGATCTCTGCATGTCTGGTTCCCACCGTGAAGCATGGAGGAGGTGTGATGGTGCTTTGCTGGTGACACTATCTGTGATTTATTTAGAATTCAAGGCACACTTAAACAGCATGGCTACCACAGTATTCTGCAGCGATACACCATCCCATCTGGTTTGCGCTTAGTCGGACCATCATTTGTTTTTCAACAAGACAATGGCCCAAAACACACCTCCAGGCTGTGTAAGGGTTATTTGACCAACAAGGAGAGTAATGGAGTGCTGCATCAGATGACCTGGCCTCCACAATCAGCCGACCTCAACCCAATTGAGATGGTTTGGGATGAGTTGGACCGCAGAGTGAAGGAAAAGCAGCCAACAAGTGCTCAGCATATGTGGGAACTCCTTCAAGACTGTTGTAAAAGCATTCCAGGTGACGCTGGTTGAGAGAATGCCAAGTGTGCAAAGCTGTCATCAAGGCAAAGGGTGGCTACTTTGAAGACTTTTTTAAAACACTTTTGTGGTTACTACATTATTCCATATGTGTTATTTCATAGTTTTGATGTCTTCACTATTATTCTACAATGTAGAAAATAGTCAAAATAAAGAAAAACCTAGGTGTGTCCAAACCTTTGACTGGTACTGTATATATCTGACAAACAATCCACTGTTGACCAAACAAGAACCAATGCCATGCTACACCATCTACAGTTTAATTTAATCTTCCATCCAATATGCCAACATTAGTTCATATAATGCAACATACAACTTCGCTAGTTAGGCTCTATTGGTAGGACAACCCATACTGTAGCTAAGGCCAGACACAATCTGAGAAGGCAGAATGTCCTTAAGCCCTTTAGAAATGACTTGAAATGAACAATATAATCAACATATCAAATCAAACACTGCTACTCCAAATGTACTGTATTGGTAACAGAATAACTACAAATTAATTGACTAGATATTCTCAGAATTCTTGAAGATTCTTGAAAGATCTCTACAGATTCTGTCTCACCATACCAGATAAACATCTATCAAACTTTATTTTCAGTCCATTTCACACAATAATCCCAAGACACATATTATACGGGGAAAAAGTGGGGAAAATGGAAATAAAAAAAGTTTTGAAAACATACCAATAACTAAACACACACACGTCAAACAGAATCAGGCAGCACAGTATGACAGAACCCACTTCACATCTAAATGACAGGAACTGTGTACTGGACTCAGTTGACCTCATGATGGGATCTGTGACAACACTGCTGGCCCAGAGCAACCGTACATACATACAGTAAAGATGATGAGGAAATAATGTATGTCTGCCCTGTATCACGTACCATGCACACTGCCATCCCATTGCCTCATCATCATCTTTAGATGGCCTCACAGAAAGAAGCCAGATGAACACTGGGAAGGGCCTTTTTACACAGAGCATTTGTAGTGTAGTCACTCCCTCCCTCCCTCTCGTCAAGTGCACTAGTTAAACCATGGAGCCAAAGAGACAGAAATCAAGGCGTTCTTTTTCAGCTAGCACTGTAAACAAAGAATTAGAATCTCATCTCAAATATTGGTTGTCAAATTAATAACATTTACTCCCACATACTATAAGTGAAATATTTTCTCGCACTCCAAGCACCAAGACATAACTATAAGGTTGAATATTCACAGTACAGTAGCTACAGTAGAACAAAAATATGTACTGGTAGATCAACATAGTGGGTGGGTCCTACAATGCTGGATAATAAACACAGAGGTGGAAGGTGACAGTAACCCTAAACATTTCCTTTACAGTTGATCGCCCCTATGATAAAGAGTCCATACTGTTCAGCCAAGCGTCTGATGAAGGGTAAAGCCAGTTGAGCGAACCCTACAACCTCTCTCTCTCCCTCTCTCTCTCTCTCTCTCTTTCTCTACCCTTTCTCCCCATGTACGTGTCTCTAACTGTGTCTCTCTCTCTTCTCACCGCCCCCCTTTGCCCCCTGTGGAATGTTTCGTAGTGTGGAGCCTATGGAGGAAGGGCATCCCAGGACACAGCATACACAAATACAGCTGTTGGGCGCCATCACAGCGTTTGGCAGCCGTCCAACTCAAAGATGGGCGACGGTAAAGGCCTCGGGTTGAGAAAAAAAAGAACACTCTTTCCATGTATGTTGTTGTTAAACATTAAAGATAAGAACTTGGCAGTACACCTCGTGGCCCTCACTGACTTCCCAGCAATAAAGCAAAGAACTATGAAAGAGGTGTCATCGTGTGGAGTCTATAGACAGGCAGGCACGTACAGACCTACACACAAGCATACACTGAGCCTTTAGGTTTAGATTGAGATCATAAGCAGAGTGTTGGGAGTCTCTCTGTCTGTATATCTTTCTCTTGTTTGGTATGACAGCTGAGATGGATTTCATAGTGTTGAGAGCTGTGTGTGAAAGGCAAACCTGTATGCTTGGAGTGCTGGATGTCAGCCATGTTAGTTAAAGCTACACACACACACAAGAAGCAAATGAGGCCAACCTCTAACCCGACACCGCCCATTCCACCTCATATTGATGAAAACAACTGCCGAGACCCTAACATCTTGGAAAGATAAAATAGAGGGGCCATCTTGCAATGTACTGGTCTAAGGGTTATGATTAATATCTAAACTAGAAACACTAAACAACAGACGTGTGCCTGCGTGCGTGCGTGCGTATGTGTGTGTGTGTGTGTGAGAGAGAGAGAGAGAGAGAGAGAGAGAGAGAGAGAGAGAGAGAAAGCAAGAGAGAGTAAGAGAGCAGGAAATGAAGAAATTGCCACGAGCTACATGCAAGGCCCAAACAATACAGTAGGCATTGTGTGTAGTCACATGTCAGGGGTTTCATGGGATGCAGACAGTAACACAGAGTCAGACCTCAGGTCATGGAGAAGCACTGATCCAGTATGTTACTGTCAGAGTAAATGGTTGTAAATCAGGGACTCTGTCAAAATTCTGTAATTTTTAGCCAACAAACAGCAAGGATGTAGCCTATTGATTCCATCGAATCAATAATGGACTATATAAACTGTACTATGCATTTATTCACAAACAACATAATTCATAAGTATCCTATGGAGACACGTGAATAAGGCAGGCACATTCAAACGAGTACAGACCCATAATACAGTATTAGACAGAATTACAAGAAAACATCTTGGATACATTTATAAGCACTTCTCTAAACTGAAACCTTTATAGTCTACTCCTAATGCTTTGACAGGTATAGATAGATTTTCTGTACACTATGACTTAACATGTTAAGTTAGCAATGAGGACATAACAGTACTAATATAGATAAGGTGGTTGAAGTCTATATTAATAGCACACAATATGCCGGTCTGATTGCAGTGAGTTACTGTAGCCTCTCTCATTTGGATACCATAACTTTAAGATCCACAGCTATGAATAGGCTACATGGTATGCAACATATGTGTGGGTCTATGGTTAGGCGGCTACATGTGTGGTATAATGCCTATAGCCTACAGGGGTGCGTTTTTGGTTGAACTTGATAATGACGCAATGACCGATATCATTTCACTTTCGCCACTCATCCTGTTTGAAACATTGCAGGATATCTGGTTGTCTAATAAAAAGTGTTACATTTCATACAGTTAATTGGCAAAGTATCATAACATTTCAAAACATCTGCACAAATTCCTCTAGTCTACTTGAGGGTTATGTTTTTCGGAAATTCTGTTGCATTAAATCAACATCATGGTTCTAACAAAACCTCAAAATCTACGAAATTGTTATTCTACAAAACTATTAAAGTGAAATATCTGTTTAGCCTATGTCAATGTCGCTATGTCATCCGATAATTAATGTAGGCTATCAAGCGATGGATATGAAAGATGGGTAGGTTAACTCTACATTACGAGGAAATAAAACATGGCAAACACATATGCGTTAAATAAGCACTATAGGCGTGTATATCAAACCAAGATGAAGGCGAATGTTTACCCGGTATGTCGGTCCTCCATAAAAGGGTACAGTCAGTAGTCGGCACAGCGTTATTTCTTCAGATGTAAAGTTTGCAGGGTCCGTGGCCGTCTGTAGCACAGGCAGGCCCCGAGTTCACCTCGTTTGCTAGCTCCAAGGACTGTATCGCTCGCTCTCCTATCTTGAACGATCGCCCCCCATCTCTCTCTTTCTTTGCGTGCCTCTAGTCCTTGTGCATGGTGTGAATTCCGATCACATGGACGCTATATGAATTGTGCGCAGACTGACATCATTATACATGTGATATACTTTCATTAAACAGCCTAGGCGTCTAGAGGCTACTGTATAGTCTTTCAGATGTTACTGTACTTTATTGTAAATACAATAAACAGTTGCCATACTGGGCATGTGGTAGGCTTACTCACCGTTTAGTTGACACCTTTACATGAACTCGATACACTCTGATGAGTCTTAAATGCGTATTTCCAAACCAAATTGTATTCATATGACAGAATTCAGGACAAAGGAAGCAGCTATACTTGACCAAGTGAATTGTTTTACTCTATGAAGGGTGCGCTCTGGAGTGCATTTACATGCACGGTTAACTCACGTGGCCTATGCGACGACTGTTGCATGACGTGCATGTGTGTAGCTCATAACTTTGGGGACCAACTGCGGGCTACATAACATGACCTCAAGTCAACTGTCCCCTAACTACTGTATCCGTTTTACTGTAGTGAATCCATATACCACCCCCTAATGTCTGAAAACAACATTGATTTACATTCACTGACATGCCTCAGTCTATCCATGACTACAGTATATACTGTATTTCCATAAAATCTGATATATTTAATGTTTGTAAGCCATGCCCTTAAGCCTTAACTAACTGTGCTTTTCGAAACCAAAAGCAGTTGATCTTAACTATGTCTGATTGATAATTAAAATGAGGCAGTAAATAGTCCCACAAATCATTAAACATATTTGAATGTGTGCATATCAACACTGAGGGTGCAGTGTATACTATGCCCACTGGTTATATACAGTCATTGGTAATGGTTCAAATGTCACTGTCATTATTACTGTATACATTTTAGAATGTATCCTAATGTACAGTATATCCTTATACAAGTCAATATTGTAAAATAACTATTACAACACAATAGGGAAATGTGTCTATACACTACCAGTCAAAGGTTTTAGAACACCTACTCATTCAAGGGTTTTTCTTAATTTTTACTATTTTCTACATTGTAGAATAATAGTGAGTACATCAATACTATGAAATAACACTTATGGAATCAAAGTGGCCACCCTTTAACAAGAGTATGCAAAGCTGTCATGAACTTATCCTCTGCAGCAAAGGTAACTCTGGGTATTCCTTTCTTGTGGCGGTCCTCATGAGAGCCAGTTTCATCATAGCGCTTGATGGTTTTTGCGAGTGCATGACTGCACTTGAAGAAACTTAAAAAGTTCTTGAAATTTTCCGGATTGACTGACCTTCATGTCTTAAAGTAATGATGGACTGTCATTTCTCTTTGCTTATTTGAGCTGTTCCTGCCATAAAATGGGCTTGGTCTTTTACCAAATAGGGCTATCTTCTGTATACCAACCCTATCTTGTCACAACACAACTGATTGGCTCAAATGCATTATGAAGGAAAGAAATTCCACAAATGAACTTAACAAGGCACACCTGTTAATTGAAATGCATTCCAGGTGACTACCTCATGAAGCTGGTTGAGAAAATGCCAAGAGTGTGCAAAGCTGTCGTCAAGGCAAAGGGTTGCTACTTTTAAGAAACTCAAATATAAAATATATTTAGATTTGTTTTAACACTTTTTTTTTATTCCATGTGTATTTCATAGTTTTGATGTCTTCACTATTATTCTACAATGTAGAAAAGAGTAAAAATAAAGAAAAACCCTTGAATGAGTTGGTGTGGAGCTGGGTTCATCCAAAGTGTTGGGCATGTCCCAAATCATTCAAATGGTTTTCTTAACTCATTTCCTTAATATTGAGCGCTGATCTGAAACAGACTGACTAGAGAAAGCAGTACAGTGGAAACTCAGCRCTCTTACCGTTTAAGTACTGAAACAGAAGCTGTGACTATAACTAGTGCTCCGTTTGTAACCAAGTGGGAAGTGGGAATTTACAACATACTACTGGAGAAATATCCACTTGAATGGCCTCTAACTGGTAATTACTAGTGGGAAACTCGTCCATCATCCTGAGCTCACACCTCTGACGTCACTTACCTCGGAAATTACCTGGATAACAGAATATTCTGCAGTTAAATGCAACAAAAACATTGCTTTTTATAAATTATCTGTTAATATGGTTTTGAACACTATAATTTGTTTACAAGCATGATAACTGCACTTTTAGTTTATGGTTTACACAGTTTGTTGGCCATTAGCCAATCGGCGTTTCTGAACAAGTTCAAAGCATGTGAATGCATCCAACTGCTATTTACGACTTCACAACTGGTTGATTCACACCTCCCACTTGGTTACGAATGCAGCATTGGGCACGGACCTTCTCCTGGACAGGCCCTAGGGTTGCAGGAAAGGGAACAAGGAAAAGACAATAATTAAGGAGAAATTAAGCAGGATCTTGGTACTTAAAATGAACAATGAGACACAGTTATGGTCACTGATAGATAAACGTTATGAATAGGTTTTCATTCAATAATTTCAGCCTGTCCTTATCAGATCAGTCCTAGTGTAGGAAAGAAGATGAGGAAAGGAGGCTATATAAGGCCATTGGGACACAGCCATGGCCATTGTTATGGTTGGCAGAGACCGAAGGTGTCTGGCTGTGATTGGCTACTGTGTTCTCAGGGAGGCAGAACAGAGCGCTGTCTCTGTGAGAGGGATTCTGGGACCATGTGAGGAACTATATTTTGATATTATGAGCACTTCACCCAAAGCCACTCACAATAACTAACTTGCATTACAGACTCGATGACACAGCCCCAGCAACAGGCCATGTCCATGGCAGATATTATTAGCATCAATAAGACAATATGTACACAGACTTATCCATATATTTTACAGCATGATACATTACCTTTTTTTTTTCCTCAACAGAGTATGTATAAAATAATAATGTTAGCTACAAAAATAATGTCTGTCACCTGGGGAGTCAATTTAAACACATATACTGAATATATCCTTTATTTTTAGAATTCAACATTGTCACTTGTTTTCCTCCAGTCATACAAGACAGCATGTTTTTTTCCTTCTAGGGTGTTAAGGGGCATACTATCCCTCATGCGCCAAACTAAAGTAAGGCTTATTATTACAGAAGTCTTAGTGATATGGTATATATGGTATATACGCACCCACATTTTGCAGGCAAATAGCACCAAGGCGTGTCACTCAGGGATTCTTGAAAGTCAGGACAATCCTTGCCGGCAGGGAAACTTTATTTTTTATAGTTTTATAGTTTATAAAGGGGAATTTAAAATAAAATATTTTCAATATTACACATTTCCATATCGGCTCTGTAACTGGAAATTCCCTTGTCCGGAGCAAAGGATCCCAAATTGAAACTCTCTCAAAAAAAAAAGCCAATAATTAATGTTAACTGAAAAATGATCTTATGTAGTTTCTTGCAATAGCCCTTTGAGATTAAAGAGTATTTCTCTCAAAAACTGTAATTCCTAAAAAATGTGTCCGGCGATGTTGTGAACTCCGTCACGTTTAATATCCTAAATGAATCAGGAATGAGCTCCACCATAAGGACCCTATATTCATGTCCATATTACATGTAGTGCAACAAGACCACTCATGGTCTGTAAAGTTATCTACTTTTGATAGATTTAAACAAACATTGAAATCACCATGGTGACAAGTTCACAACCATAAACTCCATCTGCCTGATAGGATGTTAATTTTGGAACAAATATATTTTTTTATTTACTAGGCAAGTCAGTTAAGAACAAATTCTGCTTTACAATGACGGCCTACACCGGCCAAACTTGGACGACACTAGGCCAATTGTGCGCCGCCCAATACAATCCCAATCACGTCCGGTTGTGATACAGCCTGGATACGTTAGATTAAAGTAGATTTTAGAGTCATAAAGCAACTCTGGAAGAACAATTTTGCTACTTTGTATAGCACTTTAATGAAGACGAAAAAATAGTTTTTTGTCAACTCCGTAAAACATCAACTCGGTCAGATTTTTGTCTAACATCAACTCCGTCAGAGTGCTGAAAGATCTGATAGAATGGTTATATTACTATTGGGGGTTTTCAAAGAAAACATTTTTGTACATTTTACAAATGTTTGTATTGAAGCAAAAATGTCTGTTTTGAGTATTTGTTGTCAACTCCGTCAGTGGCTTGTCAACTCCGTCAGTGGCTTGTCAACTCCGTCAGTGGCTTGTCAACTCCGTCAATGATGGCCAGTCCTTTTAAAATCGATTTGTGTTAATATTCTGAAAAAATATTTTAAACCACTGTTCTGCAACACATGCTTCAACTATTGACACATAGACACTAGACCTAAGGGACCTAAGGGATAATGTTTGCTTTATAAACGTTGTTTTATGTTTTAAATCAGGAAAAACATGCCAAAATGCTAACGATTTTTTTTTTTTTACAGAATTAGGTTGTTTCTTTACATGGTTTGATAGCTAATACTAATATACACTACATGACCAAAAGTATGTGGATACCTGCTCAATGAAAATCTAATTCCAAAATCATGGGCATTCATATGGAGTGGTTTCCCCTTTGCTGCTGTAACAGCCTCCACTCTTCTGGGAAGGCTTTCTACTAGATGTTGGAACATTGCTGGGGACTTGCTTTCAGTCAGACACAAGAGCATTATGAGGCCGGGCACTGATGTTGGGCGATTGGGCATGGCTCGCAGTCTGCGTCCCAATTCATCCCAAAGGTGTTTTATAGGGTTGAGGTCAGGGCTCTGTGCAGGTTCTTTCACACCAATCTCGACAAACCTTTTCTGTATGAACCTCGCTTTGTGCATGGGGGCACTGTCATGCTGAAACAGGAAAGGGCCTTCCCCAAACTGTTGCCACAAAGTTGGAAGCACAGAATAGTCTAGAATGTCATTGTATGCTGTAGTGTTAAGAAGTCCCTTCACTAGAACTAACGTGTCTAGCCCAAACCATGAAAAATAGCCCCAGAACATCATTCCTCCTCCAACAAACTTTACAGTTGGCACGATTGGGGCAGGTAGCGTTCTCCTGGCATCCGCCAAACCCAGATTCGTCCGTTGGACTACCAGATGGTGAAGCGGGATTCATCACTCCAGAGAACGCATTTCCACTGCTCCAGAGTCCAATGGCGGCGAGCTTTACACCACGCCAGCCGACGCTTGTCATTGCACATGGTGGTCTTAGGCTTGTGTGTGGCTGCTCGGCAATGGAAACCCATTTCATGAAGCTCCCAACTAACAGTTTTTGTGCTGAAGTTGCTTCCAGAGGCAGTTTGGAACTCGGTAGCGAGTGTTGCAACCGAGTACAGATGATTTGTTACGCGCTTCAGCAATCCCGTTCTGTGAGCTTGTGTAGCCTACCATTTCGTGGCTAAGTCCTAGACGTTTCCACTTCACAATAACAGCACTTACAGTTGACCGGGGCAGCTCTAGCACGGCAGAAATTTTACGAATTGACTTGTTGGAAATGTGGCATCCTATGATGGTGCCACGTTGAAAGTAACTGAGCTCTTCAGTAAGGCCATTCTACTGCCAATGTTTGTGTATGGAGATTGCATGGCTGTGTGCTTGGTTTTATACAACTGTCAGCAAAGGGTGATCCTGAAATAACCAAATCCACTAATTTGAAGGGCTGTTCACATACTTTTCTGTGTGTGTATGTGTGTGTGTTTGTGAAAAAAAGTATGATTGTCTGGTCTTTCAAGAATCCCTACACTATATCATCTGTCCACCTTTTATTCCTGGACATCCTCACGCCTTCATCACAACTGCTGCTGTGTGTAGTGTTTTGGTACAAAATGGCTGCTGTGAGTCACTCAGGTGGATGTCTGACATTGGCATAAAACATTGATCCATGGTCTGTTGTCACCAGACGCTACATGTCAACAAACACCAAGAAGCACCAGCCCAGGCCTCCCACCAGGAACATTGTGACCTGCATACTGTAGATGAACAGGTTGTTGAGCACCCCAAAGTCAAAGCGCCGGTGTCCTAGCAACAGCAGGATCACGGACAGCTTGTACTGCAGCCGCAGGAAAACGCGGGCGCTCACGTACTGCAGGCAGAAGAGAGCAGACAGCGACACCCAGAGGAGGGAGGTCAGAAGGCTGCAGCCGAAGTAGAGCAGGAAGCGCAGGAAGCCGTACATGCAGCGCGAGCGCAGGTACAGGTCAAAGTTGTTGTACTTGCTGCGCACAAGCTGGGTGGTGCGCGCCGGCCCGCAGGCCGAGTGCATGCAGGTGGTGTGGGGGCCATGGAAGCTGCGCACTCGCCGAGGGATAGGGATCACAGGCATGAGTGGGTGAATTGAGGTCTAGGTTTCTGCGGGGAGTCCCAGCAACAGGCCTCGTCCTCTGCTTCAGGGGTGGTGAAGGTTAGCATCATTGGCTGGCTTTTAGCGCTTAGCATGGGACCACAGGCATGGAATGTAGGTCTCTGATTAGGCCTGTTTGGTGTATGTTGCTACGTGCATCCAAAAGGCAACAGGGCTCTGTAAAGAGGGAACAACATATTTACAAATACACATGGACAAGGAGCTCTCCATCTCTCTCTCTCACACACACACACACACACACACACACACACACACACACACACACACACACACACACACACACACACACACACACACACACACANCACACACACACACACACACACACACACACACACACACACACACACACACACACACACACACACACACACACACACACACACACACACCTCTATTATGGATGTAACCTAGACTTGGTCACTAGGCCTAATGTGCTCAAATTGTACACACCGTTCGTTGAGAAAATGGACATTGAGTTTTCTTGAAAGATGTCGTGAACACTGAATTCTCAGCAATCGATTCGATGCTGCATGACTTTCTCAAACGTCTTCCTATTCACCACAATGGTAGTGGTGCGCTCTGAAACGACTGATGCAAGTCAACATGTTATAGCTCGTTGCACAAAGATATATACCAAAGTAACAAACTGAGTAGTTGCAGCAATTCCCTCGGATACATCGTTCCATTGATATAAATGGCTATACTTGCTAATGTAACTCAACAGCGGCGGTAGGGTGTTGCTCTGACAACCGGTGAATACGTCCTGTCGTAAAATATTTGTCATTCTTCTCAAGACAAAATCTGAAATTTAAAGGAGAAGAGCTCTAATTATTTGGGATTTTACTGTAGCCAATAGAGTACCACAGTATGAGTCATAATACCTAGCAGTCAAATAGGAAATGGTTCCAATCGTTTTACCCGTAGGGAATTTAAGAAACACATAAAATATGCTCTGTGTTTCGTGTACGTTTACCCTGGTGTGACCTTTTGATAACCGTGTAAATCTCTCTAGGACAAGGTGACTTCTATCAATATATTTAACTGCAAAAAATGAAATGTTAATTAGCTGCTAATGGGGCTATCATAAAGAACTGCAAATACCATGGTGATCTGGACAAGACTGACAAATCGAGGCAATGGTAAGTATCTCTGGATGAACTATCTAATGTTAGCTAAATGTAGTAATGAATAACTTGGGAACATTTCTTTAAATTGACAAATTAGTTAGCAACATTTAGCTAAATTGCCATACATGTTTAATGCTTTTCGACCTGTCCCCAAATGAATATAGTTGGTTCAGAGTTTGTTTTGATGTTTCAACCTACATGTCCTGATCGCGTCTGGTCTGGGTGAACAAAATCAACATACGTGTGATGGCACACGCGGTCGCACGCACGCAAGTGGTCTGGTCAGCATGCAAGCCTACACGAAACACAGCACTTATTTTAAGTGTTTCTAAAATCCGCTATGGGAAAAATGTATGGTGTAAAAACGGTTGGAACCATTTCTCTGTTTGACCGCTATGTTTTATGGGTATTATGACACCTCCACTGTGGGTCTCTATTAAAAATGTTCTTGGTTCTCTTACCTGTATTGCAACGAATTCTACAACACCAAACAACTGTAAATTATGAACAGGAAAAAAAACATTGTGATGAATAAACATGTTATTGTGAGAAATGGGCACGCCAGGCTACCTCCCCAAAGTTACATTTGTTTTAAACTTGACAGGCTAATAATTTTCATGAATGTGTGAAAACTAAAGAAATCAAGCCAAACTGTAATATGATTTTGAAATTAGTATTTGAGAGAGATTGGAGGTAAAATACATGGCCACCTCATGTGATAGCCTCACAGACAAAGATTACCCCCAATCTGTCATTGGAATAGTGGGAGACAGCGAACTGATAGTGTCACTCAAACATAAAAGGCCTAAACTCTAGGTTTGGTCATAGCCAGCCCATTGCAGTCATTCCTAAAACATGTAGGCCTAGTAAGTGTGTTTTGAAACCTTAAAATGTATCAAATTGATACCTAAATATGTTTCATAAATGATAGCCTACTTCAAGGCTGTCAAACACATTCCATGTAGGGCCTAGTGTATGCTGGTTTTTCCTTTCAATTAAGACCTAGACCACCAGGTGAGGAGAGTTTCTTACTAATTAGTGACCTTAATTCATGAATCAAGTAGAATGGAGGAGCTAAAACCTGCAGACACTTGGCCCTCCATGGAATGAATTTGACACATATGGCCTACTTTAAAGTTTATCTAAAAAATAACTTATGGCTTACGATCAGTAACCATAAGTTCTACATAGCCATAAGATCCTCAAAGWCAATACAGTATTTCAATGCACTGAGACACATTTAGGAAGCATTGCAGCTTCTGACGTCACTAGGTCCTGGAGGGGGGCACGTGTCACCCCGGTAAACTTGCTCTAACCTCTCTATAACTTTTCCAGCAGATCAAGCAACCTTCATTGGGCAGATTTACGAGGTGGTCGAAMGATTACATCCTGGCCATTTGTCAACCAGCCAGACGGCCAGGGGAGAGACAAGGCAGCCGCAGATAAATCATAAACAGAAGCGTTTTTAAAGAGTTTATTACAGTCGTTAATGGTGCGCCGGATCACTTTGTGCAGGATTTAAAGGTATATTATGCAAAATCAGAAACACTAACCTTATAATACTTGATCAAACATGCATAAAGCTGTCGCCAGGGCTGAATAAATTCTCCCAATTAACTTGCTTCCAGATTGTGATTGCTTTTACTAATTAAATCAACAGTGTAATAATTTGAGTGTGGCTGATCTGATGTCTGATTTMGGAAAACAGATATAAGGACTTCTGCTGAGACCTCTGGTGAGGATGATTAAAAACAGGAAGGCATCTCTTCCATCCATAACAAAATGCTTTATTTCTCTACATGTCCCATTGTCGCCCAACTGAGCAGCTTTGTAGGGAGGTCTCTACTAATCATATTAGGTTATCACCACATTGTCACGTGGTCACATCACAACCAACCTTCTCACAGCTTATTTGCAACGTTGTGACAATGTCATGCAGCCTWTTAGTAACAAAACCATGTCAACTGTACAAATGAAGAGAAGTGCCATGAAAGATTGTAAGAAAGAGACCTAGTGCCTCAGATTTGTAGGCTAGGCCTAATGGATGGCATTGGCGACTAGAAGGTGTCTGTAGCCCAGCTCAGTTGGTAGAGCATAATGCTTGCAACGTCAATATAGTGTGGGTTCAATTCCTGGGACCACCCATATGTACACACATGACTGTAAGTCACTTTGGATAAAAGCGGCTGCTTTTATATCATATATTTTAATATATTAAATTGGTGGTGGAGTGGAAGGAGGGAGTCGCGGCACCAGGAATCCAAGTTTAGTTAATTTTTTTCTTGTAGGACTCCAAAGAGAAAAAGGCTAAAGTCTTGCAGGAACTTTAGTAAATGAATAAAGTATTTGCACAAAAAGAAAATCTAAGTAAACGGCTGGTTTAAATAATGACAATTATAACCTTGCAGTAGGCCTACAATAAGCCTGCATTCACTTGGACACATTCACATGCTTTGAACTTGTTCAGAAATGCTGATTGGTTAATGGCAAACAAGCTGCATCAGCCATAAACTAAAAGTACAGCTATCATGCTCGCAAACAAATTATAGTGTTCAAAAACCATATTAATAAATAGCTTTTTATAGATAATGTTTTGTTGTTGCATTTAACTGACGAAAATACTGTTATCCTTTAGTAGGTGACGTAAGAGGTCAGCATGTGGAAGAAATCGGAGCTCAGGGATGATAGTTGCCCACTAAAGTTGCCCACTAGTTCGAGGGGCGTTCAAGTGGATTTTTCCCAGCCGTATGTGGTAAATACCACCTTCTCACTTGGTTATGAACACAGGGGAACACTGGCCTGTTGGCTCTGTAGTCAAACTACTTCAACAATAATCAGATTCTGAATCTGTCTTCTTCTATGGTATTATGGCGGTCTGCAAGCAAGCGTTAATAATCATTTCTAACATTTCTATAGTGTTTTTCATAGAATCTCAAAGCGTTTCAAGGGCAAAAAAACTAACAAACAAGCAATATATCATGACAGGTCAACCAATAGATGCCAATTCTTTTAAAGCTGCATCCTCAGAAGATAGAGAGGGTCATTGCTTGAYTTTGTCATCTTCACTAGGAACACTCTGTCTCAGCACTGCTGTATTCCTCTCTCTCCCATTCCTCTCACGRGTCAGGCAACTCCTCAAATTATGTTCTTAGAAGATTAGGAATTGGCAGACAGGTGAAACAAAAAAGCTGGTACTGTGTCCAGATTCATTTTTCAAACAAAAACATTAGCCAGCTAGCTAGCTAGCCAATCCAAAAAGTGTTAACCTGTCTGTCAATCTGTTAGAGGTGCATGCCACCACCTACTGTACGGGTGGTAAACTATAGAAAAAATATCCATTGTAGGAAAAAAGGGGGAAAGACCAACATAATACAAAAGACAAAAATAGACATGTAAAAAAATGAATCCCACTCCTTCAGTCACATCCCTACACAGGCTCAGGGGCCTGTGATGCCAGAACATCCTTTGACAGGATTTCTTGCAATGCCTTGGCTGTAAACTCACTGAGTCCCAAAAAGCGTTCTGCTGCACTCACAATAATTAACATTTTCTCAGATTTCTTCTTTGTTTGTGCTGTGCAGTTTATGATCATTGCAATAAATGCTACAAAGTCCATATTTTTCACATGTAACATATCAGGTTCCCTTGATTGCCGAGCAACATTCCCTGGTGCAGTCTTATTTACCATTGCATCTTCAACGCCACTCGCTCCTTCCACTCTTCTCACCGCCTCCAGGTAGGAGACACGCTGGACATCCCTTATTTTTGCTACCTCGGCCTTCTTCATCCTAACAGGGCAATCCAGGTGCTCAGGTGCATGTTCGCCACCACAGTTGCAGCATATAACTTCAGCTGGCATACAATATTCTTCCTGTCTCCATACACTTGATACATGCCCAAATCCTTTGCATTTATAACACTGGAGGGGCTTGTGCACAAAGGCTCTTACAAGTTACAGTGTCTCATAAAGCCTAGCTTTAAATGAGAAAGGAGAGACTCGTCAAAAAACAACAATATGGATGAAGTGGATTTCCTTACTCAATCCACCATACAGGTCAGTTGACTTGCACCAATCACTTSACCTACTTCCTCAGGTATATAATCTGCATCCACATCATGCGCAACCCCAGAAATAACCCTCTTGACAGGCACCCTGCTTCGGAAATCCATACACAACATTACATCAAATATTATTGGGCTCCCGAGTGGCGCAGTGGTCTAAGGCACTGCATCTCAGTGCTAGAGGCGTCACTATAGACCCTGGTTTGATTCCAGGCTGTATCACAACTGGCCGTGATTGGGAGTCCCATAGGGCGGCGCACAATTGGCCCAGCGTCGTCCGTGTTAGGGTTTGGCCAGGGTAGGTCGTCATTGTAAATAAGAATTTGTTCTTAACTGACTTGCCTAGTTAAATAAAGGTAAAATTAAATATACATGAAAAAAAATGCTTCTTCTGTTCCGCAGACACATCAAAAGATCTGAATATGACCAGCTCTTGTGACTCTCACTGACGCCACCTCACTCCTCGTGACTTCAAATGGAACCCCCGGGTAACATTGATCCAAAACCCTTACTCCGACTATAATCTAATCTAGGGATTTCTTAGTTTCATCACAACTTTACTTATTTTGTTTCCTTTCTTTTTCATGACTGTAGCTGGCTCATTCTCACTCTCTGTACTCTCATCTTCACCCGACCCYCAATCAGTTTCAAACAGAACATCCGTTTTCTGCCATCTTCCCTCTCCACTTCTCGTCTACTTCTGCCACAATGAATCTGTGTCCATGCCAGATAGTTGCTTAAGTATCCCTGCCGATACCTGGAAGTTACCAAAGCAGTGGTGGAAAAAGTACCTAATTGTTATACTTGAATAAAAATAAAGATACCTTAATAGAAAATGACTGAAGTAAAATACTACTTGAGTAAAAGTGTAAAAGTATTTGGTTTCAAATATGCTTAAGTATCAAAAGTAAAAGTATAAATAATTTCACATTTCTTATATTCAATAAATCAGAACAWTTTTTTTTACGGATAGCCAGGGGCACACTCCAACACAATAATTTACAAACTAAGCATTTGTGCTTAGTGAGTCCGCCAGATCAGAGGCAGTAGGGATAAACAGGGATGTTCTCTTGATAAGTGTGTGAATTGGACCATTTTCCTGTCCTGCTAAATGTAGGGATTATTTGTAAGGAAATGTAATGTAAGGAGTACTTCTGTGTGTCAGAGAAAATATATGGAGTAAAAAGTACATTATTTTATTTCAGAATGTAGTGGAGTAAAAGTAAAAATTGTCAAAAATATAAATAGTAAACTAAAGTACAGATACCCAAAAAATACCATTCCGTCTCCAAGGACAGAGTAGCAGCTGCGCAGAAGAAATATGCTAAATTAGCTGCGCCCCTACCCCAACAGTTCCCTTTATTCACCAATCACCACTCTGTCCTGGAGAGAAAATGCAAGTTAATGGTAGCCTAATGTTAGAAAAAATAAATGAATGTATTACAAACAGGAATAAATATCAAGAGTTGCTAACTGTTTAATGAACTAAACTTCTACAAATAAGCAAAATAAACAATGCCGCAGGTGCTAACCCGTTGCTGCAGCTACCGATAATTTGGACAGCTGTGGGTTTCTCCACAAAGTATGAAAGTAAAGAAGAGAACAACTATTTTTTAGGTCTACATTTCTAGTAGGCTACTTTTATCTGATGCATCAGGGGTGTATTCACTAAGAACCAAACAAACCAAACGGAAGCCAACAGAAGCAAACAGAACGAAATGGGGAGGGATCTACCTGAATTTGTCCAATAAAAACAAATGTTTGCAACTGTTTGCTATGGTCTTGATCTAAACGAATACACCCCAGATTTAGGCCTAAGAGAGCGACAAAGGCATGCTGTAAAATCAATGTGACTGCTCTTCTACTGAAACTATATGTAAGCAACATTGGGTCTGGACATTTATAGTCCTAACAGCTAGGCATTGTCTCATCGAAAAGCTATGGCCAACTAGGTTCATACAGATAATTTAGCAAGTGTTGTGGTCACATGTTGGCATTTACACATTCTATGAAGATAATCTTATGTGGAGAGTATAGATAGAGTAATGGAATAGTTCACCCCCATACACCACCTACAAACTTTATAGCRTGAAGGCCTGCTGCATTTGCTTAGTCTGACATTGCCCTGTAGCTGTACCTACAGTATACCAGTTTAGCCTGCCTGAAGGCCCTTAACATGTTCATTCTAAGGCCTTGTGTGATACATCTACATCGTGGGTTGTGTATTGTGCAGTATGGGTTGTTGATTTTCTGCTCTTTTCCCCATAGGAGGAGCACACACCTGGAAAAAGAGAAACAACACCCTGTCTGTGTGTACTTTCACCACTAGAGAGAGCTATTTGTCCAGGTTTTCTGTCCACTGATCTCTTTCAGTGAGTAGAATGTGACGTTGATGTGCAGTGAGAGACTTATGGTGAGCTCCACTTTCTTATTTTTATACGAATGGACATTATAACTCACTGCTTCTATGTGTAGCATATTTCACATTTTGCTTTCTGGTCTGTTTTTGGAATAACATAACTTATTTAATTAGCCTACAATTAAAACATTCCCATCCATGCACACACTAACTTACAGACACACACTAATTCACGTACAAACGAATGCACCCACACATACTTGGGTCAATGGTAAAGAGTTCTTCTAAGGTCATGGCAGCAAACTGCCTTCGTTCATGTTAGAGGGCAAATTTGAACAATGTCCAGTTTATACAGTAGTAACAACATCTCCTTTGATAATTGATCAGATTCAGCAACCATTAGAGTTTCTACCTCTTTAAGGCAAACAGTACTAAAATGGTGCCAAGAGTTGATGTCCTCTCCTTCTACAGCAACTTCATTTAGCTGTGGAAGTCCAGTGGCCACACTGTTATCAAGAAAAAGGACTTCCATAAACCAGTGTTGGTGATTTGGGTTTCCCAAGCTCTTCATACGGAGGTGTTCTGATCCTAGACATTAATTATCGAATTATTAGAGCGTCACATTTTGTTCCCTGTTCTCTGCTGGCTACTGCCTCTTTCCAAAGTTATAGGCCTCCATCTACTGCGTTTTCTTTGGGATTGAAGTTGTTCACATTCACAACACTCCGATTTCAACCCCGAATCACATACAAATACGTTTATATTTATATTGCTGATATCTTTACTTTTCCTGATGCGAAGTTTGCAGTTGTGTGAAAGGCCTGAGAATATGGCCTTGTACGTTGAGCACTGTTGGCCTAAATCTGCAGCAAAATCCCAGCGGAATTTCCCAATACATCGCTGTCCAGCCCCAGAGTGACCACATGCATAAGATTAAAGGGTTAAGATGTCAGAATCCTCTTAGAAAGCCCAAATACACTTGGGGTAAATCAATTAATTAATTAACTAAGTAGAGGTCAAAGCCAATAGTTGAGGAAAGACAAATTAAATCAATTAGGATGGCCTAATTAGAAGAGAGACTTTAATTAGAGGAAGTTTAATTAAAAGTGTGTTTGGGGATGTGGTGCTATGAGCTAGTTGCTCCCTCTAGATGCATCTCCCTCTAAAGAACCATGAGGCCATCTACTGTTCTGTGTATAGGTGTATTGGCTGTCTCCTTAGAAACCTGGGTGTGGTCTTAAGTGGAATTTGTATTTGTGTTTTCAGTTTTTGTCAAATTGTTTTGAGTTTTGTGTTGAGTTTGCTTTGTTAGTTTGTTATAGTGTAAAGATGTGAAGAGTGTCTCAGGGGTTGGAACTGAAATATTTTTTTCTAAACAGAACCACTATTTGTTTAGAAAATAAAGTTCTGACCAGTTCAAACTAAAAAAAAAAGTACTGGTTTATATCGTTCCTTTCTGTTCCTTTTTGAACCTGTGAAATCAGCCATTTTTTTCAATGACTTCACAAATCAGTGTGGATAGAACAAGCTACACTACACAAAAATAAAAACKATTTCTAACATTTTACTGAGTTACAGTTCATATAAGCAAATCAGTCAATTTAAATAAATAAAATCTTTAGGCCCTAATCTATGGATTTCACATGACTGGGAATATAAATATGTATCTGTTGGTCACAGATACCTTAAAAAAAAGGTAGGGGCGTGGATCAGATAACCAGTCAGTATCTGGTGTGACCACCATTTGTCTCATGCAGCACGACACATCTAATTTGCATAGAGTTGATCAGGCTGTTGATTGTGGCCTGTGGAATGTTGTCCCACTCCTCTTCCATGGCTGTGCGAAGTTGCTGGATATTGGAGGGAACTGGAACATGCTATTGTACATGTCGATCCAGAGCATCCCAAACATGCTCAATGGGTGACGTCTGGTGAGTATGTAGGCCGTGGAAGAACTGGGACATTTTCAGCTTCCAGGAATTGTGTACAGATCCTTGCGAAATGGGGCCGTGCATTATCATGCTGAAACATGAGGTGATGGCTGTGGATGAATGGCATGACAATGGGCCTCAGGATCTCGTCACGGTATCATTGTGGATTCAAATTGACATCGATAAAATGCAATTGTGTTTGTTATCTGTAGCTTATGCCTGCCCATACCATAATCCCACTGCCACTATGGGGCGCTCTGTTCACAATATTGACATCAGCAAATCTCTCGCCCWCATGACGCCATCTGCCCGGTACAGTTGAAACCGGGATTCATCTGTGAAGAGCACAATTCTCCAGCATGCCAGTGGCCATCGAAGGTGAGCATTTGCCCACTGAAGTTGGTTATGACGACAAACTGCAGTCAGGTCAATGAGGAAATCGAGCATGCAGATGAGCTTCCCTGTGATGGTTTCTGACAGTTTGTGCAAAGATTCTTTGGTTGTACAAACCCACAGTTTCATCAGCTGTCCGGGTGGCTGGTCTCAGTTGATCCCGCAGGTGAAGACGCCAGATGGGGGGTCCTTGGTTGACTTGGTTACACGTGGTCTGCGGTTGTGAGGCCGGTTGGACGTACCGACAAATTCTCTAAAATGAGAATTGAGGCGGCTTATGGTAGAAATATGAACATTACATTCTCTGGCAATAGCTCTGGTGGACATTCCTGCAGTCAGCATGCCAATTGCACGCTCCCTCACAACTTAAGACATCTGTGGCATTGTGTTGTGTGACAAAACTGCACATTTTAGAGTAGCCTTTTGTCTCCAGCACAAAGTGCACCTGTGTAATGATCATGCCGTGTAAATCAGCTTCTTGACATGCTACTCCTGTCAGGTTGATGGATTATCTTGGCAACGGAGAAATTCTCACTAACATGGTTGTAAACAAACATTTTTGAGAAATAAGCTTTTTGTGCATATGGAACATTTCTGGGATCTTTTATTTCAGCTCATGAGACATTGGACCAACACATTAGATGTTGCATTTATATTTTTGTTCAGTATAGTTGTTCACATGTGTGATGGACAGACAAGTATAGCCTATGGCGCAAGATGTGACTGAAATGTTGTATTTGGGGAGAGAGCAAAAGAAGGTTGGAGATGAGGCTTGAAGCACTGGGCATCTTGTTATGACATGCATTATCTGAATTAGGTCCACAGAATTATACCTTGGAGGAGTGGCTTCTATGGAGGAACTTTGAATGTCCTTTGAGCTAGCTAGCTAACAAGCTTGTGTGTGCAGAGTGGCACCAGAATAAAAAACACGTCTTACCGTTTTGTAGTGAATAAATCCATAGTGAGGGCTTTGCAGAGTGATGTGTGTGTGTGTGTGTGTGTGTGTGTGTGTGTGTGTGTGTGTGTGTGTGTGTGTGTGTGTGTGTGTGTGTGTGTGTGTGTGTGTGTGTGTGTGTGTGTGTGTGTGTGGGGAACAATTAGTTTGGGCAAAAAAACAAATTAATTTACCATTTGTTTAAACAAAAAAAACGTAATTTCCCTTTGAAAGATTTAATGTTGCCTCCTTTCCTCTACTATCCCACAATCTTGGCTGGTGGTTGTCCATGGAATTAGGAGCTGGGAATAGGTTAAAAACACACTGATCTTTTTTTGTTGTTGCAGGAATTTGAATTGCTCTTCCGTGTGTAGCTCTGCCTACCCATGACATATTGGATTTTTTGGGGACACAATCAGGAATATCTTGATATTATAGAGCACTGAGTCCTAAATCCAGCATGCCTGTCCCTCACCAATTATTACGCCCTCTCTCACTCTTTCTCTCACTCACTCAATCACTCACTCAATCACTCACACACTCACAACACCATCTGTTGTCATTAAAACCTGCATGGCACTACTGGAAATAAGACTCTCTGTTCTCATCTCCAGATGTTATTCATTGCTATTATATCAGCCAATCTTTTTAAATGCTGCATGTTTTTTTTTTAGCATATAATGGAGCTGTGTAGCTTAAATGAAAAATGTACACTATGTGAAATTGTTTTCATGTGTGATCAAATTTTGGCAATTTTCAGAACAGTGTTATAGCACCAAAAAAGTTATGCAATAAGTAATATGTGTTTAGGGGTAAATACATTATTCATGATTGAATTAATTCCTTTTTCCTGCAAATATCCTGTGTAATTGATTAATGAGAAATAATACATTGTAGGCCTACTTGCTTTATTTTTCTACCCACTTTTCATTTGAGTAGAAAACAAGATAGATGTCAAGTTGTTAAAAGAAAATCTATCTTTTCTTTGTTTTTTTGGACAAGAACAGCCTTGGTTTGGGGCGAACGGGTGCAGAGACACAACCCCTCCCTCCTCTCCTCTCTGACTCCTCTCTCCATTTCTGTCCCCTTGGATCAACCAGATTGGGCCTGGTGTTAATCCCTGGCATAAGGGGCCTTGGCTAGATTAGAAGCTGATGTGGTAACATCTGTATGGCGGCTGGATTAGCAGGGAGAGGGCCTGGGGGGAGCAGGGGTGTGTCTGTGTGGATGTTGGGGCTATGATGTGACAGGAAGGGGGGGGCTTGAGCCCAAGATATCCTGGATTTCCTAGGATGTCAATTATATTGGGGATGTCTATATCGTCAGGAATTACAGCCTGGATCTATTTCTGTATTCATTCAACAACCTGCTTGGCAGTTCACATGGTCAAAGTGTGTGTGTGTGTTGTGTGTGTGTGTGTGTGTGTGTGTGTGTGTGTGTGTGTGTGTGTGTGTGTGTGTGTGTGTGTGTGTGTGTGTGTGTGTGTGTGTGTGTGTGTGTGTGTGTGTGTGTGTGTGTGGTAGGGGGTGGGGGGCAGCTGGATATCTTTGACATTTGACCTGTTGAGCTTGACATGTCAATATTTGTTATAATACTTTCAGTATTTTAATGCAATAATCAATAAATATATTTATGCATATTTAAAATGGGGGTGCAATGTATTGTATTTTGCAGGTTCGGTTTTTGTATGAAAATAGTAATGAAAGTGGTATGAAAGTGACAGAGTAAATGACTGCCCTTGCATGCAATTTTATTAAAATTCATAAATCTTTATTTGGGCTTTTAAATAATCATAGTTTTACTATATTGAATCTGAAGAAAAACAAAATGACACAAAACATATTTCTAAGCTATGATGGATCCCCGTGAGTCTTTGTTTATTAAGAGAAAGATCTCTGTACAGTCTATGGATTGTTATTGAGGTGTACCTTCAGAATGTCATTGTTAATTATTTTGAAAAACTTTTTTTTACCTTAATTTCACCTGGTATGGTAACCTGTATTCACCTACATTAGTAGGTAACGGAGAACATAAAAAAAATATTGTTCTTCAAAATATTAGTTCAAAAGATGATCAATGTGTACCACATCCAGACTTTTTGTTTGCTTAATCCAGTCCCACAATAATAGTCTGGACATAATCACTAGCCCCCACTCTCAGAACACAATCCAATTTACATACAAAATACACCATTTGAAGTAGGACCATTTGCTAAGAACACAATATCCACAATTGATTAATTAGAAACTGCTGGTTTATACTGAGACCACACCGCAGGCGCTAGTGTAGCATTTAGCACATATTCATATTTTCTAGATAATATACAGAGCCATTCATATCTCAGGATGATTTAGAAGCCAGGGGGGACATGGGGATTAGACTTTGGCTGCCGTTGTAGGTTTGCATCCACAAGACCTGATTTACGTTGCGGAGCAGATGGCAGAGAAATTGCTCTGTTTGGAAAAGATGTGCAATTTATTGCTGTTGACATAGTCTGTATAGCCGGAGAAGGCTCTCTTGGCATGCAGCAACACAGACACACAGTTGGTGGAGAGAGAGAAAGGTTTTTTGTTTTGGTGCGTGTGATGATGAGTAAAGCCAGCTTTGGGACCATTAGGTGGATGTCAGCGAAGAAGGATGGGGGGGACGAGGGAAGAGACATTCGTGAGAGAGTGGTGAGGAGGCTGTGGGTGGGTGGTGCGTTGCAGTTGTGTGTGAGTGTCTGCAGTGGGGCTGATGCACCACACACGCATATTCACATACATGTGGGAACACACACACACACACACACACACACACACACACACACACACGACACAACATCATAACCTGCGCAGCTGGTCCCACACTTGGACAGCTTAAAGTCGCCTCTGACACGTCGCCTGCCAGGCTGGAGGGCTCAGGAAGAGAAGACAGATCAGTAAACTTAGTGTGCAGCTTACAGTGGCTAATCCTCCTCCCAAGCCTCCAGCCTGCAGCCACACAGCTCCTCCTCCACCACCACCTCCRCTAACCCAAATCACTGGGATTTACAGTACACCCTACCAGCCTTATTCCACCACTCGCCAACTAGTGCTCCCTCCACATCCCGCAGGCAGGAGATGACCTGTGGAGTGGAGGCTTTCAAGTCCTGGTGTCAACTTCATGCTGGTCCTGTGGGTCCTTGTTTTCCTCATATAAAGGGCTGGAATCCAACCCAACCTGCACTGCAGATATATGATTGTTTTTGCATTGTGAAAGTGATGCTTTTGTGTTGTTTGTTTTTTAGACAATACTCAGTATCTTTGCCCAACATGAAACTGCACAGTTTCCATATATGGCTCTGTTCGGCTGCCGCTATGGAGGCACAATTTTCCAACGCACGTTAGTTTGCAACTTTGTCATGTAAAAACTGTCACACTGGCATTTTCCCAGCCTAACGCCAGATTCTGCAATTTACCTGTCAAAATCATCTCGCATGCGCTGAGGTGGGAGGGATGGCTATATTTGAGGTGTGTCCATTTTGCACTTGCTTTTAAGGACAATTTCATGCAGCACAAATAGGATATTTTAAGACTCACAAAATGACATSGATTTTCAGAGCAGAAGCGCAGCCTAACCATCCATGACACACAGTGCCCATGGAGGTTTTTGCCCTCATGCTTTTTCATTATTCACAATTCACATACCTGCATTTCGCTTGTTCAAGCAAGCTATCCATTCCCATTTTCAAACAGTGCCCTTCATCTGATTACCAAAGACCTGCTCATCCAAACTATAATAAAATATAAATATAAARTACAGTCCTCTTATAATGCCGTATAAACATCAGATTATTTTGAGAATCTGCCTCGCATATAGGCAACAACACAATTGACAGGAGCCTAGTATTTTGTATAGATGTGCGAATGTTATGTATAAAGACATTTAGACCATGGAACGAGAAGTGATTTATGATATTATGCTTCTAACCCGATCCTATTTAGAAATATTGTTGTTAGTTTAAAAAACAGTAACTTTTTCATTTAATTTGATTAAAAAACCCAACGTATTAAAAAGATTGACCATCCATGGGTTTATGGTAAGAACGTACATGGCTCGAATGCAATTACATTTTGTCTGTTATTTCTGGAGAAGGGAAAATATGATCTGTAAGACGGTTCCATGATGTTTGTAAAACATTATATTTGCAAGCAGTATAATGGTGAGTGGACATTCCCCCTTTTTCTTTATATTGGATCTTTATCCAGTTCCTGTGAGAAGTTTGGACGTACGTAAAACCCTCCATTGTCTACAGTTGAAGTCGGAAGTTTACATACACCTTAGCCAAATACATTTAAATTCCTGACATTTCATCCTAATAAAAATTCCCTGTCTTAGGTCAGTTAGGATCACCACTTTATTTTAAGAATGTGAAATGTCAGAATAATAGTAGAGAGAACGATTTATTTCTGTACAGCACTTCGAGATATTAGCTGATGTACGAAGGGCTATATAAAATAAACTTGATTTGATTTGATTTCAGCTTTTATTTCTTTCATCACATTCCCAGTGGGTCAGAAGTTTACATACAATCAATCAGTATTTGGTAGCATTGCCTTTAAATTGTTCAACTTGGGTCTAACATTTCGGGTAGCCTTCCACAAGCTTCCCACAATAAGTTGGGTGAATTTTGGCCCATTCCTCCTGACKGAGGTGATGTAACTGAGTCAGGTCTCCTTGCTCGCACATGCTTTTTCAGTTCTGCCCACAAARRTTCTATAGGATTGAGGTCAATGCTTTGTAATGGCCACTCCAATACCTTGACTTTGTTTTCCGTAAGCCATTTTGCCACAACTTTGGAAGTATGCTTGGGGTCATTGTCCATTTGGATGACCCATTTGTGACCAAGCTTTATATATTCACATAATTTTCCTCCCTCATGATGCCATCTATTTGTGAAGTGCACCAGTCAGCAAAGCACCCCCACAGCATGATGCTGCCACCCCAGTGCTTCACGGTTGGGATGGTGTTCTTCGGCTTGCAAGCCTCCCCCTTTTTCCTCCAAACATAACGATGGTCGTTATGGCCAAACAGTTCTATTTGTGTTTCATCAGACCAGAGGACATTTCTCCAAAAAGTACCATCTTTGTCCCCATGTGCAGTTGCAAACCGTAGTCTGTCTTTTTTATGGCGGTTTTGGAGCAGTGGCTTCTTCCTTGCTGAGCGGCCTTTTAGTTTATGTCAATATAGGACTCGTTTTACTGTGGATATAGATACTTTTGTACCTGTTTCCTCCAGCATCTTCACATCTTCACTTGTTGTTCTGGGATTGATTTTCACTTTTCGCACCAAAGTACGATAATCTCTAGGAGTCGGAATAAGTCTCCTTCCTGAGCGGTATGGCGTCTGCGAAGTCCCATGGTGTTTATGCATGTGTACTATTGTTTGTACAGATGAACGTGGTACCTTCAGGCYTTTGGAAATTGCTCCTGGGGATGAACCAGACTTGTAGCGGTCTACAATTTTTTCTGAGGTCTTGGCTGATTTCTTTTGATTTTCCCATGATGTCAAGCCAAGAGGCACTGAGTTTGAAGGTAGGCATTGAAAAACATCCACAGGTACACCTCCAATTGACTCAAATTATGTCAATTAGCCTATCAGAAGCTTCTAAAGCCATGACATAATTTTCTGGAATTTTCCAAGCTGTTTAAAGGCACAGTCAACTTAGTGTATGTAAACTTCTGATCCACTGGAATTGTGATACAGTGAGTTGTAAGTCAAATAATCTGTAAACAATTGTTGAAAAATACTTGTGTCATGCATAATGTAGATGTCCTAACCGACTTGCCAAAACTATAGTTTGTTAACAAGAAATTTGTGGAGTGGTTGAAAAACAAGTTTTAATGACTCCAACCTAAGTGTATGTAAACTTCTGACTTCAACTGTATGTTGCCCTATCTGTATTATATGCCCACTGGGAGCAATTATGGTGTCTGTCTGTAACTATATTTAGACATAGCCTATTTAAATCAAGTTGTTGTTTTGAACTAGGCTATAACGGACTAACAATCAAAATGGAGTTGATGACAACGGTATACATAAAAGACCGTAAATACACAACCTGAAGCAACCACATATTTAGCAATGGAGCATGTTCTGATCGGCCAGTGAGGGGCCAAGTCTTGACACACCAACAACTTGTTTATAATTCCACATGCTGCTCCTACCAGGTGACGAGGATCTGTGTCTGCACCACGTACCTTCACTACTGGTGTCCCCCAGTGCTCGGCTCTAGGCTCTCTCCTCTTCTCTCTATACACCAAGTCACTCAGCTCCGTCATATCCTCACATGGTCTCTCCTATCATTGCTATGCGGATGACACTCAACTACTTTTCRCCTTCCCCCTTCTGACACCCAGATGGTGACACGCATCTCTGCGTGCCTGACAGATATCTCAGCTTGGATTTCGGCCCACTACCTCAAGCTCAACTTCGACAAGACAGAGCTGCTCTTCCTCCAGGGAAGGCCTGCCCGCTCAAAGACCTCTCCATCACGATTGATAACTCCACAGTGTTGCCCTCCCAGAGTGAAAATTAATCTTGGGGTGACCCTGGACAACACCCTGTCATTCTCTGCAAACAACAAAGCAGTGACTAGTTCCTGCAGGTGCAGACCTTAATCCAGGCACTTGTTGTCTCCCGTCTGGACTACTGCAACTCGCTGTTGGCTGGGCTCCCTGCTTGTGCCATCAAACCATTGAAACTTATCCAGAATGCTGCAGCCTGCCTGGTTTCAACCTTCCCATGTCACCTCGCTCCTCTGCACACTCCACTGGCTTCCAGTCAAAGCTTGCATCCGCTACAAGACCATGGTGCTTTTTCATTATGCCCCCACACCAACCTTTAGGCTATGCTCAAACCCTACACCTCAACCCGAGCACTCCGCTCTGTCACTTCTGGTCTTTTGTCCCTCRSACCCCTACGAGAGGGCAGCTCCCACTCAACCCAGTCCAAGCTCTTCTTTGTCCTGGCACTTCAATGGTGGAACCAGTTTCCCCCTGAAGCTAGGACAGCAGAGTCCCTGCCCGTCTTCCGAAAGCACCTGAAACCCTACCTCTTCAAAGAGTATCTTTAAAATTTAAATCAATAAATTAGCATAGGGGGGTGGAACAGGGCTGCAACCACCAAAAACTTGGTCTGTCTACCCTACCTGTACTCACCTGCACTGTCTACCCTACCTGTACTCACCTGCACTGTCTACCCTACCTGTACTCACATGCACTGTCTACCCTACCTGTACTCACCTGCACTGTCTACGCTACCTGCGCACTCCAGCTGCACTGTCCTACGCCTACCTTACTCTCACCTGTTCCTGTTCTACCCTACCTGCACTCACCTGCTCTGTCTACCTACCTGCACTCACCTGCACGTCTTACCCTACCTGTACTCACCTGCACTGTCACCCTACCTTACTCACTGCTCTGTCTTCTACCTGCTACTTCACCCTGCTGCTGTCTACCTACCTGTACTCACCTGCTCGTGTCTACCCTACCTGTACACCTCCGTCTTAGCCTACCCTGACTCACCTGCTCTGTCTACCATACCTCGCACTCACCTGCCACTGTCTACCCTATCTGTACTCACTTGCTCTGTCTACCCTACCTGCACTCACCTTCTCTGTACCCTACCTGTACTCCCTGCTCTGTCTACCCTACCTCTACTCACTGCCTTTCCTCTGCACTCACCTGCACTGTCTACCCTACCTGTATCTCACTTTCTCTGTCTTTCTACCTGCACTCACCTGCTCTGTCTACCCTCCTGTACTCACCTGCTCTGTCTACCCTACCGTGTACTCACCCTGCCCTGTTCCTACCCTACCTGCACTCACCTCTGCACTGTCAACTACCTGTACTCAACTGCAACTGTCTACCCTACCTGCACTACCTGCACTGTCTACCCTACCTGTACTCACCTGCATGTTTACCCTACCTGACTCACCTGCCTGTCTACCCTACTCACTCCTGCACTGTTACCCTACCTGCACTACTGTCTACTCCTACCTCTGCACTCACCTCACTGCTCTACCCTACCTGTACTCACCTGCCACTGTCTACCCTACCTCACTCACTGCTCTGTCTACCCTACCTGCACTCACCTGCACTGTCTACCCTACCTGTACTCACCTGCCTGCTCACCTCTCACCTGCGCACTCACCTGCCTGTCTACCCTACTGTACTCACCTGCACTGTTACCCTACCTGTACTCACCTGCTCTGTCTACCTATACCTGCACTCACCTGCTCTGTCTACCCTACCTGCACTCACCTGCTCGTGTACCTACCTGTACTCACCTGCCGTGTACCACCTCGGACTCACTGCTCTGATCTACCCTACCTGCACTCACTCACTTCTACCACCTGACTGCACTGTCTACCCTACCTGTACCACCTGCTCTGTCCTACCCTACCTGTACTCACTGCACTGTCTACCCTACCTTGCACTCACACTGCTCTGCTCACCTCCCTACCTGCCACTCACACCTGCACTGTCTACCCTACCTGCACTCACACTTCTCTGTCTCTACCTACACTGTACTCACCTCTCTGTCTACCCTACCTGTACTCACCTGCTCTGTCTACGCCTACCCATGCACTCACCCTGGCCACTGCTCTACCCTAACCTGTACTCATTTCTCTGTCTGTTCTAACCTGCACTCACCTCGCTCTGTCTACCCTACACTGTACTCACCTCTCTGTCTACCTACCTGTACTCACCTGCTGTCCGCTCAACTTGCACTCACCTGCACGCTAGCCTACTGCTACTCACTGCACGTCACTACCCTACTGCACTGTCTACCCTACATGTACTCACCTGCACTGTTACCACCTGCATCACCTCATCGTCTACCTACCACTCACCTGCACTGTTCCACCTGCCACTCACCTGCCTGTTCTCCTACTGCCCTCCCTCAATGTCTACCCTACCTGCATCACCTGCTCTGTCTACCCTACTTTTACCACTAACTCACTCTCTACCCTACCTGTACTCATCTGCACTATCTAACTCTACCTGTGCTCTACCTGCTCTGTTCTACCCTACTGTACTCACCTGCACTGTCTACCCTACTGCACACCTAGCACTGTCATACCCGCTTACCTGTACTCACCCTCCACGTTCTACCCCTACTGGCACTCACCTTGCACTGTCTAGCTACCTGTACTCACCTGCACTGCTCTACCCTACCTGTACTCTACCTGCTCTGTCTACCCTACCTGCACTCACCTGCACGAGTCTCACCCTACTGTACTCACCTGCACTGTCTACCTACCTGTACTCACCTGCACTGTCTCAACCCTACTGCACTACTGCAACTGTGCTACCCTACCTGTACATCACCTGCACTGTCTTCTACCTGCACTCACCGCACTCTCTACCCTACCTGTACCACCTGCACTGTCACACCCACTACCTTCACTCACCTGCACTGTCTACCTACCTGCAACTTCACCTGCACTGCTACCACCGCATCACTGCCTGTTCACCTACCTGTCATCACCTGCACGTGCTACCCTACCTTACTCACCTGCACTCGGTCCTTATCCTACCTGCACTGTATACCCTACCTGCACTCACCTGCACTGTCTACCCTACCTGTACTCACCTTCACTGTCACCTACCTGTACTCACCTCGCACCTGTCAACCCTACCTGCACTCACCTGCACTGTCTATCCTACCTGTACTCACCTGCACTGTCTACCCTGCCTGTACTCACCTGCACTGTCTACCCTACATGTACTCACCTGCACTGTCTAGACTGCCTCATTAATTACTGTTGTTGTCATGTTCTGTTGCATAATTCAACAAGTGTGTCAATAGCAGTATACCCCCGGATAAAAAATCAACACGTTTATCAACAGTAGATTACTCCTATCTATACATACTTTACATTGTTTMCGATGTCAGACATAATATCACTATAACCCGAATGTTAAGTTTCGGAAGTTGCTTTTAGTCAGCGCATCTAATTTGTAAACATTTCAAACTGTATTACATTCCAACTGTATGAAAGACAATGTATTCCACTGAGCCCATTTCAGCCATTACCGGGGTGTGTTTGACAGGCCATTAGAAACATTTCCACGGTCGTAACGTCAACCCGGAAAAAACAACAGCCACAAGCAAGAGTATGAAAGAGTCGCAGGTAAAATGAAAGCAATCAATCCAGCGAGATTTAAGCAGAGGAAGAGGGAGAGAGAGGCCTAACTCTGTCTCCCTCCAGCAGGTGGCGTTTCTTTTCTGTTTCGCCCACCAGCAGGGAGTTCTTGTCAAATTTGTAAAATAGAAACATTTATGGCATATTTGCTACGTGAGGTTTACTTGATCGAATATAAGTTTCGTAATGCTTAAGTTGTTACGAGTGTACTGATATAAGTAGGACGTGACATCTCGGCAACTTTGAGAAAAAACACTATATATCGGAGTTGTCTCAAGATGGCTATGCATATTCATGGCATGAGGCTAGTAGCATAGCATCTCCCTCCATTGAATACAGGTGGTTGACGTCAACAACCCTCATCGAATATTCTGAAAAGGATTACAATAATGAGATGTATCCACCAATCCAAAGAAAGGGTACGAGGGAGCTAGACAGCCCGCCGTGCCGCTATGTGGACAACGACTCCCATTGTTAGGGCGAAGAGACATATATCTTGACAGTATATCCATAATATTTTACTTAACTGACAAGTGGATTTTGCACCCCTTAAACACAGGAAATAGATGGCTGTAAAAGTCAGATCCTCATGTGGGCGGGGCATGCACGTTGCTAGTGAAAATAACGAACTGCTGCTACTGTTCTACTATCTGTCACTTTATTCCTAGTTATATGTACATACCTACCTCAATTACCTCGTACCCCTGAACATTGACTTGGTACTGGTACCCCTTGTATATATAAGTTATCATTACTCATTGTGTATCTATTACTACTTTTATTATTACGTGTTTTACTTTTCTATTATTTCTCTATTTTCTTTCTCTCTGCGTTGTTGGGAAGGGCCCGTAAGTAAGCATTTCACTGTTAGTCCACACCTGTTGTTTATGAAGCATGTGACAAATAAATGTTTATTTTATTTGAATAGCAAAAATATTTCTGACACACCCCGAACCTATAATGATACCGACAGCACTAAGATTTACCATTGCGTTTGGTTTGTTCAAATTAGAGCCTATAGTTTCTAATCAATGTGCTGTAATACTGGCTGCCTTGCCACAGTCCCAAGTCCTCACATGTCCATTCTCCAGCCCGTCCAATTCCCTTAGTTTTATGGTAATTTATTTATGCAGAAATCTATTGATCTATATGAGATGGTCTGGATGGAATATGGTTATTTCAAGGTTTTATGGCACACCTTATGATACACAAGTGGTTATTGGGATTCACCCTCAAATCTCACTGTCTTGGCCTAGAAGTTTGCTTTGAACTGACACTTCTCCTTCCTTTGCAGTGTAGACACTAGTGAAAGCCCATATGGTTTAACTAGTCTTTGGCTGCATTATTATACAGTGATCGACGGCAGGGGCTGTTAATTTTAACTGCCATGCATAGAGGGAGAGAGGTCAGCACTAACGAGACTGCCTCAATGAAGCAAAGCGCCAATACAGGCAGTTAAAGTGGAGACGGGTTAGAGACCCAGGATTTGAGATCACAGGGTAGGGTGAGAGGTGTGTGTGTGTGTGTGTGTTTGTGTGTGTGTGTGTGTGTGTGTGTCTGTGTCTGTGTGTGAGTGTATGTATGGTAAGGGAGGGTCACTGAGGTCTAGCCCGGACCTTCACACCACCATTAGCCTGATTGGCCAAAGAGGTCAACAGGGGTCAATCAAGGGGTCAACCACATTGTTGATTGGGTGATCCGCCCCATTGCAGTAGTGCACGGAAGGTCGGTCCTTTAGTTCCTTTAGCTCCCTTAGCCTGAGTTATTTGCCAAGACCGGGCTACATTAACACAGAAAAATCTATCAGGTCACTTATTGTGATTTACGCCTGGGCTACTGAGCCCCACAAGCCTCTTGACCAACTCAAGTGAACATTTTAAATGCATGTAGATTTATGTCTTAGTTACTTGACTGTAGTTAGACATGGGGGAGTGTTTTGATATCTGAACAATGCATGTTTTTGATGATAGTTGACTGCCTCTAAAAAGAAGATGAATTAAATAGTTGTTTGTCAAAAAATGGTAAGTGAAAATTTATAACCTCTAGCTTTGTCAAATCTGTCATTAGTTTTCTAAAATCTGCATAATGTTAGATTCTAATAGAATAAACCCAGTGAATGCTGTTGTGAATCTTCCTTACACCCTAACCAAGCTCAGAAGTTCACCCATGAATAATAAAGTAATCAAACCCACATGAGATATGAACCAAAACATGACCTGGCTAGATATAGAAAGCATCGGTTTTCGAACAGAGCAACGAAATCCATCACACATGCTATGGGATCTATTTTCATCAGGGTCCATTAAAGTTACAGCAGGTACAAAAGTATCGCGACTCGGATACCACTCTTCCTTTAACCCGTTCAAACCGGATCTCCTACAGCCACCGCCAAAAAAAATAAACTCCACACTCCTCTATGACTAAGGGACATGAAGTCAGAGGTCAGCAGGTTAAGCGTGGGGAAATGGCCTAACGGGTGACCTAACCCTGTGGTTACATCATCCTGAATGGAAGGATGAAGGGATGAGGGGACAAATGAGTGGAAGATGAGGGGAATGGAGACTGGTCTTTCTCTGTCTTCCTTTTTTTTCTCATTCTGTCTCATTCTCATTTCATGCTTTACTCATCTCTCTTTCTCCTTCACTCTTTATAACACTTATCCCTCTGCCTACAGTATAACTCCTTTCCCTCCCTCTTCTCCCTTCCTCCCTTACTATCTTGCTCCCTTTCCAGCACCTGACTGAGATTTTACCACTTCTCCCACCTCCTCCTCTCCTCCTCCCCCTCCCTCGTTTCAGACGTCAGCGCGGGGCTCTAAGTATCTGATTGATCACTCTCTGTGGTCATATTTCTCTGCTCTGTGGCAGGAGATTACGACGGCCAATTTGTGTTTCTGGGATCCGAAATTCGCTTAACAACTGGCCCTTATTAAAAGCTCAGGCCTGCGAGGTGGGAGGGAGATGTTTTCCCCTCCTTTTCTCTCTGTTTCTCTATGTCTCTGTCCTTCATTTCCAGTCGTCGCACGATAGTAAAAATTATGGGGCCCTTCATAAATGGAAAAGGAAGGATTGTGTCTGTCTGCCCTCCAGAGTTAGGGCAGGAGATAACCAACCAGGGGCAGTCGTGAGGATAGGCCTTCTGCAGGTGCACCACCTGTGAGTGTTGTTCATCACAGTGCTTATTGGAGACAGTTTTCTCAAGTCAAATTCTTCGGACCTTGACTGGGGCTAGCTGAAAAACTATAACCTCCGAGAACCGTAATGTACGCTGACAGATGCAGCTTCATGTTATGTTACAGTGGCATTCTGGAACACTGTCTTGTGGTATAGTAATGGCCACTCTGTATTATACAGTAATGCTAACCCAGTAATTGGAGGAAAGATTTGTTAATGCACAGGTATATGACAGAACACACATATTGGTCAGTGATACCAATAAAACCAAAATCAGGATAAAGATATTATCCTGGTTTTTCGCTGTGTTTAAAATGGCTGCAGGTCTGGTTTCACGGCTTCACACGTGGGCCGGCAGGTTGGCAGGTTTGCGGTTACCTCAGTCCTCTCATATTATCCTCCCGCTTATTATCTCTTCTGGCTCCCTTTACACGGCAAGGGGCGAGGGTGCCTTAAACACAACACCAACACACACACACACACACACACACACACACACACACACACACACACACACACACACACACCCTGTCCAGCCCCACAAGTGTGTGTGAACCGAGGAAGATGGACAGGCCGAAGATGAAATATTTATAAAAGCACAGCACAGATAAAGAAGAGTGTGTGGAGTTATACCCTGACATGCACAGTGAAACCCCTTGATGGTGTGTGCGCTCCGTGTCAGTGTCTCTGATGCATAGCTGTACAGTGTTCAAATAAGCATTTCCTTGGTTTCTCCAATGTACAGTAGAGCTAAAACAGCATCTCCACGGTATGGCTGTGGGCTTGCAGCTGAGCTCTTGTGGCTTAGTGGGCCTGTAGCTAGTTTTGTCCCAGTCAGCTTGATACAAAGAGCGTTTAGCCGTTCCTGAATAATCCAGACGGCCAGAGTGAGCCACCGGCCGGCAGATGGGGATCTGGGATTGGTTGAAACAGGAGAGCAGAGGGACACCTGAGGAGGGACACAGGAGAGACCCGGGGACTGGCTGGTCCTTGGGTGTGGTTGCCCAGCGTGTCACCAGATCCCATGCATCCCCCTTCTGCTTCCCCTGCCTTCCTCTCTTCCTCTCCCAGGACCACTGTAAGGAAGAGAGAGACAGAGGATCGTGACTGGGTTAAATGCCCCCATCCACCTGGCTATGTGAACAGTGTCTGGTTGCAGTTGGTCGTCTTGGGATGCTTGTTGTGCCAACTGTGTGGTCGTGGTCTTTTACATGTGTATATGTATTGAAGACTTGGTGGTGTTTTTTGTGTTATTAAAGTACCAAAAGGGTACTCAACATGTCTCAGGTATATTGTGTATTATGGTTTGTAACTTATTCTGAGGTGCATTACTTCCCATTTTTGGATGAAAACTATTTTTGAGGACTATTAATGYCAATGCAAGGTTGTTCTCTGCATCTTTTAAGTGTGTTTCCCACCAAACGGACCATGTGTTCTAAGCTGTCAAGCCATCACATTTACTGTATCCGCTATAGCCTGACTGCAACGACCCACCCGCGCTGAAGGCACAGCCCAGTAACTTATCCCCATGTCCCTAACCTTTCTGTGCAGGAGGGGTATCCATCATCTTAAAGTGCGATCCATTCCAGCCCAACTTCAGTCGGTGGAAAGGCCTTAGCCAGCGTGTGTGTGGGTACAACTTATGAGCTGTCACTGCAAAGTGCAGAGCCTTGCTGGAAAATGACGACCAGCGAATGACTGACACTGACATTGCAGCTAGAATAAGTGTATGCGTTTGTGCGTGCATGTGTGAAGGCCACGTGCTCGCTTTTCTCTCTTTCTCCTCTTTTACATTTCCCCCTCCCCTCCTCTCTCATCCCTCCTTGCGATGCTGTGCACAAAAGTCCCACTTATCACAGAGACTGCTTAATCAGTGTCACCTCCTGAACTTCCACTGAACTGGGGCAAGGGAGGGCAGCAACACACCCACTGCTACCAGCTCTCACAGTCTCACGTCAGAATTAGACTTTCATCCATGTTTCTCAAACGTGAAATTTCTAAGTTGTTCCAAATGTCAAGTGTTTTAAGGTTAAGTTTAGACATTAACTCAAAATTCTTAAGGTTAGGCATTAACTAACTTAAGGTTTGGGATAGTATAACAAAACTATAAAAACAACTTTCTATCSCTGGATTTGAACTTGCAACCTTTCTAATCAGAGCCCATCTCCCATCCCCCATCCACAACARCAGCAAAACTGAAACCTACTTGAGGGTAACAGTTCTCACTGTTGCCGCTAGTGGCTGTTTTCCACGTCTTCTCCCGACGTCCTCAGACATGGATGGATGTTGAATACTGACTTGTATCACGGGTGGCTGCACACTGAACTGGGGCTAGTTAAGGGGCAGGCAACGTGCATACTGAACTGGGGCTAGTGAGGGAGCAACGTTCACACTGAACTGGGCTAGTGAGGGCAGGCAAACGTTCACACTGAACTGGGGCTAGGGAGGGCAGCAACGCTTCACACTGAACTGGGGCTAGTGAGAGGCAGCAACATTCACACTGAACTGGGGGCTAGTGAGGAGGGCAACATTCACACTGAACTGGGCTAGTGAGGGCAGCAACATTCACACTGAACTGGGGCTAGTGAGGGCAGCAACATTCACACTGAACTGGGGCTAGTGAGGGCAGCAACGTTCACACTGAACTGGGGCTAGGAGGGCCAGCAACATTCATACTGAACTGGGCTAGTGAGGGCAGCAACATTCATACTGAACTGGGGCTAGTGAGGCAGCAACATTCATACTGAACTGGGGCTAGTGAGGGCAGCAACGTTCACACTGAACTGGGGCTGTGAGGGCAGCAACGTTCACACTGAACTGGGGCTAGTGAGGGCAGCAACATTCATACTGAATGGGGCTAGGAGTGCAGCAACATGTTCATACTACTGGGCTAGTGAGGGCAGCAACGTTCACACTGAACTGGGCTAGTGAGGGCAGCACGTTCACTGACTGGGCTATGAGGGCAGCAACGTTGACACTGAACTGCAGTGAGGGCCATTACTAAGGGCTAGTAGGGCAGCAACGTTGACACTGAACTGGGGCTAGTGAGGGCAGCAACATTCACACGAACTGGGGCTAGTGAGGGCAGCAACGTTCATACTGAACTGGGGCTAGGAAGGGCAGCAACGTTCATACTGAACTGGGGCTAGGGAAGGGCAGCAACGTTCACACTGAACTGGGGCTAGGGAGGGCAGCAACGTTCACACTGAAACTGGGGCTAAGTGAGGGCAGCAACGTTCACACTGAACTGGCGGCTAGTGAGGGCAGAACGTTCACACTGAACTGGGGCTAGAAGGGCAGCAACGTTCACACTGAACATGGGGCTAGGAAGGGCAGCAACGTTCACACTGAACTGGGGCTAGGAAGGGCAGCAACGTTCACACTGAACTGGGGCTAGTGAGGGCAAGCAACATTCACACGAACTGGGGCTAGAAGGGCAGAAACGTTCACACTGAACTGGGGCTAGTGAGGGCAGCAACATTCATACTGAACTGGGGCTAGTGAGGGCAGCAACGTTCACACTGAACTGGCGAGTGAGGGCAGCAACATTCATATGAACTGGGGCTAGTGAGGGCAGCAAACGTTCATACTGGAACTGGGGCTAGTGAGGGCAGCAACGTTCACACTGAACTGGGCTAGGAGGAGCGAGCAACGTTCATACTGACTGGGCTAGTGAGGGCAGCAACGTTCATACTGAACTGGGGTAGGAGGGCACAACGTGTCATACTGAACTGGGCAAGTGAGGGCAGCAAGTTCACACTAAACTGGGGCTAGGAAGGGCAGCAACGTTCATACTAAACTGGGGCTAGGAAGGCAGCAACGTTCATACTGAACGGGGCTAGGAAGGGCAGCAACGTTCACACTGAACTGGGGCTAGTGAGGCAGCAACGTTCACACTGAACTGGGGCTAGTGAGGGCAGCAACGTTCACACTGAACTGGGGCTAGTGAGGGCAGAAACGTTCACACTGAACTAGGGCTCAAACTCCTCAACATTCATGTATCAGATCCTGGGTGCGCTCCAAGGAACATGTTGTTACCTTTCTTTTGTTTAGTTTCAGATAAATTAACAATATACAAGTTGAAGTCGGAAGTTTACATACACTTGTTGGAGTCATTAAAACTAGTTTTTCAACCACTCCACAAATTTCTTGTTAACAAAACTATAGTTTTGGCAAGTCGGTTAGGACATCTACTTTGTGCATGACACAAGTATTTTTCCAATAATTGTTTACAGACAGGATTATTTCACTTATAATTCACTGTATCTCAATTCCAGTGGGTCAGAAGACATACACTAATTGACTGTGCATTTAAACAGCTTGGAAAATTCCAGAAAATGATGTCATTGCTTTAGAAGCTTCTGATAGGCTAATTGACATCATTTGAGTCAATTGGAGGTGTACTGTGGATGTATTTCAAGCGCTACCTTCAAACTCAGTGCCTCTTCCCTTGACATCATGGGAAAATCAAAAGAAATCAGCCAAGACCTCAGAAAAAAAATTGTAGACCTCCACAAGTCTGGTTCATCCTTGGAGCAATTTCCAAATGCCTGAAGGTACCACGTTCATCTGTACAACAATAGTACGCAAGTTTAAACACCATGGGACCGCGCAGATGTCATACCGCTCAGGAAGAGAATGCGTTCTGTCTCCTAGAGATGAACGTACTTTGGTGAGCAAAGTGCAAATCAATCCCAGAACAACAGCAAAAGGACCTTGTGAAGATGCTGAGGAAACATATTTAAAGTATCTATATTCCACAGTAAAAATGGTCCTATATTGTTATTTTTGGAGGAAAAAGGTGGAGGCTTGCAAGCCGAAGAACACCATCCCAACCGTGAAGCACTGGGGTGGCAGCATCATGTTGTGGCGGTGCTTTGCTGCAGGAGGGACTGGTACACTTCACAAAATAGATGGCATCATGAGGAACAAAAATTATGTGGATATATTGAAGCAACATCTCAAGACATCAGTCAGGAAGTTAAAGCTTGGTCACAAATGGGTCTTCCAAATGGACAATGACACCAAGCATACTTCRAAAGTTGTGGCAAAATGGCTTAAGGACAACAAAGTCAAGGTATTGGAGTGGCCATCACAAAGCCCTGACCTTGTGGGCAGAAATTTGTGGGCAGAACTGAAAAAGCGTGTGCGAGCAAGGAGGCCTGCAAACCTGACTCAATTACACCAGCTCTGTCAGGAGGAATGGGCCACCATTCACCCAACTTATTGTGGGAAGCTTGTGGATGGCTACCCGAAACGTTTGACCCAAGTTAAACAATTTAAAGGCAATGCTACCAAATACCAATTGAGTGTATGTAAACTTGTCACCCAATGGGAATGTGATGAAAGAAATAAAAGCTGAAATCAATAATTCTCTCTACTATTACTCTGAGATTTCACATTCTTAAAATAAACTGGTGATCCTAACTGACCTAAGACAGGGAATTTTTACTAGGATGAAATGTCAGGTTTAAATGTATTTGGCTAAGGTGTATGTAAACTTCCGACTTCAACTGTAATTCCTATCTTGACTAACGTTTATCCTGCCATCACCTGTGGAAAGAGAGGAGAACCTCTTTAAGCTACTGATGCGTCTATCTTTGCTTCTTAGTGCCTTCTTGTTCCGCCCTTTTCCTTTCTGCTTTTCTCTATTTTCTGCCTTTTCCCTGTTATTCCCCTGTTCATGATTCCGCCCGACTCAGCCCCCTCAGAACCACGTGATCCCCCTACGCCTCCTCTCCCCCCTTCACCCCTCCCCTTCACCCATCCCTCTTCCCATCAGCACCAGGGGCTGATGAATGCATGGCCTCCTATTGATCGCGATGGGTGATGGATGATGGGCCTGAGATGAGTGATGGGGTGCAGTGGAAGGTGCCGATAAGGGAGCTGTGAGGGGGCGGGGCCTCCCCCGCCGAGCTTAATGCCACGAGACTGGGGGCCACGACCGCTGTGGAAACCGCTCTGCCCCGCCCCTTAACCCCCCACCCTCACACACATGCACACTCATCCGTTTGCGTTTCTTCCCACACATCATCCTCATTTCTTCCTCCACTCTTTCTCTTTCAGCTCTGTGCTATCTGGATCTATTGTGGAGGGAAGGGTGCGAGGGGGAGGTGGGAAGAGGTGGAACATGGTCTGGGTGAGGGGGGGTGAAGAGTAGGGGGGAGGGAGGGGGATAGTGGAGTGGTGGGCTCACGAAAAGATGATGGATGATGAGGCAGGGGGGGAAGACTGCTTCTCCGCTCCAAATTGATATCCAAGCAAATGTAGTCTGCTGTGAAAAATGGTGCCGCAACTCTCATCTCTACTACCCCTCCTCCTCCCTCTCTTCTCTCCTCTTACTCCTCTCTCTTCCCCCTCTCCTCTCCTTTCCTGCTCCCCCTTCCATCTTTAGCCTTCCCTGACTGCAGTGAATCAAATGCAGCAATCCATTCCCGGCCCTTGCTTCTCCCTCTTGCGTTCCGATAGTGCCAGATCATTGCTCTGGCTTCCCGACTTTCTGCAGCCATTCCTCACCTGCTTTTATTTCCTTGTCGTCATGGAAACCTACCCGGATTATTGCCCAGCGCTCTTCGTTCCTCATCCTCTCCCCATGTAGCCGTCTTGATGTATCATTTACAGACAAATACCTTGCAAAGCATGCTATCAATTGCGGGCAGAGAGGTGGCTATTGAGGGCCAGACCAGAGTAATGCTAAAAGGCCACTTGGGGATAGAGTTGTTAATTTGCAATGTTTTCTATTTCCCTACTAATAGTGGCAGATGAACGGAAAGTTTGGTTAAACTTTTCAAAGCTTTATAAGGGTACATATTTTAGGTGATCGACATTTCTTGTGGTTTGAAGGTTGCTTCATTAAAATCATGTAGTCCGTCAGTTGTTTGACTGTAGGTAGGTTTTGGGCTAGATTGGCATGGAGAGGCCTGATGCTTCCACCTCTTGACATCAGGGATCAGGGAAGAGAGGGGGAGGGAGAGAGAAAGCAAAAGAGGATAAAAATACAGTGAGCTCCAAAAGTATTGGGATATTGACAATTTTTTTGTTGTTTTGGCTCTGTACTCTTGCACTTTAGATTTGAAATGATACAAATGAATGGTAAATAATGTATTGTGTCCTTTTGGAGACACTTTTATTGTAAGTAAGAATATGTTTCTAAACACCTCTACATTCATATGGATGCTACCATGATTACGGATAGTCCTGAATGAATCGTCCAATTCGCATACCGCCCCAACAGAGCCACAGATGACGCAATCTCAATCGCACTGCACACTGCCCTTTAACCTGGACATAATGACCACCTATGTGAGAATGCTGTTCATTGACTTTAACACCATAGTGCCCACGAAGCTCATCACTAAGCTAAGGACCCTGGGACTAAACACCTCCCTCTGCAACTGGATCCTGGACTTCCTGACGGGCTGCCCCCAGGTGGTAAGTGTAGGCAACAACACGTCTCCCACGCTGATCCTCAACGCTGGGGCCCCTCAGGGGTGTGTACATAGCCCCTCCTGAACTCCCTGTTCACCCACGACTGCGTGGCAAACACGACTCCAACATCATCATTACGTTTGCTGATGACACAACAGTGGTAGGCCTGATTATCGACAATGATGAGACAGCCTATAGGGAGAAGGTCAGAGAACTGGCAGTGTGGTGCCAGGACAACAACCTCTCCCTCAATGTGAGCAAGACAAAGGAGATGATTGTGTACTACAGGAAAAGGCGGGCCGAACAGTCCCCCATTTACATCGACGGGGCTGTAGTGGAGCGGGTTGAGAGCTTCAAGTTCTTTGGTGTCCACATCAGCAACGAACTATCATGGTACAAACACACCAAGACAGTTGTGAAGAGGGCACGACAAAACCTTTTCCCTCTCAGGTGACTGAAAAGATTTGGCATGAGTCCCCAGGTCCTCAAAAAGTTCTACAGCTGCACCATCGAGAGCATCCTGACCGGTTGCATCACCACCTGGAATGGCAAATTCTCGGCATCTGATTGTAAGGCGCTAAAGAGGATAGTGAGTATGGCCCAGTACATCACTGGGGCCAAGCTTCCTGCCATCCAGGACCTATATAATAGGTGGTGTCAGAGGAAAGACCACACAATTGTCAGAGACTCCAGTCACCCAAGTCCTAGACTGTTTTCTTTGCTACCGCACGGCAAGCGGTTCCTGGAGCGCCAAGTCTTGGACCAAAAGGCTCCTTAGCTGCTTCTACCCCCAAATCACAAGACTGCTGAACAATTAATCAAATGGCCACTGGACAATTTACGTTGACCACCCCCACCCTCCCCACTCCATTTCTATTGGGCACTGCTGCTACTCGCTGTTTATTATCTATGCATAGTCACTTCACCCCACCTACATGTACAAATGACCTCAACTAACCTGTACCCCCGCACACTGACTCGGTACCGGTATCCCCTGTATATAGCCTCGTTATTATTATTTTATTGTGTAACTTTTTATTATTTTTTACTTTAGTTTATTTGGTAAATATTTTCTTAACTCTTCTTGAACTCCACTGTTGGTTACGGGCTTGTAAGTAAGCATTTCACGGTAAGGTCTACACTTGTTGTATTCGGCGCATGTGACAAATAAAGTTTGATTCGAATAATGATGAGAGAGAAAGTATTACAATAACAGGGGAGGTTAGCATTTGTTTGGGGGGGATGATATTTATGCCTCTGTAACTTTCTGACTCATCATTATAGTATATATTATTTACAATACACAATACATTATTTAACATTCATTTCTATTGGGCACAAAATAATCTGAAACACAAACAGCAAATGCATCCAACAAATTTGTAGAGTCACAAGCTTGATGTATTCATTGCATGCTATGAATATGAGACCAAATACAAAACTTTTGACTACTTTAATACTCATATAAGTGAATTTGTCCCAATAATTTTGGTCCCCTAAAATGGGGGGACTTTGTACAATAAGTGCTGTAATTTCTAAACGGTTCACCCGATATGGATGAAAATACCCTAAAATGAAAGGCTACAGTCTGCACTTTAACCTCATTGTCATTGTATAATTTCAAATCAAAACATTTGTCACTGTCCCAACACTTTTGGAGCTCACTGTAGAGCGAGAGAGAGGGATGAATCCAAGATGGCGTAGCAGTCGGACGTGTGTTTGTATTGTCCTGTCGCGTGTAAATAGTAAATAGTAAATAGTCTTCGTATTTTTCGTATACATTTCGTATATATTTTAATTTCACTTTCCATCTAGGAACTGAATATACATTCCTACATTCCGCCTCACCCAATGTGGTACGGACCTGCTATTTTTTTTATACTTTAGAACCGTAACCCCAATCAGAAGCTAGCCAGATAACTAGCTACTAGCTAGTAGTCAGTTAGCCACTGCTGCGGTCTTCACCCTCAACTCGGACACAGCCAGCTTCAATACCGGGCCAATACCTGCCAGTCTGCAAGCGCGATATCAACCCAGAGCATATAGGACTGCTTTTTCTCTACCACATCACCGGATTCCTGACGCAAGCTCTGGACAATTACACCGTATCATCACAGCTACTAGCTGCAACCGAGTGGCTACTACTGGCTAACACCTCTGTCCCGAAGCAAGCACCAGTTAGCCTTGAGCTAGCCTCGAGCTAGGCCCATCTGCCGGCTAGCTGAAGAGGTCTACCAGCGAATTCTTGGGCTACAATACCAGCTACAAGCTAATTTAGCAATTTTTTTTTGCCGCTGCTAGTAGCTTTTACCTTCTGCACAGACACCAGCCCTGTTATTAGCCTGGATATTACTCACCAATTTACCAGCATCGGACTGTCTCTCGACAACAACGCGGATTCCTGCCGTAATCCTGAGCCACTGCTTCTGATCCTCACAGCTAGCTTGCGGCTAGCGCAGCTAGCGCCACTGCCACGAAGCTAGCACCAGTTAGCAAACACAATTCTACAATTCACAACCTCTCTTTCGCCATCGCCATCTGGCTTGGATTCTCTGTCGACACGACCACGTCTGAGCAGACCCCCTCCGTCTGAGCAGACCACCCCCCGGGCTACTAACTTTAAACGCCGCGTGCTAGCTTAGTGGAGGCCTCCCTGCTCCATCTACGGCTGCCCCCTGGACACTATGATCACTTGGCTACATAGCTGATGCATGCTTGACTGTCCATTAATTCACGGTACTCCATTCTGTTTATTGTGTTTTATCTGTCGGCTCTGTGCTTTAACTCAGGATCTGTGTGTATTTAATCCGACCCTCTCTGCCTAGTCGTCGCCATTTTTACCTGTTGTTGCTGTGTTAGACTAGCACCCTGTTATTGCTGCTGTTATCTTACCTGTTGTTTTAGCTAGCTCTCCAATCAAGACCTGCAATCACTTTAGCCTTATTGTATGTCTCTCTCAAATATCAATATGCCTTGCATACTGCTGTTCAGGCTAGTTTTCATTATCATTGTTTTGGTTTGCAATGGACCCTGTAGTTCCACTCTCCGTACCTCTGATACCCCCTTTGTCCCACCCCCCACACATGCGTGACCTCACCCATTGAGACCAGCATGTCCAGAGATACAACCTCTCTTATCATCACCCAGTGCCTGGGCTTGCCTCCGCTGTACCCGCGCCCCTCCATACCCCTGTCTGCACATTATGCCCAGAATCTATTCTACCACGCCCATAAATCTGCTCCTTTTATTCTTTGTCCCCAACGCTCTAGGCGACCAGTTTTGATAGCCTTTAGCCGCACCCTCATCCTACTACTCCTCTGTTCCTCGGGTGATGTGGAGGTAAACCCAGGCCCTGCATGTCCCCAGTCACCCTCATTTGTTTGACTTCTGCGATCGAAAAGCCTTGGCCTCATGCATGTCAACATCAGAAGCCTCCTCCCTAAGTTTGCCTTACTCACCTGACTGTTAGCACACTCCTGCCAATCCTGATGTCTCTTGCCGTGTCCGAATCCTGGCTTAGGAAGGCCACCAAAAATTCTGAGATTTCCATACCCAACTATAACACTTTCCGTCAAGATAGAACTGCCAAAGGGGGAGGAGTTGCAATCTACTGCAGAGATAGCCTGCAAAGTTCTGTCATACTTTCCAGGTCTATGCCCAAACAGTTCAAACTTCTAATTTTAAAAATTAATCTCTCCAGAAATAAGTCTCTCACTGTTGCCGCCTGCTACCGACCCCCCCTCAGCTCCCAGCTGTGCCCTGGACACCATCTGTGAATTGATCGCTCCCCATCTAGCTTCAGAGTTTGTTCTGTTAGGTACCTAAACTGGGATATGCTTAACACCCCGGCAGTCCTACAATCCAAGCTTGATGCCCTCAATCTCACACAAATCATCAAGGAACCCACCAGGTACAACCCTAAATCCGTAAACATGGGCACCCTAATAGACATTATCCTGACCAACCTGCCCTCCCAATACACCTCTGCTGTCTTCAATCAAGATCTCAGCGATCACTGCCTCATTGCCTGTATCCGCCACGGGTCCGCGGTCAAACGACCACCCCTCATCACTGTCAAACGCTCCCTAAAACACTTCTGCGAGCAGGCCTTTCTAATCGACCTGGCCCGGGTACCTGGAAGGATATTGACCTCATCCCGTCAGTTGAGGATGCCTGGTCATTCTTTAAATGTTACTCCTCACCATATTAGACAAGCATGCTCCGTTCAAAAAATGCAGAACCAAGAACAGATATAGCCCTTGGTTCACTCCAGACCTGACTGCCCTCGACCAGGCACAAAACATCCTGTGGCGAACTGCAATAGCATCGAAGAGCCCCCGCGATATGCAACTGTTCAGGGAAGTCAGGAACCAATACACGCAGTCAGTCAGGAAAGCAAAGGCCAGCTTTTTCAAGCAGAAATTCGCATCCTGTAGCTCTAACTCCAAAAAGTTCTGGGATACTGTAAAGTCCATGGAGAACAAGAGCACCTCTCCCAGCTGCCCTGCACTGAGGCTAGGTAACACGGTCACCACCGATAAATCCGTGATAATCGAAGACTTCAACAAGCATTTCTCAATGGCTGGCCATGCCTTCCTCCTGGCGACTCCAACCTTGGCCAACAGCCCCGCCCCCCCGCTGCTACTCGCCCAAGCCTCCCCAGCTTCTCCTTTACCCAAATCCAGATAGCAGATGTTCTGAAAGAGCTGGAAAACCTGGACCCATACAAATCAGCTGGGCTTGACAATCTGGACCCCTATTTCTGAAACTGTCCGCCGCCATTGTCGCACCCCCTATTACCAGCCTGTTCAACCTCTCCTTCGTATCATCTGAGATCCCCAAGGATTGGAAAGCTGCCGCGGTCATCCCCTCTTCAAAGGGGGAGACACCCTGGACCCAAACTGTTACAGACCTATATCCATCCTGCCCTGCCTATCTAAGGTCTTCGAAAGCCAAGTCAACAAACAGATCACTGACCATCTCGAATCCCACCGTACCTTCTCCGCTGTGCAATCCCGGTTCCGAGCCGGTCACGGGTGCACCTCAGCCACGCTCAAGGTACTAAACGACATCATAACCGCCATCGATAAAAGACATTACTGTGCAGCCGTCTTCATCGACTGGCCAAGGCTTTCGACTCTGTCAATCACTATATTCTTATCGGCAGACTCAGTAGCCTCGGTTTTTCTAATGACTGCCTTGCCTGGTTCACCAACTACTTTGCAGACAGAGTTCAGTGTGTCAAATCGGAGGGCATGTTGTCCGGTCCTCTGGCAGTCTCTATGGGGGTACCACAGGGTTCAATTCTCGGGCCGACTCTTTTCTCTGTATACATCAATGATGTTGCTCTTGCTGCGGGCGATTCCCTGATCCACCTCTACGCAGACGACACCATTCTATATACTTTCCGGCCCTTCCTGGACACTGTGCTATCTAACCTCCAAACGAGCTTCAATGCCATACAACACTCCTTCCGTGGCCTCCAACTGCTCTTAAACGCTAGTAAAAACCAAATGCATGCTTTTCAACCGTTCGCTGCCTGCACCCGCACGCCGACTAGCATCACCACCTGGACGGTTCCGACCTAGAATATGTGGACATCTATAAGTACCTAGGGTGCTGGCTAGACTGCAAACTCTCCTTCCAGACTCATATCAAACATCTCCAATCCAAATCAAATCAAGAATCGGCTTTCTATTCCGCAACAAAGCCTCCTTCACTCACGCCGCCAAACTTACCCTAGTAAAACTGACTATCCTACCGATCCTCGACTTCGGCGATGTCATCTACAAAATAGCTTCCAACACTCTACTCAGCAAACTGGATGCAGTTTATCACAGTGCCATTCGTTTTGTTACTAAAGCACCTTATACGACCCACCACTGCGACCTGTATGCCCTAGTCGGCTGGCCCTCGCTACATGTTCGTCGTCAGACCCACTGGCTCCAGGTCATCTACAAGGCTATGCTAGGTAAAGTGCCGCCTTATCTCAGTTCACTGGTCACGATGGCTACACCCACCCGCAGCACGCGCTCCAGCAGGTGTATCTCACTGATCATCCCTAAAGCTAAAACCTCATTTGGACGCTTTCCTTCCAGTTCTCTGCTGCCTGCGACTGGAACGAATTGCAAAAATCTCTGAAGTTGGAGACTTTTATCTCCCTCAACAACTTAAAAAATCTGCTATCCGAGCAGCTAACCGATCGCTGCAGCTGTACATAGTCCATCTGTAAACTACCCACCCAATTTACCTACCTCACCCCCATACTGCTTTTATTTATTTACTTTTCTGCTTCTTTGCACACCAGTATCTCTTCTTGCACATGATCATCTGATGATTTATCACATCCAGTGTTAATCTGCTAAATTGTAATTATTCGATTTATTGCCTACCTCATGCCTTTTGCACACATTGTATATAGATTCTCTTTTTTTCTACCATGTTATTGACTTGTTTATTGTTTACTCCATGTGTAACTCTGTGTTGTCTGTTCACACTGCTATGCTTTATCTTGGCCAGGTCGCAGTTGCAAATGAGAACTTGTTCTCAACTAGCCTACCTGGTTAAATAAAGGTGAAATAAAAATAAAATAAAAAAATGAGCTCAGTGCAGTGCTTCAGGAGGGAACCATCTGCAGGAGAGATTCAGGGTTAGATTAGGAGAGAGGCTCCAGCGCCAGGATTACGGGTGCGAGACAGCAACAACACGATTAGGAGACAATCCAGCTGCCTGGAACAAGCTCTGCCACCCATCCACCCGGGAACACGCACACTTGCATGCACACACACACTCTCACACACACACATACACACACACACACACACACACACACACCAGTGGTGTGTGTGTCTGTGGCATCAGCAGCAGTGTGGCCATGGTCCATGGGTCACATCTGGGTGATAAATATTTATTAATAAGCAGAGACGTCATAAAACAACCTCATAATGCCTCACCTTCATTATTATAAAACTGAGATGACGTGCTAATTGTTATTTATATCTTGGACTTTGTCCTTATAATAGGATTATCGAACATTCATTGTTCTACATGATCTATTAGTGTAAAGACTATCAGAGACAGGGTCAAATGAATGAACGTAGTAAAATCCACATTTATAATAATGTTAAACAACTTGCAAATACAAATTGGTCGCCTTGTGAAATATGTCAAGTGTAAACAGTATAGTTTTATGCATCTTAATGCATGATCAGATATGGAGGCAGGGCACCAGATGTACTGTAACCATAATCCCAGTTCACCCACTGGGCAGCCCACTGAAGTAAGAGACCAGACAGGAACAGGATGCCACCATGCTACTCCCATAAAACAAATCTTCCTGACATCTGGGCCTCAGCCTTTCTCCTGACTTCAGACAGATGTTAGCCTCTGATGCTGCATCTTTCTTTACGCTCAGCCTCGTAGGGTGCATAAAGACTTTACTGTTCTTTACTAAGGTTTACCATGAGGTTTACCATGCTTTATACTCCAGCAACCTATAGGGTCAAGGTCAAAAGGGTACAGGAGCGATTTAAAATAAACGGTGACATTTGGTGTCAGCGGTTGACCCCTTTTTACTGCTTCCAGAAGGTTCCTTAAAGACATGGGTGGATGCAAAGTACAGTAGGTGGATGTGTTCTAGGTCTTTGTGTTTTCTCTGCTGTTGTTTAGTGTTTATATGCTGTGTGTAATATGTACAGGTATTATAGAGAATTAGGGCAGATGTAGCAGAGGTCGGATAGTCGTAGCTAGCTTAGCTTGGTGCAGTGACGTCACCGTCCCTAAGTAATGGTTGCCCCGAAGTGAATAGTTTTCACGTTTTAATCTTTAGGGGTACTGTTGATTGACTTTGGAATATGCAGTGCTTGTATTGAATATAAGGTTTGGTACATACATAGTACACAAAGTTGATTGTTTTAACCTATCACGTATAAAATACCATAATGAAAACAGAATGACCTTCCCCAAAATCAAACATTTTAACATTGGTAAAAAAAAGTATTAGATCCGTATCCCTCCCTTCAGCAACTTTTTCAGCCCCTACCAGATTTACAGTTGGGGTTCAAATCCCTTGTTATACCCAGTCTCAGTGGATTTATAGAGTTTTGTCCAGTCTGTTTGGTTGGCCACCACAGTAAAAATTAAAGGGATGATTTGTTGAGCTGAACTTAGGGGTAAATTATCACCATAAATCTTGCTTATGTAATTAATAACGAATGCAACCATCCAGGACTGTAACGGCTGTCGTCCTCTTCTTCCTCTGAAGAGGTGTAMCAAGGATCGGACCAATACGCAGCGTGGTAGGTGTCCATGTTTTAATAMYGAAAACTGAACATGAACACAAATACGTGAACAAACCGAAACAGTCCCATGTGGCACAAACACTGACACAGGAAACAATCACCCACAAAATACCCAAAGAACATGGCTGCCTAAATATGGTTCCCAATCAGAGACAACGATAAACACCTGCCTCTAATTGAGACCCAATCTAGGCAACAATAGACTTACATAAACACCTAGAATGAACACAACCCCATCAATCTACAAAAAAACCCTAGACAGTACAAACACCCTAGACGAYACAAAAACACACAAACCACCCTCGTCACACCCTGACCTAACAAAAAATATAAAGAAAACAAAGAATACTCAGGTCAGGGCGTGACAAGGACACACACACACACACACATACACACACATTCAGATGCAGTTTTTATCCGTTTTGGCCATGTTGTGGTGCTCATTGTTATGAATTGCGGAAATGTGGGTGGAACTACCAATATATATTTTTTGTGTGTGAAATACACTGCTCAAAAAAATAAAGGGAACACTTAAACAACACAATGTAACTCCAAGTCAATCACACTTCTGTGAAATCAAACTGTCCACTTAGGAAGCAAACACTGATTGACAATAAAATTCACATGCTGTTGTGCAAATGGAATAGACAAAAGGTGGAAATTATAGGCAATAGCAAGACACCCCCAATAAAGGAGTGGTTCTGCAGGTGGTGACCACAGACCACTTCTCAGTTCCTATGCTTCCTGGCTGATGTTTTGGTCACTTTTGAATGCTGGCGGTGCTTTCACTCTAGTGGTAGCATGAGACGGAGTCTAACAACCCACACAAGTGGCTCAGGTAGTGCAGCTCATCCAGGATGGCACATCAATGCGAGCTGTGGCAAGAAGGTTTGCTGTGTCTGTCAGCGTAGTGTCCAGAGCATGGAGGCGCTACCAGGAGACAGGCCAGTACATCAGGAGACGTGGAGGAGGCCGTAGGAGGACAACAACCCAGCAGCAGGACCGCTACCTCCGCCTTTGTGCAAGGAGGAGCACTGCCAGAGCCCTGCAAAATGACAATCCAGCAGGCCACAAATGTGCATGTGTCAGCATATGGTCTCACAATGGGTCTGAGGATCTCATCTCGGTACCTAATGGCAGCAGGCTACCTCTGGCGAGCACATGGAGGGCTGTGCGGCCCCACAAAGAAATGCCACCCACACCATGACTGACCCACCGCCAAACCGTATGCTGGAGGATGTTGCAGCAGCAGAACGTTCTGCACGGCGTCTCCAGACTCTGTCACGTTTGTCACAAGTGCTCATGTGCCCAGTGTGAACCTGTTTCATCTGTGAAGAGCACAGGGCGCCAGTGGCGAATTTGCCAATCTTGGTGTTCTCTGGCAAATGCCAAACGTCCTGCACGGTGTTGGGCTGTAAGCACAACCCCCACCTGTGGACGTGCGGCCCTCATACCACCCTCACGGAGTCTGTTTCTGACTGTTTGAGCAGACACATGCACATGTGGCCTGCTGGAGGTCATTTTGCAGGGCTCTGGCAGTGCTCCCCCTTGCACAAAGGCGGAGGTAGCGGTCCTGCTGCTGGGTTGTTGCCCTCCTACGGCCTCCTCCACGTCTCCTGATGTACTGGCCTGTCTCCTGGAGCGTCTCCATGCTCTGGACACTACGCTGAAGACACAGCAAACCTTCTTGCCACAGCTCGCATTGATGTGCCATCCTGGATGACTGCACTACCTGAGCCACTTGTTGTGGTTGTAGACTCTGTCTCATGCTACCACTAGAGTGAAAGCACCGCCAGCATTCAAAAGTGACCAAAACATCAGCCAGGAAGCATAGGAAACTGAGAAGTGGTCTGTGGTCACCACCTGCAGAACCACTCTTTATTGGGGTGTCTTGCTAATTGCCTATAATTTTCCACCTTTTGTCTATTCCATTTGCACAACAGCATGTGAAATTTATTGTCAATCAGTGTTGCTTCCTAAGTGGACAGTTTGATTTCACAGAAGTGTGATTGACTTGGAGTTACGTTGTGTTGTTTAAGTGTTCCCTTTATTTTTTTGAGCAGTGTAGTTAATTAAAGGGATACTTCAGGATACTTCGGGATTTTGGAAATCTACTTCCCCAGAGACCGATGAACTCATGGATTCCATTTTTATGTCTCTGCATTCAGTATGAAGGAAGTTAGAGGTAGTTTCGGGAGCCAATGATAACTAGCGTTAGTGTAATGACTGGAAGTCTATGGTATATATTAGCATGCTAACAGTTACCATAGACCTCCAGTCATTGCGCTAACGCTAGTTAGCAATTGAGCTAATGCTACTATAGTTAACAACTTCCTTCAAACTGCACACTGAGATATACAGCAGAGGAGGCTCCTCAGAGGAGGAAGGGGAGGACCATCCTTCTCAGAGAATTTCATAAAAATATATATTTTTATACTTTTCAAAAGTGATCCTTTTTAGATAAAACTATACTGAATATATTCACATCACCAAATAATTTATTAAAACACACTGTTTTGCAATGAAGGTCTTCAGTAGCCTCAACTGCACTCTGTAGGATAGCACAAAGGTGTTTCTGGAGGACAGCAAGCTTCCGTCCTCCTCTGCGTACATTGACTTCAATATAAAACCCAGGAGGCTCATGGTACTCGCCCCCTTCCATAGATTTACACAGTAATTATGACAACTTCCGAAGGATGTCCTCCAACGTATCAGAACTCTTGCAACATGAACTGACATGTTGCCCACCCAATCAAAGGATCAGATAATGGATCTAGTACTGAAAGCATAAGCTACAGATAGCTAGCACTGCAGTGCATAAAATGTGGTGAGTAGTTGACTCACAGAAAGACAATAGTTAAACAGTTTTGAACAAATGTATTTCTTCCAAAAACGAAGGAGACGCAAGAGAGAGAGATTGTAATTTGTTTCATTTACTTAACTAGCAAATGCAGCTAGCTAGTTTAGCCTACACAAAAAGAGGGATGCTATGTTAGCTTGCTGGCTATGACTATCCAACACAACACTGGAGCTCTTCCAAGTCAAGGTAAGCATATGGATTTACTAATTTATTGCCACCGGGGCCTGCCGGTAAGTGCTAAACTGCTTACTGACTGTACACTGCGGGTTTACTAACGCAGTAGTTCTATTAGCTATGATGTTACTTTAGCTAATATGGTGACAACGATGTAGGCTGTGTGTAGCGGTTATGATATGGTTTGGTTTGGAAAGGTTTAGCCGCCTGGTCACATACAGCTGATGTGTTGTGCATTGAAGTCCACAAGTGAAGAGAAAAGCTGAGAGGAGGAGAGCGCATAGATTCGAGAAGGAACACAACGTGGCTGTTTTTGCAGTACATGTGATCAGGGATGTATTCATTCCTTCAATTCTGTTTAAAAACGTTTCTTAAACGGAAGAAAATGAAACGAAACAGTGATAAACATACCTGAATTCGTCCAATAGAAACTCTCGTTTGCAAGTGTTGGACTAATGATTACACACTAGATCAGCTAGATGGAGGCAAGAGTGCGCAAAGCAGTATTGAAAGTGTCACTGTCTCTCCATCTGTCACTGTATGTCACCTCAAATCTTTCTCTCGACCTGTGCACACACGTTATAAACTTGAATTCATTGGCTAGGTTGTAGCAACTTCATGATGTGTATGAGGAAAATCTGAGTATCATGTAGTAGCCTAAACCTATCGCTGTTACATTGAACTGGGTGAATGGAATATGAATGACAGTCATCCAATATGCTGTAATAAAGGCCATGCTCATAAAAAAACGAAAAAACATCCTCCCTCATCTTAAACGGCACTGACCGCCACTGATATACAGTAAAAATGGTATCCACGACTTCATCTGCCTCTGGGGAAGTAAATAAAGCGCAGAATTTTCACGTTATGAGGTTGGAATAATACTGTGAAATTGTGAAAATTATGATAATGCCCTTTCCAACAAGCTCTCACAGTCTCATGTCAGAATTTGATGTTCATCCATGTTTTTAAAACGTCAAATTTTAAAGTTGTTCCAAATGTCACATTTCTAAGTGTTTAAGGTTGAGTTTAGGCATTAACTCTGAATTCTTACGGTTAGGCATTAACCCCGAATGGTTAAGGTAAGGGTTAAGATTTGGGATAGGCTTAAAGCTAAAATATCAAAAAACAACTTTCTATCGCTGGATTTGAACATACAACCTGACTCTTTGGCCCTTTGGAACCAGAGGCAGATGCTTACGCTCATCCATCATCCCCACCACAATGCTTCAGCAAAATCTAAGCCTACTTGAAATTTCTGCCTGTTTTGGTGGGATGGAGTTCAAATCAAATCAATTTTTTGTGTTCCTAACGCCAACAGAGCAGTAGTATCTAACAATTCACAACAATACACAAATCTAAAAGTAAAAGAATGGAATTAAGAAATATATACAAATTAGGACGAACAATGTCGGAGTGGCATTGACTAAAAGACAGTAGAATATAATACAGTATATACATATGAGATGAATAAAGCAGTATGTAAACATTTTTAAAGTGACTAGTGCTCCATTATTAAAGTGGCCAGAGTTTTGGCCAAATCGGTTAATTGGTGAATAGAGTTCCAAACCTCTCTGCCAATAACAGCTGGTTTTCAGTTTCCCCCTCCACATTCAGACCACTCCCAGACAGTCTTATCAAAATTCTTGCTTGAGAAATTGCTGTTAAAACTAAGAAGCTATTTTTGTTTCTTTTTGAACAGTTTAATTGAAAACGATCTTAATGGTTTCCAAGAAATTATTTGATATTGAGATAAAAAAAAAAAAAGGCTGCATTGGACCTTTAAAGCCAGACTCAGTAAGTCCCAAATACAATATATATTTTTATTGTTTAATATATCTCAAAATGGATATATGAAAGCTTAATTTGCCATTTGGGTCACTTCAAAGTGATACAAAATAAGTTTTCACGAGATATCAGTACAGCAGCTTTATTTACAAATTGCAGGTCCGATTTCTCTAGATAATTATGACGCATTTTTGTCACGTTTTTATCTGTTGCTCTGATGCATCGACTACTAAAGCAACACATCAACAATACAAATAGGCCTCTCTATATCCCTCTCATTATAAACAAGACTCATTATAAATGATAGTTGAGTGGTACAGAATAAAAGTGTAATTTAGCTGACAAATGCGTGTGGTAACGGTTTATATATTGGCTCCTGGCTGTCAGGCAGTCTGTCTACACCTTTTTAGGAAACCCACAGAAGAAGTCCGTCTGTCTGTCAGCCGATGATGCATAGCAGAGGTTTTTTGAAAACACCCGCGGATCTGTAACAAAGTTGCTCTGATGTTGCTAGCTTGATTTACTGAATAAAACTGGAAACTGGAATTGTGAGCGATTTACATTCAATAAGACAGGGATTCCTCACTCACGACTAGTTCCAGGATCATGCTGCTGTGGACACTGCCAATAATAATCACGAAAGCCTGAGCTAGCTGGTAAGTGAAACTACAGTACAGTAGTTACGCAGCAAACTAGCGAGATAATTTAGCTGGCTAGCAAACAGCTGTCGATATATTAAAGCATTGCTAAATGTGCAAGTTGGTGGTGTAGCCTACTATAGTAAAACCAAACATTTGTGCACTTACTTGCAAACTTTGCTGGAGTTGTTAGCTGGCTAATTGTTTTCCTCTTGGGTGTTTTGTTTACTATTGCAACCTTTTGATGACTTATTTATTTTATAATTCAACATAGGCTACCTAGTTGCTAAGGGTCGACTTTTCCAGACAAGTTTTTGCACTGCAAGACTAAGATTGAGCAGATAACAGCACTACTGCATTATATTGTTGTCTAGCTATGTACATTTGAATGTCATTTTACTGCTATTACGTTCGTGGCTGACTTGTTATTTTATAATACAGCAGCCTTATGCTTGTTGTAACTCGAAGAGGCCCGGTTGATATGGATCAAAGGGTGGCTGGCCCAGCAGCTGCTTAAAAGAACTCTCAGGTAGCCTAGACTCTAGAGCATGTTTTGACGTCTTGCCTGGGTTTGTTTTATTGACCCGACAAAACAAAATATAAAATGTAAACAAAATGAGGAAACTGACTTACCAATTCTGGCTTTAAGTGTTCCATACACACAGTAGACAAACACAGGTCAATTTTAGATACCTCACATCACATCAAAACATGTTGTCACTGAATACAAAGAGTACCTAATTTCAGCACTGGACAGCTCCTGTTGAAGTACAGCCTGATACAAAAACAGCATGCCTGGTGATGTCATATTATTACGTGGAGTGGGTCATGTTATGAGAGTGAGATAATGGAGGCTACTGTAGATGAAATGGATAGGTGTTATGCAATAAGAAAGGAGACACCATCAACCGGTGGTAAAATAATAGCTGGAAGGGGTTCTGCTTATCGTTGCTCAAATCCTCCCTGACACACACTCCCGCACACAGTCTCTCTCTCTCTCTCTCTCTCTCTCTCTCTCTCTCTCTCTCTCTCTCTCGCACACACACACACACACACACACACACACACACACACACACACACACACACACACACACACACACACACACACACACACACACACACACACACACACACACACACACACACACACAAATGCAGTGATCCTCTCAATTCCCCTATTGTACATCTGAAATCTACCACCAGCCTGGCAGACATTGCCTGCAGGGCATATCTCTCTTCACAATGGCCCATGTCTGCCTGTAGCTAAAGAAAACCAGTTGATCTATCCATCCCCAGGGTCATCTAGGGTAGTCCCAGCCTCAGACACAATCTCCAAATCATCCGCTGCTGAAATCTATGCTGCTGTAAAGTAAGGGATTACACTGGTACTGGTTATAGGAGATCCCTCAGTACTTACTCCCTGCTCTTATATTCAGAGATGGAACTGAAATCTTTGGGAGGAGAAGATTCTTCAAAACACATGTTCATAGATGGGATTACGTATGTGGCTAAGTTATGTCATGTGTAGTTCTTTAAGTTTTCTTCTTATACTCATCTGTGTATTGCTTTTCTGGACGTCATATCTTATCCTGGGCATATCTTCTTTGTAGACATAGGTACAATATAAATATGCCATTTAGCAGACGCTTTTATCCAAATTGACTCACAGTTATTCGTGTATACATTTTACATATGGTGGTCCCAGGAATTGAACCCACTATCCTGCCGTTGCAAGCACCATGCTCTACAAACTGAGCCAAATAGGACTACATGAGTACTCAAAAGTCAACTTCAGACTTGTCACTCACAGGGACCTATTGTGCCAACCCTTCTACAGATAATATAGATGATACAGTTTGATTGGCGAATTAAATGACAACTCCTCCTTCAAGTCCGCCTCATCGATTCCCACCGCCTCCCTGACCCCCCTTTTAAAGGTGAGGCAAAAGCTCACTCTGATAAATGGCCTAGGATTGATTTGTATTTAATTAACAATTTGCCCGAGACGTTTGAAAACTCTCTCCCTCTCTCTCTGTGTTATTGGCCTGGTCTCTGAGGGTTGGCGAGGCATGGACGGGGAGGAGAGGGGATGCATGGGTAATTTATGGTGTGATCGATAAGTCCTGGTCTAACATCCAAGGGCTGGGATAAGAGGGCCGGGAGGACTGTCATGGTCTACACACTGAAGGGAGTATGAATGGAGAGATGAGAGAGGGAGAGGAAAAGGGATGGAGGGCATGTATATTTGGGATGAAGAAAGTGCACATTAAAATGGAACAGGAAGAGGGACACAGGAGGGTTCACTAGGGGAAAGAGGAGAGGTGGGAGAAAGAACGAATTGTGTGAATGGAGGATAGGGAGAGTTTGAGGAAGGTAAAGGGGGAGGGAGAAAGTGAGGAATGAAGAAAAGAGCCTTTCTGATGGTGTTAGAGGCAGGGAGAGGGATGAGTGGGAGACAGAGAAAGAGGGAATTTACATCAGAGGAAGCGGGAGAGACCAGATGAGGATGGTGGGAGAGGAAACGAGAAGAGAAGAATAAATTATGAATGGGACTGGGAGAAAAAGAGAGTTGAGAGAATAATACTGTTGTAATCTAGGAAACCATATGCTTACCAAATATCATGATTATCAGCATACACAGCACAAGAGAGCCTACATCACTCACACTGCCATTGAAGACAAGTCAGGTGACTGCAAAGCATGTAGACCTGGCTATCTGATAACACTCTAAAATCAATGACTACTTGTGTATCCAGTCTAGCAAGTTCATCTCTGAGAGACTGAGAACCATTTGTGTTCAATCCAAATACAAAGATGTCAACAAGCTAGCGTAGTTGAAGTATGCATACATATTTATCTACTATATGATTTATCTGCCATCATCCCTCCTGTTATACAGTGTTATTCTATGACGTCCCCAATAGGGGGCAATAGTGGGTTTGGGTACCAGTATCCCCATCCCAGTACTGCACTCCTCCAGAGAGTGTCCTCTGTGCAAAGATGGATGGCACAACCGTCTCTCTCCAAATGGACAAACTAAACACCTTTAGGGGCCAACCTGTACAAACCTATATATCGCCTGCTGCGCGCTGTAAAATGAACGTCTCATTATGGTAAAATCTCCTTAAGAGAGAAGAGACGCCTGTAAAATTAATGCACTTCAAGACACAGACACACAGTGACATATCCTCCATCGAAGAGGCCCATAACAGGTTTACGCACACGCCGAGTAATAAGGCGAACCGTTTATGCGGCAGAACTTGGGCCAAGGTGAGAACAAAAACATTAGTCATAGGCAGCACTCACCCCGTAGATCGCCGGTCGCTGGTTCCTGACCCATTTTGCGGATGCGGCCTTCAAATGGGGCCCTGAGCAGGCACGGTTTGGGACGACACCGCACCTTTTACTACCAGCCCATAAAAGTGTTTTATATCATATCTTGTAATGTAGCACATTAAGGTTGCTGTTGTTCTTGCAAGGTCATTTTTCCTCCCTTCCTCCCTCCCTCGAACAAACCCCCCTGTCGTCTTGCTGGATGGGACATACTTAGAATGCTGTGACACTGTGATGTTATTACTTATAAAGAGATGAGCATGGAGAAAATATACACACGTATGAATAACTATGAGGACTATCTATAGTATCAGACGCAGATGTCCTGTGTTGAACAGCCACATAGTAGCCATTGGGTAGTGGGCCTGTGTGTGTGTGTGCTTATGTCTTTGGTTTTACTTCTAGCTAACCTCCACCATTCGAGTTTAGCTAAGGATTAGCACTCTATCCACAGTAGACCTAGTTCTCCTACCTTTTTTATAAGGATTAGCACTCTATCCACAGTAGACCTAGTTCTCCTACCTT